>NC_134589.1:84259714-84585026 GCF_037038515.1 Microtus pennsylvanicus
CGGATCCCTTTGAACAGTTACGGACAGCTGAGAGCTGCCGTGTGACATGTGAGTGCTGGGAATCGAACTCAGGCCTTCTGGAAGGGCAGCCCAGTGCTCCTAACCACTTAGCCATCTCTCCATCCCTATCATCGATGTTTTTGTGTGAGTGCTTATGACTCAGTACCCCTCACCATTAATCCAACATCATCGGATGTTGCAAGTACCTCATCCAGGTGGGCCATGCACTTAACAGAAGAAAAATGACTAGGAGTTCAACACCTTCCTAGACCATATAGTGAGTTCTAGTCGAGACTAAGCTAAAGTGAAACCCTGTCTCCGAGACAAACAATCCAATCTGAGACTTGGTCTGTAAAACTGAAACAACTGTAAAATCTCCCCTTCCAGACGCCTGAGGAGTAGGTACCAAAGTACACTACACTGGGCATCTCTCGTCTCATTTCCTGCAGGCACACACAGGACTCTGTTCCCTGGCCCCTCATCAGGGCCTCATAGGCAGATAATGTGAGCACAGCCCGTTATTCTTCTCCATTAAGCAGATCCCACGGTCCTGTCTCCGTTGGCCAGTAGGAAGCCCTACAGACCAGAGGACGCTCTCCCATGCCCAACCCTTGTCTGCTTTGCCTCACAGGTGGATCGTGCAGAGCACAAGAGTGAGCTGCAAACAGACAAGATGATGAGGGCGGCCGCCAAGGACGTGCACAGGCTTCGCGGCCAGAGCTGCAAGGAGCCACCAGAAGTGCAGTCTTTCAGGTGAGCCGATGATCCTAGACGGATGGCTTCCTCTCCCCAGCCAGCCCGTCTTTGCCGCCTCTCCCTTCCTAGGCCCCGCTCCGGGCACTGCCTCTGTTGCTAATAGAGCTGTAGCCTATGCTGGAACAGCTGTTCCGTCTCTGCCAGGCTCCCTTAGTGCTGTGACCACTGTGCTGCCATTACCGGTCCCCGCACAACTCAGCCTAATTTGTGAGATCCTGTTGTTTAATGAATGAGCCACCTGCTTCATCCTTTCCTCTTAGCCTTTCCAGTACTGGTAATTGCAGAGGCCTGGCTGGTGATAAAGCAGCTGGGGAGAGTGGAGTGCTATGGATGCTCACCTAATTTCCTGGCTTTGCCTGCCTGCCTGCCTGATAGGATCACAGCTGCGTCCTTGCCTTGCTGGGCCCACACATGTCAGAGGAGGGTCACAAATGCCATCTGGCCTGGGCCTCCCAAAACAAAGGCGTTTAGAGTCACTCTCCGTCCACCACATTGTGAGTTCAAGGCCAACCTGGGTTTTTTGACAATGTTGATTTTTTTTTTAATTTTTTTTAAGATGGGTCTATGTGGCTAAGACCTCAAAATCATGAACTCAAGATATGTTTCTCCATCATCCTCTCATGTTCCTGGGACCAGAGGAATGTACCACCATGCTTAGAGTCCACAGATTTTTGATTGATTGGTGATTGATTGATTGAGTCATTTATTTATGTATTCAATTATTTAAATGTATTCTCTTTTTTCGTTTTGTTTTTGCTTTTTTGTTTGTTTTGTTTTTGTTTTGACTTTATAGTTTTTTGGAGCCTGTCCTAGAACTCGCTGTGTAGACCAGGCTGGCCTCGAACTCACAGGTATCTACCTGTCTCTGCCTCCCAAGTGCTGGGTTTCATATGTCACAGCCAGAGTTCAGACATGCTAAGAGCATTTACTCGTAGTCAGGGTTGTCACTAAATATCCTACAGTATCTAAACAAAGAATGGCCCAGCCCAGGGACTGGCTCAGCAGCAGACTGTATGCTTGGCATATATGATGCTCTGAGTTTCAGACCCAAAGCAGAAAGTCTCCTGTCCATGTATATTCCAAGTGAGCTTGAGATACCTGTTCTCCGTCACAGAGAGAAGATGGCATTTTTCACCCGGCCCCGGATGAACATCCCAGCTCTCTCTGCAGATGACGTCTAACCACCAGAAAAGTATTTCTTTGTTGCACGGACCATGCTGTGAAGGTTGACTGTGGCTACAGTTATTTATGAGGCAATATATGAAGGTACCCAGTCACAAGTCCCCGAGCGCTCTTGTTGGTTTGAAGACTGACAGACTTTTTAGTTCAGGTTTTCTTGTTATATTTAAACAATGACAAAGCAACCATAACAACAACAACAACAACAAAACCAAACAAAAACAAAAAAACCAGCATTAAAATGACAAGATTGTATAGTTTGTATATTTAGGAATGTATTTTTGGGAAAGAAAATTTAAATGAACTGAAGCAGTGTTAAGTGGCTGCTCCTCTTCAAATTGTCTAGAGTTTTCTTTTTGTACAGCAACAACTTTTAGAGATTTCCCTGCAATAAAAGGTCGTGTTTGAGGAACGGTGGTCCTCAAGAAGTGCTGCAGCCGGCACAGCACAGCTAACCTGCCCTAGTTAACGTATTTTGTACAATATTACAAAGAGGAGGGTGTACAGAAACCGTCGGGGGGATTCTAAGATTGTCCACGGATCTTTGTGAGCTGTGATGTGTTTTTGAATGTGGCCGCCTGACCTGAAGCAGGCGGCATGAAGCTGGCTGTGTAAGGCCAGCTCAAACTGGTGACAGGCTACACCCAACTCGGACGCCCAGTGAAGCCGCTAACGGAGTGAGGGGAGGGCTGCGGAGATCGGCATTTCGATTCATCTCTATCAATAAAGTGGCCTTTGAAGAGCTCCTTGTCCCTTGTTTCCCGGCATCCTTCACGTGTATCCCTCTGGCTTCACTCACGTCCCAATCCTGCAGTGTTTGTTACCTCCGGAGCGGGAGACCCTCACTCAAGTCTCGGGATAACACAACCCCCCAGGAACTCATGAGAGACCATCCTTGCTGCAATCACACAAGGGTTATTGACAGGGCAGGAGCCAGTGCACTGGGGCCAAAGCTCATTTCCCACATAGGGGTAGAGAGTTCGACCCCGAGTAGCTGGGAGAAGGGATATTTAGGGGAAGAAACCACAACCCAGTAATCCAAAGGGGGTAGGGAGGGCGTCATTGGAAAATTCCGAAAATACCAGTGATCACTGAAAAATTCTGAAAATATCAGTGATAATCACAAGGGGGTAACTCCCTGTTTCTCAAGATTATAATCTAACTTTCTATTCAGCTACTTCCTGAAACAGAGTCACACTGAACGGGCTAACCTAGATTTTTGGCTCTTCTCTTCCTGCTAGAATTTTTGGCTCTATTTTTCCTGCTAGAGGGGTCTGGATTTATCTGGGTCTTTCAGTTCCATTTATTTCTTCACTAGATTAATATGGCTGCTCAGCTCTTTGGGAACCTAAGGTCTGGTGGTATATGCCTGTGGTCCCAGCACCTGAGGAATAGAGGCAGGAGTTCAAGCTCTTCCAGGTGACCAATGTTTGATTCCCAGCCCCCACATGGTGGCTCACAATATATGTAACTCCAGTACCAGGGACTTGACACCCTCTTCTGGTCTCTAGGCATACCAAGCATGTGCATGGTGCACACACATACATGCACATATAACACCCATACACCCAAAAATAAATAAATGATTAATGGGGCTGGAGAGATGGCCCAGCAGTTAAGAATGCTTGCTGCTCTTCACAGAAGACTGAAGACTGGTGAACTGTCGGGGGCCAGCCTCGACAAAAATACCTTTCTCCAGAGTAGAGGCATGGGAATTTAGAAATATAGTAAAGAATACGAAGATGCAAACGAAAATAATAAAATGCAGAAACATATAGGATAGTATCGGGAGGGAATTTTTATTAAGTTTTATAAAGCCTGTGCTTCTGCAACAGGACAGATGATAGCGTCTGCCTTGGGATGAACACTTTTCCATTTCTGTCTTACCTGTCTTTGGAACATGCATTCTAATTCATGCAAGTCCATGTCTTAGGCGCCTAGGGAGAAAAAGGGTCAAAACCCATCCTTGACTGCTGACCTCCGTAAACAAAGGGTTAAGGAGAAAGTACTGGGCTCTGTGTCTTTGAGCCAGGTTTCTGTCAAGAGAGTTCATTAGCAATTAGCTAATGGTAAGCAAGCAGATAATACTTTGTGCTATGCATACTTCTATGGCTAAAATATATCCTAAGTAAAGAAATGGAGAATCACTGGATGGTGGTGGCGCATGCCTTTAATCTCAGCACTCGGGAAGCAGAGGCAGGCTTATCTCTGAGTTCGAAGCCAGCCTGGTCTACAAGAGCTAGTTCCAGGAAAGACTTTAAAGCTACAGAGAAACCCTGTCTTGAAAAACACACACAAAAAAGGAAGGTAGGAAGGAAGGAAGACTAAAGTGAATGCTGAGAGAAAGGAGGTGGGGTCAGAGAGATGCCATGTATCCCCACCAGAGACAGACGCCTGAACTTTACAGCCTTGTGGCAATACACAGATTACTAGAAATGGCTTAAATTAATATGTAAGAGTTAGCCAATAAGAAACTAGAGCTAATGGGCCAAGCAGTGATTTAATTAATACAGTTTCTGTGTGATTGTTTCGGGGCTAAGCGGACAGGAACGAACTAGCGGCCTCCTGCTACAGGAATACACATGCCTTCAATCTAGACCTTGAGCCAGGAAGGCACACTTTTAGATTAAAAGAAGGCCACACCTTCTACTGGAAGTCTATATAAGGATAATGGAAGAAGGAAAAGTTTGTTTATTGCCTGTCTGCCTTTGCCTTGTCAACACATCCATTCCAGCTGACACATCCATCCTCTTGGGACAAAGCAGCTACTGGATTCTTGGACTTTCTATTAGATTCACAACTAGCCCTTGTGGGACTGTAGCCTGTAAGTCATTCCAATAAATTTGTGTGTGTGTGTGTGTGTGTGTGTGTGTGTGTGTGTGTGTGTGTGTGTGGAGAGAGAGAGAGAGGCAGACAGAGAAAGAGAGAGAGAGATTGATTCATTCTGTTAGTTCGGTGGCTCTACAGCACCCTGACTAATGCAGGCTCCTATAAGCCATCCTCCCCGGCCCCATCATCAGCTGGTCTAGCTGTGGAGCACACAGCTCCCGCTTCTCTCGCAGTGCCTCCTGGATCCCGCCAGGGGGCAGCGGAGGGCGCACTCTGAAGGACTGGAGATAGGAAAGTACCCGGGTAGGAATTTCCGTTTCCGGCCATCACCAGCCACTTCCGCTTCCGGACACTTGGCGTGTGAGTCGCGGACTTGAGGATGGACGGGCTGGTTGCTCAGTGCTCAGCGAGGCTGCTGCAGCAGGTTAGTCCTCTGGGTGGGCCGGAGGGCTCGGACCCGGCGGAAGCGGTGCCGGGTCAACAGTGGCTTCCGTAGGCGGTGGCGACATCCGCAGGGACTTGCGAGGCTCACGCTTCCCTGGCGGCCGTTTTCTCTTAGCTGGGAGAGGAAAATGCCATCATTGTCTGGGTCGTGCGACTGTCACACGGAGAGGAGAGGGTGTCGCAGGGCCTAGCGTGTGGAGAGCCAGGCTCACCCTGCAGCCCGCGCACGTTTGCAGGCTGTGGCCAAGGCCAGGTGGGACCGACGTGTGCTGCGGGGAACCCGGCCAGAAACTTCCCAAGAAGCCGCCAGTCTTGGTCCGGGACAACGTCACATCTTTAGAAAGCGAAAGTGGGACCAACTTCATTTCTTTTCCGGGCCTAGCTGAGAGTGGTAGGGACACCGTTTGCCTAAACCTGCCCTGCAACAGCAACTGCTCTGTGCAAATCCGCAGCTCCAAGGTACAAGTTAAAGGGGCAAGCGCTTTACTGCCGAGAGCCGTTTATAGTATACGATACTGGAGATGGGGGGGGGGGGGAATATGTGGGAATTTTTCTTTGACCTAGAAAAAGCAAAGACACTTGAGTGGTTTGAATATGGATGCTGTCACCTTTTGTCCCTCTGGGGATCTAACCTAGAGCCATTCCTATGGTAGGCAAGCACCGCTGAGATAGGTTCCCTGGCTCTCACCGCTTTGTTTTTTGTTGTTGGTTTTTTTTTTTTTAATTTTTGTTTGTTTGGCCTTTTTGTAGTCCTAGTCGTAAAATTTGGGAGCGTAAATTTTTTGTAAAGCCAGAACCCTGTACTCTGACGATGTCGGGGTGCATTGTTGAGCTGAGGGAGAAACTAATATGTTTGAGCAAGGGTCTTGCTATATCTGTGGTAGACTGGTCCCTCCTGCTTTAGCCTCCCAAGTGCTAGGATTTAGGTGCGTGCTGCAGTGCACACTTTCTCGGGTTATTTTCTCAGCGCTGCTGCCCCTTATTCCAGCACTCATTAGACACACGTTTCCTTTATAAAGGATGATTGCTGATATTAGTCAAACCACTGGCCTCAAAAGGAAAGCCCGTTCTCACCACCTGAGCCACAAATTGGGGAGAACTGAAATGAGGAAGTGCGTCTCCGGTCCAGTTTGCCATTATCTTGGGAGTGTTCCTTTGAGCTGACTGGGAAAGTGCCCTTCCCTTTACAGGAAAAGGAGATCAAGTCTCTGACTGCTGAGATCGACCGGCTGAAAAACTGTGGTCACCTAGAAAATTCTCCAAGTTTGGAACAGTTACGAGAAGAAAATTTAAAATTGAAGTACAGACTGAATATTCTTCAAAGGGTGAGTACTCTGGGTATCTTCAAATAAAATGTTTTGTTATTGAAGATTCTAAAAGTATGCACTACAGAAACTGAAAAGAGGGGTTTGCTTAAAAATCTGTTTTCCTGCCTAAGGCAAATTAAGACTCATTCAGCTCATGATGGAGAAATTGGTGAGGCCTGTGGCTTCCAGAACCCTTGGCAGTGGTTCATCATGCAGGCTTAAAGACTGACTTGGGAGTTGAGATTTCTTCCGTGGGTTATACCTGTGCTTTCAAAGAAATGGTTTTTTGAAGGAAGAATCATTACCACTATCAGAAAAAAAAAAATTTCGTTTATTTGGTTTGGTACTGAAGTCTAGGAACAAACTAGGGGGATGTTTTAAAATAGACACACTCATACATAACTTCTATGCTATTGAGTTGGCTATTCTACAATTTCATTACGTTTTATAGCATCTCTTAGCTTTCTTTTTATTTAATGTTGCAAAATTTTCTGTCTCTATCCTTCCATCCCCCCTTTCTCTAAAGTGTCTCACTACAGCCCAGATGGGCTTCGAGGCTCACCTCCATCTTGCAGTGTCTTTCTGCTTCTGTGTCTCTAGTACTGCCATGCCCCTATTTTAATGGCCGTGTAGTCCAGCGATGGTTATCAGTGTAGGAGAGAAAGAGCTTACCTTCAGTCTTTTGGCCTGCCTTTCAGGTTTGCTGATGACACAGCCCAGAGTATTACATCATTCTCATTCATAGCTGTTCTCCACGGTGTGTGCTACTCTTTGGATTGCCCAGCGGTACTTCATTGACTCCTTAGGCCGCCCGAGCCATTCCCTTGGAGTTTTTATTACCTGTTTGGGATCAGCTGTTCTCAAATTACTTTGTATTTATGTCTTCTAACCCAGAATTCCTTTTTCATGGATGCCTCACTAAAGAAATACGGTTTAGTTTGTTAAATGCATTTGGTCTGCATTTATCTATACTGAATTCTCTGTTGTGTTTACTTTTTAAAATTCAGATGCATTTTTCATTGCTTCCGTGCTGCTAAGGGCAGTAAAGGAGATAACACAAAGACTAACGAGGGAGCATGGAGGTGGTGCTTCTAATCCCAGCACTCGGGAGGCAGAGGAAGGCAGATCTGAGCTGAGGCCAGCCTGGTCTACAAAGCCAATCTCAGTACAATCAGGGCTACACAGAGAAACCCTGTCTTGAGAAGAGAGAAAAACCACAGGGATAAAGTATTGCCTACAGTAGCCATTCATCCTACCTGTCCCTCTTTTGGCGGCTACATACTCCCAGCTTGGAAGCACATACCAGATGATTCTAGCTGCAAGGAATTGTACCCTTATTCTCACGAGCATGACAGTCTCAGTTTTCTCTTACTCCTTTTCATTAAATTGTCTTTATGTATTTCAGAGACAAAAACCTAGTTACTTAGTACTTTTTTTTTTTTTTTTTGAGATAGGGTCTTTATGTAGACTAAGCTGGTCTTGAACTCATATACATCCATCTGCCTCCACCTCCAGAGTCTGGCTGCTTAGTACTTATTAATTAGGTATTCACAGAAAGCTTTTCACACTGGCGGTTTTAAGATTGCTAGTATGATAGTACTCCTATTAGAGAATCCCATAGACTTTCAGAAATCTCATAATCTTAATTTTCTCAAGAGCTGTTTTTTACTAATTTGCATAACATGAGGTTTTACAAAATGCATACAATCAAGCTACAGTAGAAGGTGATTGTACTAAGATGTGTGTTTCTTTTGGTTTTATTTGATTTGGGGCCTTGGCCTTATATATTATATAGTCCTGACTGTCCTCGTATGTGGTGTGCAGCCTATCTCCCTCAGACTTGTGGCAGTCCTCCTGCTTCCAGCCTCTCGAGAGCTGGAATTAAAGGTGTATGGCACCGTGGCCAGCAAGGAAGATGATCTTGATGTGCTGGCTCACCTCTGTGATGCTCTCTTGTGAAAGGCAGGGGCAGGAGTTCCAGGGCTATGGAACAAGACCCTGTCTCAAAACCAAAAAAGTGCTGTGAAGCTCACTGCTAGACTGCTTAGTACAGGTCAAGGCCCTGGATTCAGTCCCTGGCACCAGATAAAATTGGGTGTGGTGGTGCATGCCCATAATTCCAGCACTTGGTAGTAGTGGAGGCAGGAGGATCAGGGAGGAGAAAGTGAAAGTGTTAAAGTTGATTATACATACATATTAATTTGGATGAGATCAAGTACAGTGGATTTTATGTGTATGTATAAATGTCTAATACAAAAGATACATACCAATATCTTTATAGTTTAAAAAAGTTAGCATTACTGATTTTGGGGACCTAAGAGAATTCGTAAAAACTTAAAGTTGGTCTAGTTTGGGAGCTGATATCTCTATCCCAGCACTTGAGGTTGGAGGATCAGGATTTCTAAGCCAGCTTCAGTAGCCTGACTCTGTTACAACGAACCGAAGAGGGGAAAAGCCTTAAACCAGCTCTTGTTTATTTGTTTCCTGAGTTAATATTTCTAATTTTCTAGTATGGAAGATGTCAGCCAAAGTACAAGCTTTATTTTTACAAAGTTTTTTTGCCTCTGTATGTTATCAGTGTTTTTGTAAACATGGATGGAATTATACTATTGAGAACAAATGTTCCCAGAAAGACCCACACCTTAGATTGAGCCTTCTTCAAGGCTGATTGACTGATTAGACTTTTGGGAAGAGATTGGGGTGTTGCAAGTGCAGAACACAATTGCAGTTTATCTCAGGCCACTGTGAGCCCCTTTAATAATCTGTCATTCCTTCCCCTTTTCAGTGTTTGACCTAACATTTTAGCAAAATTTCTCTGTGTAGTCCTAGTACTGGCTTTCCTGGAACTCACAGAGATCCACCTGCCTCTGCCTCCCTAGTGCTGGGATTAAAGGTGTGTGCCGCCACCACCCAATTTATCAAAAGACTTTTTGATGATTTTTTAAGAATACAACATTGCCAGGTGTGTTTTTTTTTCACGAGTTTAAGCCTATCACTGTGGAGAAAGATACAATCAGACCATAACCTGGTCAACAAAGAGTTCCTGGACAATCAGAGCTACAAATAGAAACCGGGGAGGGGGGGGGGCTATAACTTGGTAGATTGAAGGAGGAAGATTGTTTCAAGTTTGAAGCTAGCCTGGGCTACAAAGTGACCCTTTCTCAAAAAGAAAGAAAAAGATAGTGCCTGTATGAAGTTTTTCATTTTGTAGCAGTCATGGGGAGGGTAAACTCGACCTCTCAATTCCTGCCCACCTGCTTTGTAATCTGTCAATGATAGTAATGATAGTAGCAGTAACTTTTGATATGTAAAGTAAAAAGAAAAGCATGCAAACAAAACACTTTGTACAGAATTTAGCACTATTTATATCCTACTGTTGCCACTAATATTTACACTGTTAGTGTTTCCGTTGTTATTTTGAGACAGGTTATTACTATGTAACCCAAGCTGACTGCTCCTACTGTCTCTGCCTCCTAACTGCTGGGATTTTAGATGTGATCTTTTGGGCCTCACTTTGATTTTTGTTTTGTTTAGTTTTGTTTTTTTCAAGAAAAGGTTTCTCAGCCATGGAACCTGTCCTGGAACTCACTCTGTAGTCCAAGCTGGCCATGAACTCACAGATCTACCTGCCTCTGCCTCCCAAGTGCTGGGATTAAAGGTGTGTGCCACCACCGCCTGGCTGAGTACTGTAAGTTATAGTTGGACTATGAGTGGCTCAGTGGTAGAACACTTGAGGCCCTAGGTTCACATCTTAGAAGCGTTTTCGTCATGCTCCACGGAAAGCATGTTTACCTGCTCCTGTGGAGAGGCCTCTAGAGGTCGAATCCAGGCCTCTGCTAGGCCAGTGTTCTGCTGACAGGTCACAGCCTGCCCTTTTCCCTTTTTTGAGATGAGGTTTCATTGTGTAGCCCTAGTTGGCCTGGTGATTAGTAGGTAGATCAAGCTGGCCTTTGACTTTCTGGAGTCTGTTCTGTCATCTGTTTTGATAACATCTTATATGGCAGGTGTGATGTGGGCATACCGGATCGCACTGTGGACGAAGTACTTCTCTGCCTTCAGCAGTCTCGTGGTAGACAATTCTGTGGCGGTGTAATGAGCGATGATAGGAGTAATTATAGTCTATCTTAAATGAATATGCCCCACTTAAAAGTTGTTGAGAAAGAACAAGTAGGGCTTGACCCAGGGGTTATTTATAGTGGGCAAAGCTGTTGCTCTGGGCTCTTCTCTTGTTCTGAGAGGCCGTTTCTGGAGAAGATCTGGCAGTTGTTTTGTCCATTGAGTTTTCCCTTCCAGTGTTGGGGTGAGGCAGCTTATGACTCACTTCTGTTTTCTTTTTCTTTGGACGAGAGTCTCTCTGCAGAGCCCTGGCTGTCCTGGAACTCACGGTGTAGACCAGCTTTGCCTCGACTCACAGAGGTCTGCCTGTCTCTGCCTTTTGATGCTGGGCCTCACTTCTGTATTCTTTTTTTGTTGTTTGGTTTGGTTTTTTGTTCTTTGAGACAGGGTTTCTCTATATCTTCGGAACCTGTCCTGGAACTGGCTCTTGTAGACCAGGCTGGCCTCAAATTCACAGAGATCCGCCTGTCTCTGCCTCCCAAGTGCTGGGATTAAAGGTGTGTGCCATCACTGCCCGGCTTCTCTTCTATATTCAATCACTGCTTTTTATTGTTTGTGTTCTGTTAAGGCATACAGATTGGACAGCCTTGATTCTCATGAAATTTCTTAGAACCCTCTTCCAGTCTGAGCATTCCCATCCTGGCTTTTCTCAATGTATTTGGAGTTTTGTGTGATGTTATACTACCTCATTAAGACACTGCTGTTCTTTGCCTGCAGAGTCTTCAGTCAGAAAGGAAAAGAAGACCAACTAAAAACATGATTAACATCAATAGCTGCCTGCAGGATGTCTTTGGCTATGCCATTAAGGCTGCGTATCCAGACCTGGACAACCCTCCTCTGGTCGTAACCCCGAGTCAGCAGCCCAAGTTTGGAGACTATCAATGCAATAGCGCAATGGGTATTTCTCAGGTGAAGTATCATTTGTTTTGCCTGGCCTTGGTTGACTTGATTCTCTTATATATCATCATCACTCCTATGAACATAAATAACAGTAAACTCTTGTATCTTCAAGAAAGGGGACACTTTCCACATGGGACCAGGGTGTAGCTCAGAGAGAGCCATATTTGTATTGTTTTGGTGTTTCTTGCTGTGTTCTGGATTGGTGTGTGTGGCTAATGACATTTGGAAAGTGAAATAAAGTTAGCACATTATTGCTGGGCATGGTGACAGATGCCTGTGATCTCAGCACTCCAGGGGCTGGGGCAGGAGACTTGCTACAAGTAAAGGGCAGTCTAGGTTTCACAGATGATCCTGGGTTTTTTGTTTGTTTGTTTTTAAAGGAGCATATGACTGAAGATCACCACCATCAATTACTTGTTAGAGCTAGGATGTTTTGAAGCAGACTTTATAGACTGTTTTTCTTTTTGTTTGTTTTGTTTTTTGAGGCAGATTTTCTCTTTGTAGCTTTGGCTATCCTGGAACTTGCTTTGTAGACCAGGCTGGCCTCAAGCTCACAAAGATCCACCTGCCTCTGCCTCCCAAGTGCTGGGAATAAAGGTGTGCACCACCACCACCTGGTTTCCTTTTCTGTTTTGGTTTCTTGAGACATGGTCACTTTGCCAGATCTCTTGCCTCAGTCCTCAGGTACTGGGATTTCTGGCATATGCTGCTCCGAACGGCCACATTCATTTTTAAGCTGAGGAGTTCTTTATTTGCAGTAGCTACATTATCTGACTACACATGACCTGTGTCTGTTTCCTTCACTTTCTGTGTTGATTGGAAAGGGTTTGCTCTTGAGCAGACTTTTCTCTAATACTCCTGTGAGCTTTTTACTAGCTTTTCTTTTTGATGCTGGGCTTCTACCTAGAGAGTCACAGCCACTCAGCCACATTCCCAGCCCAAGAGTGCTGCTTTTGAATAGTGTGTTGCAAGGGAAGGAGCTGCTTGTTTGTCCCGGCCACCCAGAACCAAAATAATCACACAGTGGCCTATTAGCTCTGACTTCTTATTGGCTAACTCTTACATATTAATTTAACCCATCTCCATTAATCTGTGTATCACCATAAGGTTGTGGCCTACCAGCAAAGGTCCAGCATGTCTATCTCCGGTGGTGGATCCATAGCATCCCCTCACTCCGCCTTCTTCCTCCCAGCATTCAGTCCAGTTTTCCCTGCCTTCCTAAGTTCTGCCCAATCAGGCCAAGGCAGTTTTTTTATTCATTAACCAATGCAAGTAACACATAGACAGAAGGACCTCCCACACCAGTAGTGGACAGTTTCATGACTTGGAATTAAGAGTGTAAATGATGGTACGTGCTTTTAATGCCAGCACTTGGGAGGCAGAGGCAGACAGATCTCTCTGAGTTTGAGGCCAGTCCGCTCTACCAAGAGCTGGTTCCAGGACAGGCTCCAAAACAACAGAACAACCCTGTCACGAAAGGAAGGAAGGAAGGAAGGAAGGAAGGAAGGAAGGAAGGAAGGAAGGAAGGAAGGAAGGAAAGAAAAGGGGTGTAGATTTGCTGGCTCAGGCTTTGTGACTCTAGACTTTGTTGTGTCTTTAAGAGGTGGGAGGCAGGGAGCTGGCTTTAGTTCAGACGTATGGTTTGGGTATGTTGGTTCCTCTGGGCACTGGTGATGCTCTGGTTTATCCATTCACAGGTGGTTGGGCTTTGCTTCTGCTTCCTGAGTGTTTTACAAATATAGCTCATGCTTGGTCAGCACATTCCCTAGGACCTTGCTCCCTGGTGCTAATGAATTGTCTCACATTGTGTTGTAGATGCTCAAAGCAAAGGAGCAGAAAGTAAACCCTAGAGAAATTGCAGAAAACATTACCAAACACCTGCCGAACAATGACTATATTGACAAAGTTGAAATTGCGGGTCCTGGTATGATATGCTAGCTTTCTTAATTACTGTATTGATGAGTGCTTTTTGAGATTTGAAAAGGGTTAAAGTTTGAACGCTGGGTCTGGGGATGTAAGTCAGTAGTAAAGTGCTTTCCTAACATGTATAACAAGATCTTTGAGCTTTATCTTAGTGTGGCCACCAAAATTTAAAAAAAATAAAATAAAAAAAGTTTCCAGGCATGGTAGCACATGCCTGTGATCACATCTACTCAGGAGGCAGCATGATACGTACAGGCCGTCCCAGGCATTTAATATGTTGTGAGCCAGCTGGTTAAAATAACCTAGATTATAAATTAAGAGCTACCATTTTGGTAACTGTCTTGGTTGGGTTACTTTGCCTTCCACTGAGTCAAGTTTTCCTCAGCAAAGGGCTAGGGAACGGCTTAGCCTGCAGCAGAAGGGCCTTTTCTGTTTGCTCAGATGAGCCAACCATTTGTGAACGTGGATGGGCTGGTGTAATACGCAGCAGTTTGGAGGGGACAAGGGGGTGATGGTTGGAAGTAGATGCCAAGACGGGTGTTTTCAGGGCTTGGGTGACTGTCTTGACTGCTGTTAGACTCCTAAGAGTTTTGCCACAGCTCTTTCTGGAGCCAGCATAAGTGAAATGGAGAAAACCCTTCAGAGTACACAGTCCTCCAAAATGGAAGACTGATCATTTTTTACTACTCTTTTAGGTTTCATTAATGTCCACTTGAGGAAGGATTTTGTGTCAGAACAGTTGACCAGTCTCCTAATAAATGGAGTTCAACTGCCTGTTCTTGGAGAGAGAAAGAAGGTATGTGTGCTAATCCTTCGGTATTTTAGACTTGCTTGGGGAATGCCGTCACTTTATATTGAGACCATGAGTGTAATTGGGAAGTAGGTTTCTGGTGTTTTATAATTTTTTAGTCTCATTCCACAGGCATTTAAGATTTATAACTGGAACTTAGTGCAACTATTGCTGAATACAGTATTGTTGAATAGTAATTTGTATAAATTAATTTGATTCTTTATCAGTTAATATGCAATTAGAGCCACAGATAATCAAATATGCATGAATTAGAATCTAGAATAATATTTAAGACTTAATTTTAGATGGTAGCATGATAAAATACTTGTGCCCCCTTTTAAAATCTTGTTTCTGTTTCAGGTTGTCATTGACTTTTCGTCTCCTAACATAGCTAAAGAGATGCATGTTGGCCACCTCAGGTCGACTATCATAGGTGAAAGTACAAGCCGGCTCTTTGAATTTGCTGGATATGATGTGCTAAGGTGTGTTCTCTTGCTAAGTATCTTTAACACCCAGCCTTAAAAGCTCAGTTCTGTTTTGTACTCACTTGCCAAGTAATCATTTTTTTAATGTTTTCTTTATTATTTATTAAGTATACAATAGTCTGTCTGCGTGTACAACTGCAAGCCAAAGATTGCATCAGATCTCATTGCAGATGGTTGTGAGCCACCATGTGGTTGCTGGGAATTGAACTCAGGACCTTTGGAAGAACAGTCAATGATCTTAACCTCTGAGCCATCTCTCCAGCCCACCAAGTAATCTTTTAAGCAGGGGAGACAGCTCTTTCTGAGAGACATTCCTCTTTCTGAGAACCCAAGCTCAGTTCCTAATGTCCACATCATGTGGCTCACAATTGCCTGTAACTCCTGTGCCAGGGATCCAATGTTTTTCCTGGCTTTCAGGGGGCTTGCCTGCATATATACAGACTCAATATCATATACATAAATAAAAACACATCTTAATCTTATAAATATCCTGGTCCCTATCCCGTATCTGAACTTTGTACATCCTTTTTATAGACTTCCTATGGAACCAAGGGTATATGCATTCATTCCACTGATTTTATTATTTATTTATTTAAAATTTATGGGAGCCTGGAGAGATGGCTCAATGATTAAATGATTAAGAGCACTGACTGCTCTTCCAGAGGACCTGGGTTCAATTCCTAGCACACACATGGCAGCTCACCACTGTCTGCAACTCCAAGATCTGATACTCTCATACAGATATACACAGGCAGAACACAAATAGATATAAAATAAGAATAAATTATTTTTTAAAAAAATTTATGTCTATGTCCCTGCATTAGTTTGTATACCATGTGCATGCAAAACCCATAGAGGCCAGAAGAGGGCATTGTATTTACCTGGCACTATAGAAAAAGGCAGCTGTGAACTGCCGTGCTGGGAACCAAATCAGGTCCCCTGCAAGAGCAGTGGGTGCTCTTAACTGCCGAGCCATCTCTCCAGCCTTCCCAGATACTTCTTGAGTGCCTCATACATAACAAGAACTCACCTCCTGGTGGTCCAGAAGTCTATGTGTTGGGCGCTGTAGGCCATGGTATAAAACTGGGATTCTGTTCTAACTAGAACCATGTGATCCCAAAGATTGCTCTGGCGCTAAAAGAAGCAGGTGAGTAAGGAAACGTGATTGAGCAGTCGCTAAAGGCAGAAATGGATGTTACCTGTTGGCATTTTGGAGCAATTTATTTCAAGTCCCCTACAGTAATTAATTAAAAGTTACATTCTCTTCCTTTTTTTCTTTTAATTACACATTTCTTTTTGGGGGAATGATACTTAAAAAGGTCAGCAAGCAACGTATGGGAGTTGGTTGCCTCCTTAAGTGGCAGTGACTAGCCTTGGCTGTAATGTTCTAGCTAGCTACATAATACGCAGTTTATAGCCCATTAGTTATAAATCAGTAAATCCTAATTCTCACCCTATTCAGCTGTTCCTAGTTCCACGAGTTGGCAGTTAGCAACCTCACTGGAGAAACAGCTACACAAACAACTTTTACTAGAGTGGCAGATTGACACTTAGATGTTATGACTTCTAATGGAGTATACGTTTCATTTAATTGCTAGGTTTTTTTGGTTTTGGTTTTGTTTTTTAACTTGTTTTCTGGTTGGTATTAGGATAAACCATGTAGGAGACTGGGGGACCCAGTTTGGCATGCTCATCGCTCACCTACAGGATCAGTTTCCAGATTATCTGACGGTTTCACCTCCTATTGGGGATCTTCAGGCCTTTTATAAGGTTTGCACGATTGTTGTATAATTGTATGTCTGCTACCCTTTTCCCAAAGGAAGTTCAGAACCATAGTGGAAGTTACTGTATACTGAAAAGAATAAGGTGGAACCTGGTCAAATGTTATTTAAGAGATGGGGCTGGAGAGATGGTTCCTTATTTAGACCTGAGATCTGTTCCCAACACCCGCAGCAGGTGGCTCAGAATTGCTTCTGTGACTTTAGCTGTAGGCACCTGGTGCCTTCTGTGGCTTCCAGTGGCACTGCCTTCAGGTGCACAACCCCCACACAGGAACACACATATAATTTCTAAAGAAAAGACAAATGCTTACCAATAATACTTTCCACATACAGTGGCTGCCTTGGTAACGCTGCATTGCCTGGGTGAAAGTAAAAGCTGATTCATGAAGTTCACTTACTTGAAAAACCCGAATCATTTTTCACTCATAGATAACTTCTGTGCTTAGAAACAACCACACTAACATCCATTTACTTTTGGGTGTAATCATAGAAATAGCTGCCCTACACCCCATTGTGTGTCTTTGTTTTGTTTATTGATCTATATTAAATTTGATGGGCTAGAGAGATGGCTCAGCTGTTCTTCCAGGGACCTGACTCCCTCACTCCCTTAGCCTCATGGCACTTTCCTGCCTCAGCCTCTCCGGAGCTTGACTGTACACCTGGCTGAAACCAAGTGGTGGTAGTGTTTTTGAGTATTTTGATTTTATTGTACTTGTATCTTAGGGTAAGTTGTACATCATTGTCATTGTGTGGAGGTCCAGGCACACCCTGTAAGAATCAGTTCTCGCCCTGTGGGTCCTAGGCTTGAATTCTGTCTGACTCATCAGCCAAGCACCTTGATCCACTGTGCCATCTTCCAGAGTAGTTTTTAAAAGACAAACATATGCCTGGGTGTGGGGGCAAATGCCTGTAATTTCCGCACCGGGAGGTGGGAACAGGAGTATCTAGAGTTCAAAATTAACCTCAGCTGTAACAGTGAGTCCAGCCCTATATTAATTGTGTGGTGACTTTGGTCAGCATTCTGAATTGGCACACTGCAGTTTTTATTCATCTACTGAAAGTTTTCAGTGACTCTTTCCCATAAAGCAGTCTTGTACATACAGTCTTGTATTTTCAAAATCATTTTTCTTGTGATAAATGAACCAAGAATTAGACTAATGGATTAAAAAGCAAACACTTGAGTTTTGATGTTTTCTAGTAAAAATTTAAAAATAACTAATCATGTTAAATTGCTTTTGGATATAGTGAAACGGATTTGCTAATATAAATGATTTTGTAGTACATTACTAAAATTTACTGATTTGGTAATGAATCAGTTTTCCAGTGTTTCTTAGTTTGTTTTTGTTTTTTGTTTTGTTTTGTTTGAATGCCTAGAGTGAGCACTGATGCCAAATGACAGCTCGGGAGAGTCAGTTTTCTCCTACCATGTGGGTCCTGGGAATTGAATTCGCGTACTTAGGCTGGGCAGCAAGCGCCTTTAGAACTAAACCAGCTTAGCAGCCCCAGTTGTTCTTGAACGATGTATTTGCAGAGAAACACTAGGAAGCATACCCTAAAATGAGAAAGCTGTGCTACCAAAATAAAAATGAAACATTGAAGGCTTTTGTGGGTTTGATTTTGAGACAGTTTGAGACTAGACTGGCCTGTAAAGTTGGTGTTCTGGCTGCCTCCTGAATGTTAGGGTTACAAAACAGGAGCCAAATGCTCAGCTGAGTTTTGTATATTTAAGAAAAAAATAATTTCATTGTTAATAAAAGGTAGGCTATTTGTCATGCACACTTGAGTGTGTGTGGGCTTGAGTTAATATCTGGTATCTTTCTTGATCACTTTTTAGTAAGATCGGGATCTCTTGAGTTCTGTCTAATCTAGCTACCCCCCCCCCACACACACACACACCAATCCCTGCCAGAATTATAGGTGGCTTTCAAGACGGCACAGCTGTACTTAGATTTTGGAGATGGAACTATTGTTCTCTCGAGGTTAGGGCATCTTCCCAGTTCAGCTGTTGCCAATTCTTGAACTCCTTGCAGGATGTGCTTTTCTGTTGGTTGGCTTGGGTGTTTTGTTTTAGAGAACAACTGTGTCCCTACCTCTTTGGAACCTACTGCATAGAGGTTCACCTGCCTCGAACCCCTTAGTGCTAGGATTAAAAGTGCTCCACCACACCTGGCCACCCTGGTTTATTTTGGTTTTCGTATTTGTTTTTAGGAGCTCATATTCTTGTCTTTGATGTAGAGCACTTATATTCCCAGCTGTCTATTTCTTTTGGTGCATATGTGCAGAAATGAGTACATTCTAACATGATTGGATCTTACAAATCTCTTAACAGGAATCTAAGAAGAGGTTTGATACTGAGGAGGAATTTAAGAAGCGAGCCTATCAATGTGTTGTTTCACTGCAGAGTAAAAACCCAGATTTCATAAAGGCCTGGAACCTCATCTGTGATGTCTCCCGTGCAGGTGAGTGTTTTTATTCAGGATTGATATTAGGTTTTTGTAATTGGGGTCTTTGTGTGTTTTTGCTTGTTTGCCTGTTTCTTCAAACCTCCTATATACTTCTCTGAATTAATTGTGTGAATTCGGGTGTGTGCTTTGACACATAGCCCACCTGACAATCAGAGGACAAGGACTACTTTGGGGAATCTGTTCTCCTTATTCCTTATAGGGGCAGGATTTATTGTATTGTTTGTGCTGTGCTTCATGCTATGCTCCAGGCTATCATGTCCTCAATTATCCTATCTCATTGCAGCAAGCCAGGTGGTGGTGGTGCACTTGGGAGGCAGGGTCAGGTAGATCTCTGTATTCCAGGCCAGTTTGGTCTACAAGTGAGTTCCAGGACATCCAGGGCAGTTACACAGAGAAACCCTGAAGAACAAATCCAAATCCATCTCATTGTAGGATACTGGGATTATAGATGCATACCATCACATCTAAGAATTTACTGTATACACCCGCTGGCCTCAAACTCAGAGACCCATCTTCCTCCAGAATGCTGGAATTAAAAGTATGTGCCACCATTCCCAGCATACAATTTATTTTATTTTAAATTATGATGTGTTTGTGCCCATTAGTGTTGGTAGCTGTAGTAACCACAGGAAGGTGTTGGATCCCTGGGAACTGGGGTTACAGGTCATTGTGAATCTACTGACATGGTTGTTGGGAACTGAGCTTAGGTCCTACAAAAGCAGTATATACTCTTAGTTGCTAAGCCATCTCAGCCCATACATCCAGGTTTTTACATGGGTGTAGAAACTAACTTGATTCAGGAAATAACCAGGCTAGCTAAAGGATAAAACAATTATATTTTTATTTATTATAAGGGGAAAACTCATGAAACAGGAATGAGAAGTCCAAGCTCAGCTGTGCCCCCAAAGAAATCATGGGGTGGGGCGCCTTAACTTGGACCCACCTCTTAAAGATGATTGGCTAACAAGGCTTCTCCATCACATGGGTTCCAAAGATCAAAATCAAATGCCAGTCTTTGAGACAAGGCTGTCTATGTCTTTGTCTTAGTTCAATCCCAGGCTGGCTTTGAATTCACAGTACCTCTGTCTGTCGTGTACTTTAGATTGCAGGCATTTGCTACCATGTTTGGTTTCGCAAAATCAATTTAAAAGACCACTTTGAGTGGTAAGTGAATGAATATCGCCATCAGGCCTTTTGTAAAGATTATTGATGATTGCTTTGTAACCTAGATTTTAAGGTATGAAAGTGTTACACTTAGGAAATGCTGTGTCGTTGATAAATGAGAAACAAGTCAGAATACCAAACAGAAAACTGAATAAATGTTTTCTTCACCAACTAGTCAGGGGTACCAAACAGAAAGATGAATAAATGTTTTCATCACCAGCTAGGTGATATTTGTTTTGAGATCTTCTCTTTGCATAACCCTGACTGTCCTGGAACTCACTACCAGGTTGGCCTTGAACTCACAGTGATCAGCCTGCCTCTACCTCCTGAGTGCTGGGATTAAAGGCATGTGCTACTATGTGTAGCCTGGTTTTTCTTTTTTTAAATATATACTATTGTTGTCTTTTGCTTCTGAGTAGGTATTTTCTGTATAGCCTAAGCTCACCTTGAGCTCACCGTCCTCCTGCTTAATACTAGAATTATGAGAGTATTCTACTGTGTCAAGGTTGATTTTGAAATAGGGTCTTCCTGGTTTGTCAAAGATAATCTTGAATTCCTGGCCTGAAACATCCCTCTGCTAGATTTCTTTAGTTGGGCTGGGAATCCAGAATACCATATTTGAGTTCTTATCTATTTAGAGAAGTGTTCTCATATAGTCCAGCCTATCTTCAAAATAGCTGCTCTGTTTTTCTTTCTCCCTTTATCTGGGCTAGGATCATGGGCATGTATAAGCACGCTACTTTATTTGGTTCTGAAGATTGAACCAGAGCCCCATAAATGCTGCACCTGTAACCCTCACTTAAATTTTTAGAAAGGGTGTTTTTCTTATAGGTAGACAGAAAAAAAAAATTAGTAATGATGTTTTGGGTGAGGTGCTGCTACATATCAAACCGAGGGTCTCCTGCTGGCTAAGCCCGTGCTGAGCCTCTGAGCTGTACCTACAGCCTAGTGTTTTCATATATGGCACCATGTTCTCTTCCCCAGTAGTGGCACACATATACTCTTCTGTGTTGTACATATTCAATGTTGCTAATTTCTGTTTGTGTTACATCCAGTTATAAAGCTTTCTAAATGATGTGGGTTTTTCCCCCTTTGCTTAAATGTGTATTCATTTACTATATTTGATATTTTCTAGAGTTTCAGAAAATCTATGATGCATTGGACATCACTTTAATAGAGAGAGGAGAATCCTTCTATCAAGATAGGATGAATGATATTGTAAAGGAATTTGAAGATAAAGGTAGGCATTACATCCTTTTACATTTTAGATTTATTTTGTGTTTTGTGTGCATGTATATGAGCAAAGGTCAGATGAGAGCAGCCAGATTTTTTAGTACTGGAGCTATGGGTGGTTGCTAACCATTGTGGGTGCTGGGTATCGATCCTGGGTCCTTCATTATCACTGGAACTTGCAAGCAGACAAAAACAAAATGAAATTTATGATTACTGAAGACAAACACAATGTCAAGTTATAAATAGTAAAGCTAGACCACACCCTGTTCTACCCACACACTTTTACACCATTCCGTCTACTCCTCCTAAAACTCTGGTGTCGTTATCTCCCTAAATTTTCTTCTCTGTG
Source organism: Microtus pennsylvanicus (assembly GCF_037038515.1). NCBI lineage: Eukaryota > Metazoa > Chordata > Mammalia > Rodentia > Cricetidae > Microtus > Microtus pennsylvanicus. The sequence goes on from NC_134589.1 coordinate 84,281,436, forward strand.
TGTGATAGAGGCTTCAAATTAAATAAGGTGACCTTGAACTCAGAAATTGTTCTGCCTCTGTCCCCCATGCTGAGATGACAAGTGTAAACCTTTATGTTTGGTAATAATTTTGCATGCTGGGCAAGCTTGTGCTGCTGTGCATCAGTCTGGGCAAGAATGGTTTTTTGTTGTTGTTGGGGTTTTTTTTTTTTTGTTTTTCAAGACAAGCTTTCTCTGTAGCTTTGGAGCTTGTCCTGGAACTAGCTCTTGTAGACCAGGCTGGCCTCGAACTCACAGAGGTCCACCTGCCTCTGCCTCCTGAGTGCAGGGATTAAAGGCATGTGCCACCACCGCACGGCAATAATGTCTTAATGCCATTCAGTAGGCAATTCAGATGTCCCAATGGGACTTATTTTAATTTGATATTCAAATGCAGGGTGTCTCTGAATCTATAAGCTGGCTTAGAATTCACTACCTCAGCTTCCCAAATGTATGTTTGAACTATGTCCAGCTTTATAATTTTTTAATCATAGGGTTTTTTCTCAGAGTCTGAATAGTACATTTATTTGTGGTCTGTTAATACATAGTAGCCCTCCTTTTCCTGCGTACTTTTTTTTCTTGCTTTGTAAGGAACCCTGGCTAGTCTGGAACTTGCTTTATAGACCACGCTGACCTCAAATTTGTGGCACTCCTCCCCTTTCTGCCTCCAGAGTACTGGGATTGCAGGCATTGCAGTACTATGCCTGGATGTATTTCTTTTATTGTTAAAGAAAGAGGGCTTATAGAATTCATCCTGTTGGCATAACAGTCTCACTTTGTACACCAGGCTGGCCTCAACTTAATGATTCTCTTGCCTCAGCTTCCTAAATGCTGGGATTACAGGCATGAACCACAATACTTGGTTCTATTTGAGTTTTATTGTTTTTTGAGATAGTATTTCTCTGTGTAACAGTCCTGGCTGTCCAGGAACTCGTTCTGTAGATCAGGCTGGCCTAGAACTCAGAACCCCCTCTCTGCCTGAGATTAAAGGCATGCGCACCACCACCCAGCATCTGCCTGTATTTTTAAAGAGGATTCATTCAGTCTGGTTTCCTTTTTCTTTCAAGAATACAAGCAATGTCTAGTTGTCTTGGTTTAGATACTGTGACTGACTCACTGGGGGTCAACTGTACATCTGTCACACTTTGCCCTGTAGTTTCAATAGCTGTTGATGCCTGTGACTTTGGTCGTATGTTATCATTCCCTCTCCGTTTTTTAACTGGAATTCTGTGCAAAAGTTTGCCCCTTGATTTCGGAGTTTTGTGACAGGGTTTCACTGCATACTCCAGTCTGGTCTCAAATTTACCATGGTTCATGATCTTTTCTTTAAAGGGTTATATATCTTGCCAGGCATAGTGGTGCCGACCTTTAATCCCAGCACTTGGGAGACAAGCAGATCTCTGAGTTCCAGGACATCCAGGGCTACACAGAAAAACCCTGTCTTGATAAATAAAAAATGTATATAGCTTTATTTTATATTCATGAGTGTGTTTACCTGCACGTGATTGTGAGCAAGAGTGCACACCCGTGGAGACCAGAAGAGGGCATCAGATTCCCTGGAACTAGGGTTAGAGTCAGTTGTGAGTTATCCGTCCTGTGACTGTAAGTTACTGAGCCCAGGTCAGTCTTCTGCAAGAGAACAAGTGTTCTTAACTTAACCACTGAGCCATCCTTTAATCCTTCAGCCCTGAAGCCTGAATGTAGAAGTGGAGACTTGGAACCACAGTTTGAAGATAACAAAACAATATTCGTGGGGTTTTGTTGGCATTGTGTAACTAAAGGTCTTAGATATGCTGTCTTTTTTTTTTTTTTAAGATTTATTTATTTATTATGTGCACAGTGTTCTGTCGGCTGTGTGTAGACCTGAAGGCCAGATCTCATTACAGATGGTTGTGAGCCACCATGTGGTTGTTGGGTATTGAACTCAGGCCCTCTAAAAGAGCAGGCAGTGCTCTTAATCACTAAGCTGTCTCTCCAGCCCTAGATAGGCTGTCATACATGACTCCTAGTTCTGTGCTCAGCCTGATCAGCACAGAGAAGTCAGGGCCCAAAAGCAACAAACCTGAAATTTACACACAGGCAGTCTTCCTTCATGGACTGTAGTTTTAACCCTACCTATGAGTCTGTTTCCTAAACTGTAAGTAGTATGGTAACATAATCTGCATAGTGACTGTAGCTACTATAAACATTAAATTTGGGACTCAATATTATAAGTGACATAAATCAAATATAGCTGTTAGAAAGTTCATTCCTATTCCTGTCTTTTCTTGGGTCTGAGAACATTGCTTTTTTATATAACTGTGCGCAGTTTTATTTCTTCCTGCTCCATATTCTAGATACCAAACCTTGCTGTGTTCGAACATATCCGGAGGAAGGTCATGATTCCACCCAGAAAAGAAAGCACATATGTTCATATTTTGTCTGCTGAGTGCATGCTTCCACAGGGTGTGGTGGCAGAGTTTGACCAGGTGTGCTGTGGGTGCAGAGCCCTGACATCAGTCTCAGCAGTAGATCATGTGGGAGTAATCATTCCTCAGCTCTATCATCACCTTTTAAAATACTCAGGGCTGGTGAGAGAGCTCTGCAGGTAGAGGAATTGCTGCCCAAGCCTGGTGTCCTGAGACCCACATAGGAGGAGGAGGAGGGTACCAGTTCCCAGAAGGTATCTTGTGACCTCCACACTCACACTGTTAGTACATGTACACCCTCATTTTCTGACACAAAAATATAAGCTTACTTTTTAAAATTACAATGTTCATATAATGGCCAAGTATTTATGGTGGTCCTAGAATAAACTAGGGCTCTGGTTTCAGGAGGGCTCTTTTAGCTTTGGTAATGTGTAGACGGAGACTGCTTTTTCATTCCCAGCCACCCAGACCCGAATAATCACACAGAAACTATATTAATTACAACATCGTTTGGCCTATTAGCTCAGGCTTCTTATCAACTAACTCTTACATCTTGAATTAGCCTATTTCTGTTATTTTATATTTTACCACAAGGCTTGTGGTTTACCTCTTGCTGCGTGGCATCCCCTGACTCCACCTTCTTTCCTCCCTTATCTCTGCTTGGATTTCCCACTTTGCTATATTCTGCCCTGCCATAGGCCAAAGAAGCTTCTTTATTAACCAATGGTAATAAAACATTCACATCATAACAGAGGAGATTCCCACATCAATGACGAAGGCTTTTAATTTTATTTTTATGTGTTTTTTTTTCTCCTTTTTTGCTAGGATTTGTGCAAGTGGATGATGGCAGAAAAATTGTCTTTGTGCCTGGGTGTTCCATACCGTTAACCATAGTGAAGTCAGATGGTGGCTTTACTTATGATACATCTGACCTAGCTGCTATCAAACAGAGACTATTTGAGGAGAAAGCAGATAAGCTTATCTATGTGGTGGACAATGGACAAGTAAGTTGAATTTGCCAGGCCTGCTTGCATTTGACACTTAAAAATTTTTTTAAATTTACTAGAAACATACAGTTTGGAACACTGGTGCATCACTGGAGAAAGAACGGGGTTGGAGCATGCTTTGTAGCTACTTTCTGAACATACAGATTATTCCTAGCCTGGGGAGGCAGAGGCAGGTAGATTCGAAATTCATGACAGCCATGGCTACACAGGGTGATGGTGGTGCAGCCCAACATTTGGTTTTGTTTTTTCAAACAGGTCCTTCTGTGTAATATTTTATTTTTGGTTATTACAAAAAGCCATAGGTTTCCCCTTTGTTAATGTGGCATTGTGACTCTGCTTTTATTTAAAATTAATTTTAACATATAGACACATAGAAATTTTACTTCATGGAAAAGCCGTGTGACTTTTGTTGTGAGATAAAGTCTCAAGTAACCCATTTGTCCTCAAATTTGAAATCCTACCTTTCTGGATGAAAACTTAAGATTTAGTAGGAAGAAACCATTTTGTGAATTTGTCCTTAGTCACTATGTCTTTGCTGTGGTGAGGATCAGAGCCTGTGCTCTGTATGTGGTAGCGAGTGCTGGGACACTGAGCGGTATCCCCCCTCTGTTGCTCTTTAAACATGTTTTGTTTTATGAGACTTGTTGGTCTCAACACTGGCTGCACAGCTGAATATGCCCTTAAGTCCCGATTCTCCAGCTCTGAGGCACTGAGATCACAGGCAGGCATCAACTGCCTGGCCTCTTTTAAGACCTGAGTGTAGAAAATGTCGTTGTAGTCTTGCTTGTTTTGGTGATCACATCTGGAGAGTAGAACTTTACAATGATGTTTGCCTAACGAGACTGTCATGTGATCTCTGAGCACCCTGTCCTGAAACTAGCTCTTGTAAATCAGGCTGGCCTCCGCCTCCGCCTCCCGAGTGCTGATATTAAAGGCGTGCGCCACTACTGACCAGCTCAGTTGTGTCTTTTTTAATTAGTATTAGAAAACTAACAAGCACTGTCTGCTTCTGCTCTTCGCAGGCTGTACATTTCCAGACAATTTTTGCTGCTGCTCAAATGATTGGCTGGTATGACCCGAAAGTAACTCAAGTGGCACATGTTGGATTCGGCGTGGTGCTAGGAGAAGACAAGTAAGTGGACAGGCAGGAGCTGGCAATGATGGCCCCGGTCCCCAGAGCTTCAGAAAAGGTCAGAAAAGGCTTCCTGTTCCTGAGTCCCCAGTAGCACTGAGAAATTGAGCGTCTACTACACTGTCGTGGAAACTCAGCAAAGCCGCTTCTCCCGTGAGTTAGCGCTTGCAGAGGATGCAGACTAAGGATGCGTGTGCCTTCGCACGTCCCCATCTAGACTGTGCCCATTTCACGCAGCATACTCAAAGCCCTTGGTGCATTTACCTTTGGTTACAATATTGAGAAAGTGTGAGTTATTGAGAGTCCAGTTGAATTTAAGATTCATTCACTCCTTTCATTTTTGTACAAAGTATGAAGCTTATCAGTTCTAAATTAATGGTGTTCATGCTTTCACTTTTTCTGTTTCCCCATCATCTCCCTCTGTTCTGTTCAGTCTTTGAGACAAAAGGTAAATATAATGGGATGTTTATATTCGGTATTTACCAACTTGAACTTAATGTGGTGGGCTTTCTTCCTGTCAGGATTTTATTATGTTAGTCCAGTGTAGAAGCAAGTGCAGTGGATTTTTTGATTTAGTAATTTTTCTGAATTTAAACAGCATCTTGGATTCTAGGAAAGTGAGTTTATTAGGCTTTTTGTTTTGTACGTTCAGGTACCTGGGAAGTCCAGAATAGGGTGGAGCTGTGGCTACGGGTGGTTAGTTGTGTGCTGCCCGCACGAGTGCTGGGAACCGAGCTCTGGAAGAGTAGCCAGTGCCATCAATGTGAGCTGACTCCAGCCCAGTGGATGCTATTCTTTATTTCACTGTTAAAATGTAGCAAGGATAGAGTTCCAGGGGCTTAAAAACAAAAATGAGTTGAGACACTGGAAAACTGGTTTTTTTGGTGCTCATCCCTGGTAGCCGCTGGGCTATGGCTGTGTTACCTTGGCCGTATGTGACCGGACCCCTCGAACCTTCGCTTTCAAGGATTTTTAAATTGAACAGTCTAATTCAGAATTTTTTACAGGACTTTAAATGTCTTTTAGGAAGAAGTTTAAAACACGTTCAGGTGAAACTGTGCGCCTTGTGGACCTGCTAGAAGAAGGACTGAAACGGTCCATGGACAAGTTAAAGGAGAAGGAGAGAGACAAGGTAGGACAGGAGTTCTTAGGTTCCCCCTTTGTGTAATGTCGCGTGTGGCTCTGCTTTAATGAAAGTACAGAAGCCGTGTGACTTGTGAGATGAGGTCTCATAGCCAACTCCTGATGTTCCTGCTCCTGCCTCCCAAACGCTGGATTATAGGTGTGTATGTTTTCATGCTATGTATTAAGACTATCTCACAGTGTTCAAGACCTTATCAAGATCCATTTATAAAGTAATGTCCAGCACTCAGTTTTTCAGGCCCTCTCTCCACCACTTCCTCCTTCCTCCTTTGCTCTCCAGACAGTAGTGTGGGTTTGTTGAGGTTTTGCAACAGGTTCTCCCTTGTTAGCCAAGATTCACCCTAAACTCATGTTCAGCCTGTTTCCCAAGTACTGGCTTTCTTGGTGTATACTACTCTAGCTACACTGGACCTTTTGTCATAATCTATAACATACGGTGTCTTTCGGTTTCATTCATCAGTGTCAGTTTTGGCATGGGAGGCAAGCGCTTGCGTCTCTGAAGACCTTGGCATTTGTAGTTTTGTTAACACGACCTGACGCTGACCATAAACTGCCACAGCCACCCTTTTACTTCTTCATGTAATCATCCTTAGGCTTGTTTTTGTGACTCTTGTGTGTAAGTGGTTTCAGATAATTAGGTTGAGCCCCTGTAGAATGTGAATTCTGTCAGAGGTTCTGCACAAGGCGGTGCAGGGCTCTTGAGTGTAGGTGTGAAGGCAATGCTAAGGGGCAGACTTGGGGCAGCTAGCTCTGTGTCTTTGGGAATTTTGTAAGCTAGCAATGTCTGCATTCATCATAACTTCACTGACACAACTGATCTTTGTTAGCAGAAACACGTTTATTATAGTGGTTAGCATTTTGCATCCCATAACTGCATTGAAATTAAAGTACAGTGTGGAAGGCTCTGGCATGAGTCTTATGATGTAGAATGCTGCTCTGACATGAGGCTCGTGTGCGTTTGCAGTGTGACTCTGGTGTCTTACAGTGTTCTTGCAGTTTGAATGTCTGGGTTGCCCCTCTAGGTGTCATGAGAGTTGTCTCTTTAGGTAGGTCTTTATTGTGTTGTCCAACTTAAACATTTGTTGTTTACTGTGAAACTTTCGATTGGATGAACACAGAAGAATTTAGGATGCGGTACTGGTGAATAAAACAGTAAGCAAAGCGAGATGTGATACGTATACCTGTAATACCAATTCTCAGGAGGTGGAAGTAATAGAGTTGGTATAGGAGTTCAAAACCCATCTAGGCAATGGTGAGACCATTCTCCACACACATAGTGTGTGTATTTCAGGGTTTTGTTTGCTGGGGAAGGTGAGGTGGGGCTCACTGTAACCTAGACAGGCCTTGAACTCTGAGGGTTACAGGCATGACTCATCATACAAATGAATTGTGTTTGAGTTATATACTAGCTTGTTTGTATAGTGTAAGAGCAACGGGACAGTGACAGCTACATAGTCTTTCTTGCAGCTGTAGCTAATGTCACTGTAAAGCAGGCATCCCACACATAGCTTGTCTTCTGAAGCAGAAGCCTGCTCTGTAGCCCAAACAGGCTGTGAACTCAGTGTGTATGAGCTATTAAAGAAGTCAGGATCTTGCTCAATGTGAACAGAAGTATTAATATTTTTAGCAAAGTGTCCATGCATAGGCCTATAATCCCCAGCATTTGCTCAGGAGGCTGAGGCAGCAAAGCACAGGTTGGAAGCCAGCCTAACTTACATAATAAGAGCATAGACTAAAGAAACAAAGCAAAACTGTGAGGTAGCCTTTTATGTGACCTAGGCTGGCTACAAACTCCTGATCCTCAATAGTCCTGTGCCACCACTCCCGGTTTATACAGTGCTATCGTGATGAAACCCAGGGCCCTCTGTGTACTACACAAGCACCAGCTGAACTGCAGTTCCATGGATTTTAATGTAGAAGAATATACCAAATTGTTATTTTTAATTTTTTTTTTATTTATTATGTATCTGTCTGTGTGTGTGTATGCCTGCAAGCCAAAAGAGGGCAACAGACCTCATTCCAGATGGTTGTGAGCCACCATGTGGTTGCTGGGAATTGAACTCAGGACCTTTGTAAGAGCAGGCAATGCTCTTAACCACTGACCCATCTCTCCAGCCCCCAGATTGTTATTAAGGTCTGCAAATTTACTTCCATTGATTAAGAAATATGAAGACTTGGTTCAAATTTTGATGAGAGTTCAGCAGCAAACAAGGATATTCTATTAAAAGTTAAAGACACATCAAAATTCTTAAGATAGGCATTATGTATAGTGTCCTGCCTGTATATATCCCTGCAGGCCAGAAGAGGGCACCAGATCTCATTATGGGTGGTTGTGAGCTACCATGAGGTTGCTGGGAATTGAACTCAACTTTATTAGGCTCTTACTGGTACAAGAAAGGGATTCTTTTGAATAAGCTTGCCATATAAAATACTTGTTTAAAATCTGATCATAGACCAACCATTGAGAAGTAATAGTCATCTGTTAGGCAGAGTTAGAAGCAATTGGAAGGTTTTAGTTTTAAAACATTTCACTTTCTAAGTCTTTGAAGTCTGTTCCTAAGTAATTTAAACCAAATAAAGGCATACATTTCAGTAGGCACTTTCCTTATGGAAATGGAAAGGAGGGCTGTTTGGGTAACCTGGACTCAGCTTGTGATTATGCAGCAGAGGTAAAGACATCTCAGGCTGGGTGTGGGAGCCTACATCTGTAAGTCTAACATTCAGAAGCCTGAGGACCTTGATTTCAAGGCTGGCCTGAGCTACATAGGTTGATTCTGTCTCAGAACTCTACCAGCATTTCAGTTATTCCTTCCTTGATGTAGATTTTTCTTAGGATCTGTCAGTCATGGTGGGACATTGGCTGTAACTGTGGGAGGCAAGAGGATTACAGCAGTTGGAGACATACCAGGTCTATGTACATAGCTTATCTCAAAAGATGGGAGGGGAACAGACATCCTTTTTGTGCCTTGTTCAGTTTATTCAGGTCCTTTGTAGCTTGCTTAAGCATTTAGTTTCACCCTTTCTTTCTTCAAATTGTCAAACTATCCAATAATTTGTTTCTACCACATGAAATCCTTCCTCACGCTAGCTCCTTCCCACTGGTTTTTTGGTTTTTTGGTTTTTTTTTTTTTTTTGGTTTTTCGAGACAAGGTTTCTCTGTGGTTTTGGAGCCTGTCCTGGAACTAGCTCTTGTAGACCAGGCTGGTCTCGAACTCACAGAGATCCGCCTGCCTCTGCCTCCCAAGTGCTGGGATTAAAGGCGTGCGCCACCACCACCCGGCTTCCCACTAGTTTTTATTCCTTCCTTAGACAAAGTGTTTAAAGAAAACACAGATATGATTCTGTCAATAGATTGCTTGTCTAGCATGAGTGAATCCCTGGGTGTGATCCCCAATACCACATGGCACATATCTGCAGTCCCCCAGCATTTAGTCACTGGAAGCAGTAGGATGAGTTCAAGATCACATGACTCTAGAATGAACCTGAGTTACTTGAAGTCCTGTTTAAACAATAATAAAATTGGCATATTACTTATTTTTAGGTATTTCATGTCGATCAGTTATGATTAGGTAGTATTCAAAATTATCTTTTTATAAAATAAAATGCCCAGAACTCAGGAGGTAGAGGCGGGCAAATCTCTGAATTCAAGGCCAGCCTGACCTACAGATTAAGTTCCATAACATCCAGGGCTACAAGGAGAAACCCTGTCTTGGAAAACAGAAAACAATAACTCCATGGGTGAGGCCACGGGGCTGAGACAGTAGTGAGCAAGCTCTGAAGTGTTTGTTTTCCCAAAGGTCTTAACTGAGGAGGAGCTGACAGCTGCTCAGAGATCTGTTGCGTATGGCTGTATCAAATACGCCGACCTGTCCCATAACCGGTTGAATGACTACATCTTCTCCTTTGACAAGATGCTGGATGACAGAGGAAACACGGCTGCGTACTTACTGTATGCCTTCACTAGGATCAGGTGACTACTCAGACTCTGTTGGGAATCAGGGTCTGGATCATGTGGTATGTGTGTCCGTGTCCCAGGCTAGCTTCTGATCGTCTGCCTCTCAAGTGCTGAGGCTACAGGTCGGCTCTACAGCCCTGGGGCTGTTCTAATTTTTTTTTTTTTTTTGGTTTTTTGAGACAGGGTTTCTCTGTGGTTTTGGAGCCTGTCCTGGAACTAGCTCTTGTAGACCAGGCTAGTCTCGAACTCACAGAAATCCACCTGCCTCTGCCTCCCAAGTGCTGGGATTAAAGACGTGCTACACCACCGCCCGGCTCTGGGGCTGTTCTAATTGCTAATGTTTTCTAATTTACCCTGGTCATACTAGATGACGTTCTTCTGTGAAAGAGCCTGTGCCTGACCTAAAGGTACTTACCTGTATTTCAGGTCTATTGCACGTCTGGCCAATATCGATGATGAGATGCTTCAGAAAGCTGCTCGGGAAACCAAGATTGTTTTAGACCATGAGAAGGAATGGAAACTTGGCCGGTGCATCTTACGATTCCCTGAGATTTTACAAAAGATTTTAGATGACTTATTTCTCCATACTCTCTGCGACTATATATATGAGCTGGCAACTACTTTCACAGAGTTTTACGATAGCTGTTACTGTGTGGAGAAAGATCGGCAGACGGGTAAGTGTCTCATCCATCCGCTGTCCTTCTTGGGGAAGGGCACCACCAGGACATGTGCACAGAAACTAAAATCTCACAGAAGCTGTGGCATATGTAACAGTTTGAGATGGGGCCAGTCAAAGCAGAAAATGGGTCTAAGTTGTGTTGGTTGGTATTGGAAACAGCCAGTATCATTGATGGCTGTGTGTTAATCGAGGCAAGCCTGAGAACAGAATCGGTCCATGGGGTGGTGTCCCTCCCCACTGTGGTGTGTAATTACTTCATGGGGGCTTAGGAAAGCACTGGGAATTGTCAGGTTTTCTAGAAACAACTGTGGAAATGTGCTGTCTTGTCTTTCTCAGGGAAAGTAGTGAAGGTGAACATGTGGCGGATGCTCCTGTGTGAAGCAGTAGCTGCTGTCATGGCCAAAGGGTTCGAGATTCTGGGACTAAAAGCCGTCCAAAGGATGTAATCCTTAGGTTTGGAGACTGTTTGTTTACCAATCATGAGAACACAACTTCACAGTAAAGAATTTCACAATTATCTATACAACAAACTGGGTTTCTTTGTCTCTAACAGAATTGATTCTAAAAAGAAAATTACTTTGATAAATTTTGTTTGAGCATTAAACTAACATGGTGTAGAAATCGTCAGGTACCAGAGTTGGAGAGAAAGTGGTTTGACAGATGTGTTTTCAATAATTTTTGTTAGACAAGGTTATTGAGCCTCAGAACTTATCTGCTCCCACGCTTCTTTGACATTTACCTCAATTTTCCACGTTATAAAACTGAGGCTCTGCAGAGGTCAATAAGTTGTTCAGATTGTTCTAGAACAACACTGCATGGCTCATCCTCAAATTCCGTGTTAGTAAAAGATGGCATTGGTACAACAGATCTTGGTTAAGGTGACAACAGTTGGCCCCAGATTAACTCCAAATGTCCCATTTGTCTAGTGTTCAGTATAAGAAAAAGTCGTCCCTGGGCTCAGCATTATTTTCTATGGAATAACATTGAAGTTCTTTTAGCAAAGCAAGTAGAGACTGGTAGTGGTGGTAAGGAGGGCAGTCAGGGGAGGACCATAGCCATGACATGTGGGCCAGTAACATGCCAAGGCTTGGTAAATGTTACTGTCAAGACTAAGAGTTTCAAGTTCAAAAGAACTTGAATGATGGAGACAGCAGCTGTTTCTCCAGGAACCATGGAGCAGCCTTGCAGTTTTCTTAGTGTGCTGATGCACAGCCATTCTGGCCCTCGAGTGCAGACCTCGGCTCTTCATTCAGTGGCACGTAGGGGGAACAGTACAGGAGTGTGGATTTAGCCAGCATAGTCACTTTAGATGCAGGCTAGTCTTGCATTTCCCAAACAACTATGTTCAGCTTTGCTAGATACTGTAGCACAGCTTAGAGAAATGCAAACATTAGTTCACATGATTTTCCTTAAGCAGTAAAACTCGAGCTAGCCTGTTTTTAGTACACTGACTAGTCTTGGAGACAACAATACCATATTGCCTTCAAAAAAAAGCTTTAACCTTTGGCATTTAAACATAAAGGCCATTGTGTGATTTTATCTTCATTGGATAACAGAAAAAGAAATCCCATGAATCCTAACAAAATTATCTCTGTGACACTAAGCTTAACCTCTGCCTTATAGGTGGTTATAGTACAGGTATCACATACTTCAGGGCACTTCGTACGGGATTCACTCCCATCCTACCCCCCTCCCCTTTTTGCAACATTCATTAAAGATAAATATCATGTTGTGTTTGTGCTTCTGCCTTTCACGTTTTGGTAGTTCTCATAATTAATGCTTCTATATTGGTTTCTTTTCTATTAGTGATAAGACACCATGATTGGGACTGGATAGATGGCTCAGTGGTTAAGAGCACCGACTCTTTTTCCCGAGGTCCTGATTTCAATCCCCAGCAACCATATGGTGGCTCACAACCATCCGTAATGAGATCTGGTGCTCTCTTCTGGCCTGTAGGCACACATGCTTGCAAAATACTGTATACATAATAAATAAATAAAAGACACTAAGGTCGAGGCAACTTATACATGAAAGAACTTAACTAGGCACATATGCTTGCTAAACACTGTGTACATAATAAATAAAAGACACCAAGGGCAAGGCAACTTATACAAGAAAGAACTTAATTGGGCTTATATCTCCAAAGGGTTAGCATCTATGATGGTAGACAGAACACATCTTTTTTCTGCTTTTCAAGACTCCCCCCCCCCCCCCCCCCGTATCTTTGGCTGTCCTAGAACTCACTGTGTAGACTGGGCCTTGAACTCAGATCGAGCTGACATCCTGGTCCACACAGGCCAGGAAGTCGAAGGAAAGTGGGATGGTGAGAATGAGACTGCTGGGAAGGGCACAAGTCTTGACCTCAGAGCCCACCACAGTGGGACCTCCAAATACACACCTAGGCCTTCCCTAACAGTCCCACCAACTGGGAATTAAGTATGCAGACATAATCTGTGATGGTATCCATCATCTTCAGTATTGATAATTGTGATTTGGGTACCACAACCCCATGTGCTATAACAGACTTGGGTGATCAGCCTGTGTTCTGACAACCCCACCAACAGACCAGCTATTGCCCATCTGTGAGAACTCTCTCTGGGCTCTGAAGTACTCATCTTCCTGCCTCTACTTCCCAAGTGCTGAGACAGGCATGCACCACCATGCCCAGTCAAACATGGGGTTTGTTTTTGTTTGGTTTGTTTTTGTTTCACTTTTGATGTACACGAAATAGCCTTAGGAACTGGAGAGATGGTTCAGCAGTCGAGAACACTGACTGACCTTCCAGAGGGCCAGGGTTCGATTCCGAGCACCCACATGGCAGCTCACAATCAACTGGGACTCTAGTCTCAGGGCGTTTGACACATTCTTCTGGCCTTCATGGGATCTTTAGTATAAAGAAATAGCCTTAGTGTTCCATTGCAGAAGAAGGTCAGCAATGTCTTCAAAAGACAAGACCAATTCTTGTTAAGGGGTAACATGGCTGGCGACTTATTCAGTCCATTGCTCTTTAAAATCCATTGTTCTAAAACCCCAAGTGTGCACACTCAAATACTACCTGTTTAACAAATTGGGAATAAAAGGGAATAAAAGTTGTGATATGAGTGAAGTACAGGCTATATGACATTAAAAATCAAACTAAAAGTTCTTTCCCTACAAAGATCAAATTGACAGATGCTTAAACTAACAAGGGAGAAGACTGAAAACGTGTGGATTTTTCAGAAATAACCTAAACAAATGTTTAGAAAAATTAGAATGCCATTCTAGAACAAATGGACAAATTCCTAGAAAAACAAAAATTACCAAACTGATATACATAACAAAGGATTAAATTATTGCTCAAAAAAGCTCACAAGTTTTTTTGCAAGAGGAATTCATAAGGAATATGTCCAGAATTAAGTGAATTCCCTGATGGCTTTCTCGGCTTTTAAGAACTAACCTCATTGACATGGCTCAATGGCATAGTTCACTGGGCTCAATCCCCAGCACACATATACTCCAGGCAGGTTATTTAACAACTTAATTCTGAAGCCCATTAGTTCTTTGATATTAAAGCCTGAAGCACCAAAACAGAAAATCAATGTCCCCCATAAATACACAGGGAGCTTCTCAGAGGAGGGTCATTAAGAGTTCAGAGTCTAGGATAGGGAGGTGTGCTGGGAAACACTGTCTTCTGGGAATCACGCGCTGGCTGAAACCCTGACCGCCACAGTTGTGGAACAAGGAGCAAAAAAAAGCACACTGACAACTGTGACCTTGGATCCCTGTGAGAAACTGACTCCCGAGGCATTAAGACAGTGATAGCTGTTGTGACCTCCAGATGTGCACAGACTCATACACACACACACACACATACGCTCTGCACGTGCGCACACAATTACAAGAAGACCTCAGTAAATCAAAAATATAGTTGAAAGCCTCGATAGTGTACAGACTAGATTGAGAAGGATCTCTGAGGTTGAAGTTGGATCTTTAGAAATACATTTGGCCAGTCTTTAATCCTAGCACTCAGGAGGCAAAAGAAGGGGAATCTCTGTAAGTTCGAAGCCAGCCTGGTCTACAGAGCAAGTTCCAGGACAGCCAGAGCTGTATGATGAGACCCTGCATTGAAGAAATTTAAAAAAAAAATCTAAAAGTTTGAAACATTAAAGAGAAATTTAAGTGTGGATCTTTGATATTTTATGGTGTGAACTGCATGGCGACCATTGCTGCTTGACAAAGTTGCAGTATTTCCACATTGCAGACCACAGTCCTCCAGAACCTTGTTACTTTCATTTTTAATGATTCTCAATATTAATGCCTTTCCTTTTGAGAAAATTTGTGTAAGTGATGGTAAAAGTAAAATGCCACAGGTCCCCGAGTGGCGGCAGTGGCCAGCGGGCACAAGACCATGGCGGGCCACGAAGGCAACCCTTCCAAGTAGGGAGTCCCCAAGTGGCCCACAGGTCATGAGGGCCAGCAGGTCCTAGGCAGGGAGCCACATCTGCATGGTGGGTACAGTTCCCCGAGTGGTGGCAGTGGGCCACAAGGAGCAGCAAGTCCCAGGCAGGGAGCCATGTGGTGGCTGAGAGACCAAGACGGATAGGCGTGCCATGCAGAGTGAGGTTGGATATTTATTTAGTGGATTATGGAATAGAAGGGGAAAGGAGAGAGGGTGGGGGAGAAAGGGGATGAGGAAGGGGGGAAAGGAGAGGAGCCACGGCAGCAGCTACCTATTGGGAAAGAGACAGAAAGGAAAAGGTTTGGGCTGCAAACTGGAAAGAAGATCTGCCTGCCTCAGCTGTGGCTTTGGTAAAGAATGAAAATGTGTACATTGGTAGCCTCTCTAAACAAAATAATTCTTTGGAAGGGAAAATACCACCAGTGTGAAACCAGGAATTCCATTGTACCCTCCTAACTATACCAAGAACAGGAAAGTTAGAGATTTACCAGACGTCTGACCCCAAGGATGAAATGCCTACAATTCAGACCCAGAGCCTGAAGCCATTAAGGGCTACAGTTCAGTTAGTAAGTAAAGAAAAATCAGCATGGTCCAGTATAATGGGAAAAGAGTGTGACATCAGGGCCTTCCCTTTTAGGAGCATGTGAGGGAAACAGGCCAATTGTAAGATTTAGAAATTGTAATATAGCGTCTGCTCCCCAGAAGTCCTTTTCCCAAAGTCAGGCATTTGGATTCGGGTCTCCAGGCCTTCCTGGATTTGAGGAAAGTCCCTGCTTTTTCAAGCAGCCATTCTCACCTCTAGCAAAAGGGCGGCCTTCATTAACACGAGACTGGTGCCTATTGTCACAGTCAAGGCTAGCCTCCTCTCAATCCCTCAATCCTGAATCTCAAACCAGACCCTAGTTCACATTTAATCCTACATGCAACTATACAGTATAAAAGGTGTAATCTCTTCTCAAAAGCTGCTGGCAGTCCCCCCCAATTCACCCTCAGTTCGTGTCCATCTCGTCTATCTCCTTCCCCTCTCCCCCACTCCACACATCCCTCTTTGGAATCTGAACCCCACCCCTTCATTCTTGAAGAATAACGTTTCCAGACAAGATACAAGCATTACCAATAAGCACAAGGAAGGACGCTTTTATCAGTCCTGGGGCAGCTGGAGTGGAGATGGGAATGCCTTCTCACAAGTACTGAGATGGCAATCACAGGTGCCACACAGCGCTGCAAATAAATGAATAAGCCTAAGGGAGGAGGGGGAGTGCCCAGAGCACCCGACCGCAGCTGCCCTACCCACAATGAACAAGCAACGAGCCAAATGTCCACTGTGGGAATTTTTCACTGACCTTTAATCTCTTTTCTATTCTCGCATGTCCCACTGTGTTCTGTCTGACTTTCATCCAGGTGGTGGAAGAAGTGCATCAAGTTTTCTCACTGGGCTTCTCAAGTTTGGCTGTTCTCCGTTTAGCTGTGGGCAGCTTTGCTTTGTGGATTTTGAGGGTGTAGCAGACTTAGAGAAGTTCATAACTGTTACAAAGCTGTTCATTGTCAGCTACATAGCTATGAGTCCATAAAGTCATTATGAATGCCCAGCTAATGGATGGTTTAATAATTCTCTGTGATGAACTACAAGGTCACATCCCTGTGAGCCTCATTTTCATTAGCTGGTCAATACGTAGTCTGGATCTATTTGCGTATACAGGTACTTCAATAGATTAGAAGTATCAGATGGCAGACTAGAGGCTGCTTCTGTGAGATTTTTGTGACAGAAATATTAGGAAAAAATTAGACATAAAGAAAAAAAAGTGTGGTGGTACATGCCTTTAATCCCATGAGTAGCAGAGGCAGGCAGATCTCTGACTAAAGAGCAAGACTGGTTTACATAGGGAATCTCAGGCTAGCCAGGGCTACATAGTGAGACCCTGTCTTGATCCTACAATGAAAGGGCTGGTGAGATGGCTCAGCAGTTAAGAGCACTGGCTGCTCTTCAGAGCACAGGAGTTCAAGTCCCAGCACTTACATGGCAGCTTCCAACCCCCCATAACTCTGGTGCGAAGGGCCCTGACACCTGACCTCATCGAGCACTGCATGCACATGGTACAAACAGACTCCTAAAAGTAAAACTTACCCTAAAAAATAAAAAAGCAGAGGGAAGTCCCCAGAAACCCATGAAAGAAGAATATTGGAAAGAATAGGAAAGAGGAACCACCACACACAAGCACAGCCTCAGACCAACAGTTCTTAGTAGGGTCAGGGGATGTAAAAACCATAGCCAAGTGGAGTGGTGGTGGTGCACCTCTTTTTTTTTTTTTTTTTTTTTTTTCGAGACAGAGTTTCTCCGTAGCTTTTTGGTTCCTGTCCTGGAACTAGCTCTTGTAGACCAGGCTGTGAATTCGAGGCCAGCCTGGTCTACAAGAGCTAGTTCCAGGGCTGGAGAGATGGCTCAGTGGTTAAGAGCACTGACTGCTCTTCCAGAGGACCCTGGTTCAATTCCCAGCAACCACATGGCAGCTCGCAACTGTCTAAAGATCCAGTTTCAGGGGATCTGACACTTTCATACCAATGCACATAAAATAAAGTTAAATAAACCATAAAATACATTTTTAAAAAAAGCTAGTTTCAAGACAGCTAGAGTTACACAGAGAACCCTCTGTCTCAAAAAAACAAAACAAAACAAAAAATTAATATATATAAAATCAATCAATAGGAAGCACCAGGAAACCTGGGCAGTCCTATCCCCAAAACAAGCTATAGCCTTCATGAGCCTCAAATCCAGTGGCAGGTTTTGCTGAGACAGTCTCTGAAGGACAGGTTAGTGGTAGCAAGAAACCCCATCTCGTCACACTGCATCACTTGACAATAGAAGCAAGACACCATCGTGAAAGCATCTCTTGTAACCAGGGTTTCAGGCCAGATGCCCAGAGGACCTCATTCTGCCACAGACACACTTGCTCATTCGTGTTTAGTGCTGCAAGTACAAGGAAACAGAACCAGCCCAGATGTTGAACAGATAATGAAAATGTGGCTAGACACATCTTGAATTTTATTTAGTCATAAAGAAAAATAAAACCTGCAGAAAAATGAATGGGACTGGAAGCTATTGTAACAAGGTAATCCAGGCTCAGAGAGATGAAAACTGCATGCTGTGGCTCATATGAGGATCCTTGAGTCTAACTTTGGTTATGTGTGTTTATGAAGGAGTGGGTGTGTGAAACAGCCAGGAAACTACTTAGTAAGGGGCTCATGGGAGAAGGGAGACTTTCAGAAAATGGAGGAGAAAAGATCACAGAACACGTATCACATGAAAGTAGAGGAGGAACACTGGAGGAGGAGCGGTTTAAGTGGGAGGAGATGGAGAAGATGCTGGGGTGGGGTGAGGAAAGGTCAATTAAACCAGTAAGTATGGACTCTAAGAAACTTGTTACCCTGTAAGCAAAGCAAAAACTGGAAAATAAAACCAAACTCTAAGCTGCCACAGGGGGGATGAGATGAGGGGAACATTCCCAGGCTGGGGAGCCTCAATTTGGCCTGCCATAGCCCCTTGGTGATGGAAGACCCAGAGAAGCGATTGTGGAGAGCAGGAAGGCTGGACCTTGGTGGGCTCAAGGGTGCAGGCAACCAGAACCTGGCTCAGGCTGATGAGAGCTTAGAGAACTTCACTTTCAATGGTTGGAAAGAGATCTCAGCAACTGAGAAGTGCACTGGAGTCTGAGAGCTCTAAGCCCGAGATGGAGCATGGATCAGACCCTGAGACAGCCAAGCTGCCTTTCGTTGCTGCAGAACCTGGTAACAGTGAGCTAGAGGCTCCCTTGACACCCACAGCTTCATACCTCCAGCAGGGGGACTAGTCCTCAGGAGACTTGGGAAGACAGAGGCAGATCGGTCTTCATGGTCTTCATGCTACTGATCTCCCTACAGTGGTCGCTTCCCACACTCCCAGCACTTGAGAGACAGCCCACAGCGAAAGTGGCCACCCCAAGGGGTATGCTCAAGGAGTCTCTGCAGAGTGAGAGTCTGCCCACACCACACAATACAAAATCAAGGGTGCCCAGGAGAGGCCCTTGGTGTGCAGAGAACAAAAGAGAGCCCTGTGAAGCCAGGCCTGGAAGAATCGGACATCTATCTGGCTGCCGACTGCGGATTCAGCATCAGCATCCACTAAGAAGGCTCCACATCTCAACTAGTTCCTCCCACTTCGTGCATGCAACTAGCAGTCTGCAAGTTTGGGGAATCCAGGAAGTTTTTCTAGCACCTAATCACCATAGCTCTTAAAACCCATCAATGTTTTTGTTGTTCCCTTTCATGCACTCATCCAGTGTGGTTAATGTAATCTTGTGCGCAGGGGTAACGGTTTTTCCTCGAGTCCCTTTTGCCCCCATGTTTCCTCCATGTCACCCCACAGTGTTAGCAGTGTGCTTACTCTGCTTTATTCAGTTAACTTTTTTCAGGACAGGGTTTCACTGTGTAGTCCTGGCCGCCCCGGTACTCACTCACTCTCTCGGTAGTCCAGGTTGGCCTTGAATTCACAAAGATCCACCTGCCTCTGCCTCCCGAGAGTGCTGACGTTAAAGGCGTGTGCCACCATGTCTGACTAGCTTTAAAATATTATATTTTTTTTATTCACTTACATTTGTCTAAAGTTTTTGGAAACTTTTCCCCTACAGGAAGGCCCTTTTGTTGGTTTTCTTTTGTTCTGCTTTCTAGTCTCTTGCTCCTCCACCTTCTCATACAGCCCCCTCCTTCCTCCTCATGTCTCTGCTCCAACTCCTCTTCCTCTTTCCTGCCTTCTTCCATTATGTCGCTCATTTACTATTTCATAGGGAACCTAAGTAATTTTTAAGTTCATAGTTCATTCCTCAACAGTTTGGCTGTTCTTGGTTGTGTGATCCACAGTGACATATCAAGGGGCTATAACTGATTCTCACATCTTGTATGCTTTGATGTTGTTGCTGAATGGGCAAAAGACCATGGAAATCTTCTCTAAAACAAGTCATATTCTAGGCTACAAATCAAGTCTTACCAAGTATAAAAGAATTGGGGTTGGGGCCAGGTCGTGGTGACACATACCTTTAATCCCAGCACTGGGGAGGCAGAGGCAGGCAGATCTTTGTGAGTTCAAGGCCAGCATGGTCTATATAGTAAGTTCCAGGATAGCCAAGGCTACTAGGAACCCTGCCTCAAGGGGAAAAAAATGGAAATGATCTTATCTTATGAGACCATAACACAAATGGAAATCAATAATAAAAAAATAAATAAACCAACCCTACAGGAACTATACAAACACAGAGCCTAAACAATATGGTCTGATGCCGTGCGGTCCACAAACAACCAGGGGCAGGTGGGGGAGATGTAAAAGTTCCTAGAATTGGACGAAAACGCAAGCGTGACCTACAGGAACCTTTGGGATAAGGATGAAACCGTTCTAAGAGGAAGGTTTGCAGCCACGAGTACACACTCACCCGCCACAATGCATTTCAAGGTCCTGAAAAGCAATTCCAGAGCAGCAAATGGCAGGAAATAATAAAGACCAGGGTAGAAATGAATGAACTAGAGAAAAAAGAATAATACACATAGATACCAATCAAAGTTTGGCTCTTTGATGAAATGAACAAGATTGACAATTCCTAACAAAAATAACTGAAAGGAAGTAAGATCAAAATGAATAAAATTATTCATTTTATTAGTAAATGAGTAAATGAGCGAGGGTGGCGCACGCCTTTACTCCCAGCACTCGGGAGGCAGAGACAGGTGAATCTCTGTTGAGTTTGAGGCCAGCCTGGTCTACAGAGTGAGTTCTAGGACAGGCTCCAATGTTGCAAGGAGGGGGCTAGGCCACTTATTCATCCTGGCCACCCAGCTAGCTTACACCCGAAATAACCACACAGAAACTGTATTAA
Organism: Microtus pennsylvanicus; assembly: GCF_037038515.1. NCBI lineage: Eukaryota > Metazoa > Chordata > Mammalia > Rodentia > Cricetidae > Microtus > Microtus pennsylvanicus. The sequence goes on from NC_134589.1 coordinate 84,302,110, forward strand.
AACAGGGCTTGGCCCATTCATTAGCTCTAACTTCTTAAACTCTTAAATCTCAGTTTAACCCATTTCTATTCATCGGTGTATTGCCATGTGGCAGTGGCTTACTGGGAAAGATTCGGCATGTCTGTTTCTGGCGGCTCCATGGTGTCTCTCTCATACTCCACCTTTCTTCCAGCATTCAGTTCTGTCTTCCCTGCCTACCTAAGTTCTACCCTACCAACCAGGCCAAGGCAGCTTCTTTATTCATTAACCAATGAAACACACAACCAGAAGGAACTCCTACACTACTCCAAGGCTACAGAGAAACCTGTTCTCAAAAATAAAGAAAAGAAAAGTGTGGGAACCAGGGAAGTATTGCATCCTATTCCAATAGCTACAGAGAATCATTAGAGAGTAGTTTGAGAACTTAAATTTCAAAAACCTGGTCAATCTAGTAGAAATGGATAAACTTTTAGATACTTTATCCCTAAAATCAAGAAGATCAAAATAGCAAGCATTCCCAACAAACAATGAGACTAAATCTCAGTGGTTAAGAGCACTAGCTGCTCTTCCAGAGGGTCTGGATTTGAGTCCCACCAGCTCACTACTGTTTGTAACTCCAGTTCTATGGGATCCAACACCCTCTTCTGGCCTCCATGAGCACCAGGCAAACCAGTATGAAGCAAAACACTAGTACTCATTAAAAGATAAAATTAAAAACAAATTAAAAAATAATAACAAGTCAGGAAAGATGGCCTTCAGACCTTTAATTCCAGCACTTGGGAGACAGGGGCAGCTGGATCTCTAAATGGTGACTTCCAGAACAGCCAAACTACATAGTGAGACTCCGACTCTCAAAACAAAAACAAGAAAACCAGTAAGATTGAAAGAGCAATAAAATGTTTTCTAACAAAGAAAAGCCCCGGGCCTGTAGACATGGCTCAGAGGCAGGAGGTTCTTAGCATCCAAGTCTGATGACCGGAGTTGGATCCCAGAACCCAGAGAAGGCAAGGAAACAACTGGCTCCCACAAGTTGATCAACTTGAATGCCGAGGCACGTAAGTGCAAACATATAAGTGACCTACATATATAGACTTTCCTAGTCTGTCCTACAGTGTGAACTCTACTCCCTTAGACCTTGCAATTATCAAAAACCACATTCTGTTGAATATTGAGTTTTAACTTCAATACCTCAGCATCGATCCCTGTTGAGTTGCAACACATACCCACACATACACACATTAAGTACATGAGTATAAGTTATAATTTAAGAAGACAAGTCCAGGTCCAGATGTATTCAATGTCAATCAATCTAATTCCACCAAACTATTTTTGAGACATAATCCTCTATGTAAATCAGGTTGGCTTCAACTCCACCTGCCTCTGCCTTCTCAGTGCAGATATTAAAGGTGTCTTACATCACACCTGGTCCTGCCACACTTGATCTCACACCTGGTTCTGCCACACTTTTTTCCCCTGGTTTTTTGAGACAGGGTTTCTCTGTGTTACAGTCCTATCTGTCTTGGAAGACCAGGTTGGCCTCAAACTCACAGAAACCCGCCTTCCTCTGCTTCCCGCGTGCTGAAAATTAAAGGCGTGCACTACCACCACCTGGTCCCTCTGCCACACTTTCAAAGTGAACACCAGTGTGCTTCAGTCTGTTCCATGAAATAGACATGGAAGGAACATGACCAGAGTCATTCTGCAAAGGCAGTTTGACCCAGACACCAGAACTAGACAAGGCAGTAACAAAGGAAGAAAACTGCTCTTAGTCAGGGTTTCTCTGTGTGACAGTCCTAGCTGTATTTCTATTACTGTGATGAAGCACCATGACCAAAAGCAAGTTGGAGAGGAGAGGATTTATGTGGCTTACACTTCTATATCACAGTCCTTTACTGAGGCAAGTCAGGGCAGGAACCTGGAGGCGGGAGCTGACACGGAGGCCATGGAGGGGTGCTGCTTGGTTGGCTTGCTCCTCATGGCTTGCTCAGCCTGCTTTCTTACAGAACCCAGGACCACCAGCCCAGGAATGGCCCCACCCACGATGGACTGGACCCTCCCTCATCTGATGGGGGAGCTTTGTTAACCAATTACCGCCAAGAAGTGGAACCTAATTAAGGCATGGCTACCTGGAGCCCCCGGAAGAAAAACTGGGACGGACCAGGTGCTCCCTCTCTGGGTGATTCCCACGGGACACAGTGGAGCTTGGACTTCCCATTCTCATGGCATGAGTTTCCCCTTATAATAAGTAAAAATATAGTTGTTTATCTTTAAGCTGGCCTGCTTACTACACAAATCAAGTTAACATTTACACGCATCAAACACTAATTAGGAAATACCCTACAGGCTTGCCTACGGCGCAGTCTTACAGAGATATCTCATTGAGATTCCTGCCCCTCAGCTGATTCTAGCTTGTGTAACGTTAACAGAAAATCATCCAACACAATTAACCCCTTGTCCATTTGACACACAAACGCATCACTATTTAGTCAACTTTTCCTTTCTTATTCATCCCCAAGATCACATATTAACAAACATCACAATATGAAACATTCCTAACTTTTAAATATTTATTTATTTATTATATTATATTATGTGTATAGCATTCCTTCCACGTGTGCCTGCAAGCCAGAAGGGGGCGCCAGGTCTTATTATAGATGGCTGTAAGCCACCATGTGGTTGCTGGGAATTGAACTCAGGACCTCTGGAAGAGCAGTCAGTGCTCTTAACCTCTGAGCCATCTCTCCAGCCCCAACATTCCTAACTTTTAAAAGTCCCACAGTCTTTAAATTTTTTCCAAGACTTAAAAATCCAAAGTCTCTTTAAAAATTCAGTCTCTCCACTGTGGGCTCCTGTAAAATCAAAAATGAGCTAAATAAGAACTTTCTTGTTCCGAGAGGGAAGAGCCAGGGCACAGTCACAATCTGAACAAAGCAAAACCAACTCTAACAGTGTAAATGAGTCTATGTCAAAAACCTGGCCTTCACAGTCAGGTGTGGTGGTGCGCGCCTTGATCCCAGCACTCCAGAGGCAGAGGCAGGAGGATCTCTGTGAGTTAGAGGCCTGCCTGGTCTACAGGGCGAGTCGAGTTCCAAAACAGAGAAACAGCTGTCTCAAAAAGAAAAAAAAAAGTCTGGCATTCACTCACAATTTCCTGGGCTCCTCCAGAGAGCTTGGGTGTTTTCTTTTTCTAAATGCTATAAAGTCCCAGGCGGCAGCTGTAGGCAGGCAGCAGACTCTGTGAACAGCCAGTCTCAAGGCAGAGACGGCTGCGGGTCCCACAGCGGGAGAGCTGGTCCTGCCGTGTGGCGAGCGGGAGAGACAGCTCGCGGCAGGTTTGGGAGAGGCGGGTGTGGACGTGCAGCGGGTAAAAGGCATATAGACACGGTAGGAAGACATAAAAGTAGACATTTTTACTTAGAGGAGAGGAGGAGAGAAAGAGAGAGAGAGAGAGAGAGAGAGAGAGAGAGAGAGAGAGAGAGAGAGAGAGAGAGAGAGAGAGAGAGAGAGAGAGAGAGAGGAGAAAGGGGAGAGAGATGGGGGAAGCAGAGAAGTGGGGAGAGAGGCGAAGCAAAGCTGCCTCTCTGAGAGGAAGATGGGAAAGAGAGCGAGCTCAGGCTAGAAGCTGAAGATATCAGCCTGCCTCAGCGGATGGGGGAGGGAGTGGGCGTGGCTTGTCTCTTAAAGAGACCAGGGACCAAAACCATAACATTGTGTCTCTTCTCTTGATCCACCCTCTCCAACACCTTCACCCTCCATACCTCCATTGCTTGCGTTCTGGGCTCAGGCTAGCTCCACCTTGTGACTGCCACCGTTCCTGATGGTACTGGCATCTCCAAATGCTGGGGCCTTCTGTAATTAGATGGCATTTTCTTCTAGAGCCTCTCCTGGGCTCTCTTTAGGCACTCCAGCCCTGACATGCCTGTCAGCTGCCCTCCAAGACCCTTATGCATTCAAAACCAGTACCACCTCGGTGTCTCTTACAGTATCAAGTTCGGCCTTGGCCGTCTCTGGAACACAGCTTCTGTGTCCTGACCCTGAGAACACACTTTCCAGATTTCACCTCAAGGATGCTGGTCTTCTTAACCACAGCTGGTCCTTCAGCCCCAGCCAACCAATGTCCATTGTCACAGCAAAGCAAAGGTTTTTCTTCGGTGGTGGCTGGTCTCCTGATAAGGGTGGCTGATTTTTCAACCTCAGATAACCAGAACCACAGCTTCTTAATTCAAAATATCAAGCGGCCCTGAAAATAAACTTTTCTTCCCTCTAAAACGTCACAAGCCAGGCCTCCGTTCTCTGCCTATCTCTCAGCATTTTTATCTAATATTCCATAGCCTCAGAACAGTTCACGAGGTTTGGACCACTGAGTTTCTAGACCAAAGTTCCAAAGTCCTCCCACAATCCTTCCAAAAATACACATCAGGTCTGCCACAGTAAGACATCGTGAGCCTGGTACCAATTTCTCTCCTAGTTAGTGAAACACCATGACAAAAACAAGCTGGAGGGGAAAGGGTTTATATTTCCACATTATAATCTATCATCAAAGGGAGTCAAGGCAGGAACTCAAAAACAGCAGGAACCTGAAGACAGGAGCTGATGCGGAGGCCAAGTGCTGCTTACTGGCTTGCTCCTCATAGCTTGCTCAGCCTGTTTTCTTGTAGCACCCAGGACCAGAAGCTCAGGGTTGGTACCACCCACAATGGGTTGGACCCATCCACATCAACCACTAATTAAGAAAATACCCCACAGGCTTGCCTACAACCTGATCTTAGAGAGAAAAATTTCTCAACTGAAGTTTCCTTCTTGAGATGATGCTAGTTTGAGTCGAGTAGATATAAAACCATCCAGTGCAATTATATATAATTTCCTGGATGAAAACAGTTGAGAAATTTCCCAGTAAATCTTACCAATTTGCTGGACGGTAGTGAAAGCAAGCCTTTAATCCCGGCACTTTCAAGGCAGCCAAACAGATCTCTGAGGCCAGCCTGGTCTACAGAGCAAGTTCCAAGACAGTCAGGCAACACAGAGAAAACCTATCTTGGAAAAAAAATAATAAATTCAATTCAGGAATATATTAGGAAGTACATATACACAACCAAGTTCATTTCATTCTAGGAAAGCAAAGTTGGTTTAACATATGTAAATCCATGTGTGTTTCGCTACACAAATAGACTTAAGAATAGAAAACATACAATCATCTCAATCAGTGCAGAAAAGGCCTATATACAACACTATCAATCAATGAGTCAAAATGTGCCCACTGGTGCAATAGTGGCAAGTCTGTTATCGGGTCACCTACTGTTTTCTGGTTGGATTGGATGCCTGCTCCATGGGAGGGAATTCACATCTGATACTGTTAATCTGATCAAAAACCCATGACTGTAGAGGGTAACAGGCCCTTAGTGGGGAAGCTACTTGTAGGCAGAGTTTTCCCATCCCAGGAGCCACTTCCAAATTACCATACAGAGAGTTACATTAATTGTAAATAATTGACGAATAGCTCAGGCTTATTACTAACTTGTAGTGGAATTTTAATTGCCTTTTAATAAATAAAGACTGCTTGAAGATTTGAGAGTAAAACAGCCCCACTGTTCAGCCTTACAGACCAGGTTATGGTAACACACACCTTTAATCCCAGTAGGCATAATGACATGTACCTTTAATCCCAGTAGCCACATTAATTGCCATAGAAACCGGTGATGCATGCCTTTAAATCACAGTGGTGCATGCCTTTAATCTCAGCCCTAGAGAGGATTATAAAACGGGAGGAAACAGCTCTCAACACACAGTCTCCCTCTGAGATTCTTGGAGGCAGGATGGCCATTTTTGGACTGAGGTAGAATTAAGAATCAATGGCTAGCTGTTTTGCTTTTCAGATCTTCAGGTTGAATTCCAATTTCTGCCCCTAAATTAATCTTGCTTCATTTAATCATGCTTCACTAACTAGCTCCTACACTTTAAATTAACCCATATTCCTTTTTTACACCCCTCCACATGCAGGCACAGTCATCTTGCTTCCCCGCATCTCCTCCCAGCTGACTCTCTCACTCCACCCTTTTTCTCCCTGTATCCTCATTTGATCATCCTGCCTATACTTTTTGCCTGGCTATTGGCCAATCAGCTTTTATTAGGGAATGAGAGGAATACATATTCATAGTGTACAAAAGGATTGTTCCACAACATTTCCCCATTTTTGTCTGTTTAAAAAGGAAGGTTTGTTTCACAGCAGCTACTGCTGTTTTCTAAATGGACATAATGTGTCCCTCAAGCTATTTTTAAGTAGCTACATTTGCTGCCATTTATTATTACTCCTGTCTGCTGTGGTTTTCCAAATAGTTACTTTTGTTGCCATTTATTATTATTCCTGTTGGTCAGAGAAGCTGCTTTTTGCAGGGGGTGACCCTTACTGCAAAGACTTGTAACTGGTAATAACATTGAGAATAAGTGACTGTTGAATGCTGAGCCCTAAATGGGACACTTATATCACCCCCTCAAAGGCTATGGAAACACTATGAAAGAGAGGGCAGAAACAATTTGAGCACTGGAGACAGAGTGGCATATTGTGGGATTCTGACTTCTGGTTGTGACTCATCTTAACCTCTGAGACATCTCTCTAGCCCCCAGAAGATATTTTTAAAACTTTTTATTTATTTTATATGTCTTTCACATCATGCATCTTGATTCTACTCATTTTCCCATCTCTTTGCATCTACCCTCTCCCCCTGCAAACCCTCCTCCACAAAAAATAAAACAAAATTTAAGATAAAAAAATAAAAAAGGAAAAAAATAAAATTCTCATCATGGAAGCTGTAAAGTGACACAGTGAGTCACATAGTAAATCCCTTTGTCCATATATCTTTACTTGCAAATGTTTATTGCAAAGAGTCATTGGTCTGATTCAAGGCCTCTGGTGTCTGCTACACTATTAATGCTGAGCCTTAACTCAGACTCCTCTCAGATATCCTGTTGTTACCTGTGTCATGGAGATCCTACAGCTTTGGGTCTGTAGGTCAGGCCCACTTACATGCTCCAGGAGATCATAGATGGGATAGGTGTTGAAATGGGCCAATTCATAACCCTGGTTTGGGGCCTAGGCAGCTGCAGGGTTGGTCAGCCCTCCAGTTCTCCCCTGTCCTCACCACCAGGGGGAGCGCTCCAGCATTGCCTTGGCTAATTCACCTTTGCAGCAATTAGTGAAGGTCGGGTCCAGTTCTCCTGCCTTCACACCCTCAGGGTCGCCCCCCCCCCCCATCTACACCATCAGGGCCAGCTCTAGTGTGTTACCGAGGCGAGGTTCAGGGGCCACTCTCCTAAGTGCTGTAGATGGTGAGGGGCAGACAGCTCTCCCGCTCATGTGACCCCAGGGCAAGCTTTGTCACCTGTCTCAGGTATTAATGGGCAGAGGATGGAATGGAAGAGCATCTCTCCTCTGCTCACATTGCCACATGTTAGATGAGTAATGGGGACAGCTCTCCCTTGCTCAAAACTTCAGGGCTGGGTCACCCTCAGTTCTGAAAAGAGGGTCAGGTCTGCTGTGCGGCCCAGGCCAAGAGCAGGACCTGGTTTCCTGAGTGCTGCAGTTGGCAAGGGGAAGGGTCAGCTCTCTTCTCGGCTGCAGGTGGTATGTTGCAGATATGGGGAGATTATCTCCCCATCCCCACTGCTGCATGACAGGTGAGTAGTGGGGACAGCTCTTCCACACTCTCAACTTCAGGGCTGGCTCGCCCACACCTCTGCTAACAGGGTTGGCCCTATTACGTTGTCCAGGTAGGTAGAGGGCCTGCTCTCCTGAGTTGGTGGGGGCCAGGGACAGCCCTCCCACTCTTGTGACCTCAGGGCCAGTTGTCCCCCTTGCCTCAAGGCATTGGTGGCAGGAAGGCAAGGGCATACTTCCCCTGCTCCTGCTGCCACAAGACAGAGGGGTGACAGAGACAGCTCTCCCATGCTGACAACTACATAGCTGACCACCACCTGCACTTAGAGGATTGATGTGGGAGTGTCATATATCAATCTGTTGATTTCATTGGCTAAGCAATAAAGAAACTGCTAGGCCCATTGGATAGGCCCACCCTTAGGTGGGTGGAGTAAACAGAACAGAATGCCGGGAGGAAGAGGAAGTGAGGTCAGACTCGACAGCTCTCCTCTCCGGAGCAGACACAGGAGAGACGCCATGCTACCTGCTCCAGGGAAGACGCACGCTATGAAGCTCCGACCCAGGATGGACTTAGGCTAGAATCTTCCCGGTAAGCGCACCTAGGGGCGCTACACAGTTGATAAGAAATGGGCTAGTCCAGGTGTGAGAATTAGCCTAGAAGAAGCTAGATAGAAAAGGGCCAAGCGGTGTTTAAATGAATACAGTGTCCATGTAATTATTTCAGGGCATAAGCTAGCCGGGCAGGGCAGGCGGCTGGGGTGTTTGGGGACGCAGCCCTGCCGCCGCCCCTTATTACTACAAATGACGCCCAGACGTGTGGCTAACTGAGTCCACAGAAAGCCTGAGAAAGCTTGGGAAAGAGTAAAGCATGTTTTCTTGATTGTGACCATTTCTCTGGTCTACTCTGCTTGCTAGAGGCAAGCAAACGCCTCATCTAAGAGTGGCTTCCTGGGGCTGTGCCGCCAGTGCAAACTCTGGCTTTATGTTTGTGTTCCCGCTTGGGATCGGAAGGAGAGTGCTCTGAGACCGTGCGATGACTCAGAGCTCCCCGCCTGCTCCTGGGCAGAAGGCAGAATCAGGCTTAGGCAGGCGGAAGAGCATGGCGGATTCCTGCCGCCATACAGAGACGTGTTTTTAGACTGTGCAGTGCTCTGCCTGTCAGATTTGGATGTTACTTGGATGAAAAGAATTTCTGTGCTGCACGCTCAGTTTCAGAATTAAAGTGCTGAGTGCCGCTCCTACCTGGTAGCCCCAGAGCTAGCACAAAATGGTACGTCCTCCATTTTGAAATTTTCCTGACTCAGCTTCAGCTGCAAATCCCTGAAGCTCATTAAGAGGTCCTGCCACGAAACACTTAAATGGTGTTGACGAAAAGCTGAATGCATGCTTTTCGGTTTTCAGCCATAGCAGGAAAAAGCTGCGCCATTTAAAAATGCCGGCTTTCTGGGCCATCCTGCCAGGGCAAACTCTGACTGTTTGAGGCAGGAGGGCCGGCTACCGAGAGAGGACTTGAGTGTTGTCTGTTGTAGCTCGCTGGCTGGCAGAGACCTTGAAATGCTATAAACATGGCTGCAGCCTGTATTTCCGCCATGAGGCTGGAAAGCTAAGGAATGGACTGGATCTAGCTGGCAAAGCCACGGCTTTAGTCCTACTGAGATTGCTTGGCAAATTAAAGACTCATGTGGTCAGAAAAAGAGAGATATACAGTAAAGAGAGATTCAAAGACAGAGAAAATTTCTGAATGGTTTAAAGTGTATTAAAAATATATGCAAGCTGAAAGTTGAAGTTCTTAAAGCGAAAAACAAAAAAAGGAAGAGAGTTGTTGTGTGTACACACCTTTAATCCCAACACTTGGGAGGCAGAGGGAGTTAGACCTCTGTGACTTCAAGGTGTGGTAGCACACGCCTTTAATCCCAGTGCCTAGAAGGCAGAGACAAACAGATCTCTGTGAGTTCAAGGTGTAGTAGCAAACGCCTTTAATCCCAATGCCTGGGAGGCAGAGACAGGCGGATCTCCAAGAGTTCAAAGACAGCCTGGTCTACAGGGTTATTCCAGGTCAAAGATATGTGCTCAAAAAACAAAAAGTTAACCTAGGAATGTCACAGCTTAGATTCTTAAGCGCCTAGTGATTTAAAGGCGCAAATCAAAAGTGCTCCTGGATAGTAAAAAATTGCAGATTCACAATAGGACAGATTCAGACCACTAAATGAGTCACACTGTTGGATGAATGTACGTAGGCTTGGGAGAGAGAAGAAAAAGAATATAGAGAATAAAGTTAATGGTTTAAAAAAAAAGGTAAAGTCTTTAAAGAGACAGAATAAAGTAAAGTAATAGAGTAAAAATAAGTCCTGACTGTCCTGAACTCACTCACTCTATAGACCAGGCTGGCCTCAAACTCAGAGACCCAACTCTCTCTCCCGAATGCTGGGATTAAAGGAGTGTGCCACTACCGCTCAGCGCAGTGCTTTTATTTTAAAGAGACCAAACTAATGCATTTATTCCCTTTATAAAGGTTAATCAAGAGCAATATAAAATTGGAAACAAGTTAAGTCTATAGAGGAGCGCCGAGGCTGTGTCAAACTGTAAGTGGATGAGGAACTGTACAGGTGGGTTCTATTTTTACAGATGGGATGACAAGGTTCAAACCGCTCAAGAAATTTGCCAATTCAAACAAATCCTCAGAGCCAGATAAATTTCCTGCAGCCACATAGGCAGGCAAGCAAGGGACACAAGGACTGATCAAATGCGGGCTTCCGCTCTCCTGCCACAGAGACTCAGGCCACTGGCAGAGGTGGGAGGTATGGGGGAGGGGTCTGGGAGAAGAACCCAGAGTCCCCAGGAGAGCAGAGCACCCAGGCAGAGAGAAGACAAGGGGTTACAAATGAGAAGGCTGCGTCTGCGCACAGGTGGAACAGGGGGGCTTCCGGGGCTACAGGGTCGACAAAACGGCTGTGATGCAATCACGCAAGTCACCGCGTCAACGCGTGGATCCCAGGATGCGCACACCCCAGACCCCTGCATCCAGCTGCGGTTAATCCTGAGGGCGGCCGCCGCCACCCACTTGTCCCCCCTCCGCAGCAACCGCCCAGGGTCCCCGGCGATCCCCGACCACCGCGGCAATTTCCGAGATCTGCCGAGGCCATGACACCGGCGGGCGGCCGCGGCGGCTGGGGCTGGGGTGGCGGCAAGGGAGGCGGCAAGGGAGGCGGCAAGGGAGGCGGCAAGGGAGGTGACTCTGGTTCGGGGGGCAAAGGAGGCTTTGGGGCGCGCACGCGCGGCTTCAGCGGCGGCGGCCGGGGCCGGGGCCGGGGGCGCGGCGGCGGTGGCGGCGGCGACGGCAGGGACCGCGGCGGCGGCGGGCAGCGGCGCGGCGGGCAGGCCAAGAACAAGAACCGCCGCAGGAAGGCCATCGCCGTGTCGGTGGAGCCGCATCGGCATGAGGGCGTGTTCATTTACCGCGGCGCGGAGGACGCGCTGGTCACCCTGAACATGGTGCCGGGAGTCTCGGTGTATGGAGAGAAGCGCGTCACCGTGGTGGAGAACGGCGAGAAGCAGGAGTACCGCACTTGGAACCCCTTCCGCTCCAAACTGGCCGCTGCCATCCTGGGTGGCGTGGACCAGATTCACATCAAGCCCAAGTCCAAAGTACTGTATCTGGGCGCCGCTTCGGGAACCACTGTCTCTCACGTCTCCGACATCATAGGCCCAGACGGCCTGGTCTATGCGGTTGAATTTTCCCACCGCGCCGGCCGAGATCTAGTCAACGTGGCCAAGAAACGCACCAACATCATCCCGGTACTGGAAGATGCCCGGCACCCGCTCAAGTACCGCATGCTCATCGGAATGGTAGACGTGATCTTTGCCGACGTGGCCCAGCCGGACCAGTCCCGCATCGTGGCGCTGAACGCCCACACCTTTCTGCGCAACGGAGGCCACTTTCTCATTTCCATCAAGGCCAACTGCATCGACTCCACAGCGTCCGCGGAGGCTGTGTTTGCTTCCGAGGTGAAGAAGTTGCAACAGGAGAACTTGAAGCCACAGGAGCAGCTAACCCTGGAGCCCTATGAGAGGGATCACGCTGTGGTCGTCGGAGTCTACCGGCCCCCTCCCAAGAGCAGCAGCAAGTAGCAGCAACAGAAGACAGGGAAGGTGCCCTGCACTGCCACGAGACTGAGTTGTGTCTTTGTGCCTGTCCTATTGTGTTGTTTTTCTATTAAATGAAATAAACAATTCCCAAGTGTACTACTGTGAGACCAGGCTGGCGTTTGCAGCTGCACGTTAATTCACGGTCCAGTCTTGGTGGACTAATGGTACAGGCCCCTTCAAGGAAAAACTTGGGAGTGGTGTCTATTCTAATAACCGCAGGCCTTAGCTCCTTGGGGGTCCCATTTTCATACACGCATCTTCTAATCACAGGATCAGGAAAAAGAGAGCCTGGGGTTGCTGATGATCTTTGAAATATTTCCTAGGGAAGTGAGAAGGCACTGTCTGTTCCCACTGGTCAGGTCACATGACCAAGGCTGATTACAGGGGAGGGTACTGGAGGCTCATCTACCTATTCAAGCTGTCTGACTCAAATCCAGACTCTTCCTGTGAGCGTACTCTCTTCTCCCTCCCTTCTCCCTCCCACCATCTGTTGCCTCCCCCTTCTCTCTCTTCGAGACAGGGTTTCTCTGTGTATCCCTCGCTGTCCTGGAACTCGTCTGTAGACCACGCTGGCCTCAAACTCAAAGATCCATCTGCCTCTGCCTCCTGAGTGCTGGGATTAAAAGGCCCAGCCAGCTGTGTTGTGTTTTCTGAAACACAGTCTTCCTTTGTAGTTCTGGCTGAGCTTGCACTTCAATCCTCCTGCCTCTGCTTCCTGAGTAAATGGGAATTACAGAAGTGTACCACGAAAGGCAACCCAAACACAGAATTTTAGCCGTACGTTTTTTCACTCTTTTTCCAGTACTGTAGCATGTCATCGTCTCCCGCGGCTCCGTTGGCTTAGTTTCCATGCCATGTTCCATTTGACGCAATGGGTAAGTTTGGACCTATTGTCCAAACTTACGCAGGTGGGAAAATCTCGATGCTACTTTGGGCATCCACTGTGCTGTCTTGACTCTGCCCCTTTCCTCCAGCACACACAAAGCCGGGCTCTGCGGCCTGTGGTGTCCTCTCACCATGTCCTTGGGCTATCCCTTTCTAAGGTTTCACAGTAGCAAAGGGAGGCAGGGAAGCAGATAGAGTGTTGGGTCTGACACACCCAAGGTGACATCACCAAAGGTCTACAGAACAGCCAGCAAAGGCAGTTTCGGGAACTATTCCTCTCGGAAGGTAACACTGGGCTCAGCACACCGGACTCTGGCTCTCAGAACTAACCCATCCTAGCCTTGGGAGGCTGAAGCAGAAAGGCTAATCTGGGTTACACAGTAAGATTTGTCAAAGATAAAGACAAATACAAAGGAGCAGGAGAATGGGCAGTGGCAGAGCTCAGGATTTCCTAACGCCTGGTACCCCATCCTCAAGCACCAAGCAGGCTTTCAATGCTTTCATTCACACCCTAAGCCCCACTGCCAACTGGCAAAGTCATCAGTGTGTAATCTGGGGGTGCAACATTTGGAGAGAAGGTTTGACTTCTTAATGTGCCCAGGGTGGGGCTGGCAAAATGGGTCAGCACGTAAAGGGGCTTTCTGCTTAACCCTGATGATGAGATCAGTCTCCAGAACCCCTATGGGAGAAGCCATGAACCAACTCCCCCAGAATGCCCTCTGATCTCCACATGCGTGCATGGTCATGTGCATGCATGTAGCGAGCAGCATGGAGCCACACCTGATAATCAGCTCCTAATATTGGCTGGGGCCTGATAACGCAATGATTATCAGCTGCCTGCATATGCGTGAACCTATGGGCAGTGCCCACCTGGCAGTTCGGGGTTGGCAGCCCATGCCTACTTAAGGGCTGGGAGAGGTTTGCCCGGAGAGAGGAGAGAGAGAAAGAGAAGGAGAAGGAGAAGGAGAAGGAGAAGGAGAAGGAGAAGGAGAAGGAGAAGGAGAAGGAGAAGGAGAAGGAGATAGATTGCTGTGAATAAAGTCCTGAAAACTGCTGCAAGAAGAGCTCCGGGTGTTGGCGTTTTTCCTTGCTGGTCGAGGGTGGACGCGGCACATACAAGCACATATACAATGAAATTTAAAATGTAATTTAAAAAAGACACTTTTGAACATGTGCTCAGGGAGAGACCTGGCTTGGCCTGCTCTGCTCCAGGGTACAACTCCCTGAACAACAAAAGGATAAAGCATCATGTCCTCATCCCTACACTAAAGCCCAGGGACAGGCATAGGGCTAGTCCTCTCCTTATCAGCTGAAAGAGCTGAAGTTCCAGGTGAGAAATCTCACTCAAGACATCTCCTACTCTCCCCCCAAAAGACTCACAGCCTGAAATCAAACCCTAGCAGTCTTGACTCCCAAATGGATGTCATTTCCGCTAAGGTCTATGCGGATCCTGTTGCTTTGCAAAGCCCCATCTCCAGTCCCACCACAAGGAATGAGTAGCTGGAGTAAGGTGTGGAGGCTGGGAATGGGATCTCAGGACATCGGGGAAGATGAAAGGAAAGAAAGAGACTGCCAGGCCCGGCCTTCATCAGAGCCAGCCCAGTCTGGCTAATAAACTCTGGATTGTTCCTTACAGGGCATGCATTTCCCCCAGAACAGGGCATAGAGCAGGGACTCAGCTGCCATCAGTGGGTTCTTCCCTACTCCAGACAAACCGTCACACGGGCTACATCTGAAGATGCTAAAATGGAGCCCATTGAGAACAAAGAGCATGACAACCATCTTCTCAAGGATCCCTTTGAATCCAGATGGAGGGCTTGCTCCAGTAGCCTATTATTCTAAAAGCTGAGGCAGGAGAATCACTTGTATCTAGGAGTTCAAGGTCAGCTTGGGTAACAGAGGGAGACACTGTCTCTAAAAAGAAAAAGAAGCAATCCCCACAAAGTTCAGAGGGATTGTGATTCAAAGGAAGGGCATGGTGAGAACCATGAGACACGCGGGAATAAGGACAGAGGGCGGCAGGAGGGTAAGGCCTGGTTTGGGAGGAGGGCAGGGACAAGATGAGACTCACACCTGTGGGAGGTAAAATCCTGAGGCATCATAGAGGTAACAGACTCTGGTACCAGATTTACTCAGAGCTACATCCGTTTGCTTTTCCAGAAAAGTCATGTTTGGGTCCCTCAGTGTATTTTTCTACTCAAGCCATAGTTGACAAAATACCTCAACTCACAAGACCCAGGCCTAGGACAACCAGCATTAAAGAAATGAGTGTTGAGGATAAAGAAAGGCTTTATTTGGTGGCCAGACTCTGCTCCCAGGGCTGGAGGGCTCCAGATACAGGGTAGAAGTGATGGGGAGACATGGGCAGGACAGAGGTTATCATTCATCACTCCTTGGGAATGGGCAGAGACCACTCAGGGACTTGGAGGCCACCTCTTCACTCTTGTCACGGTCTGGTCCTGAGTCTTAGTAGCTGTGGGTATATTTAGCTTCGATGGGACTGCGGGGTAGGGAGGAAGAAGAGGAGGGAGAAAAACGGGGGTGGGGGGAGTACAAGCCAAGTCTATGCCAAGGTAAGTTTTCCCAAATGATCACCACCTCCACAGAGAGAGAGCTGAGCAGACTGGAACACCAAGCTTAAGGCAGCAAAGGGGACAGAGTATGAGGACAGCTGACAACCCTTCTCAGCCAATCCCAGTAGACATGCTAGACACCTGCGGGCCCAAGTGAAGAGTTCATGTTTTCTGCAAGTCACCCAGAGTCCATAAAAGACAGCCCAGTTATTGTTACCATAACCCACACAGAAAAGGTAGAAGCTATATATAATGTTTCACCAGGCTATATGATTTCCAAACCAAACAAATCTTAAACGATTTAAAAACTCATGTATGTGTGTGTTTCTGTATGCCGCTATATGCACGTGAGTGCAGGGGCTCACAGGAGTCAGAGGAGCTGGGGTTACAAAAGGTTGGGAGGTACTTGCCAAGGATGCTGGGAATTGAACTAGGATCCCTTGCAAGAGCAGTACAAACTTAACCACTGAGCCATCTCCTCCCCTCCCTCAATTTGATCAGTTTTAGGACAATTAGGAGTGGCGAAGCTAGAGTTTCTGTAGGTTTTTTTTATCCCTCTCCTTAACACCAAGAGGGAGATTTGTTAGGATGGGTCAGTGTTTCTGACACACTGCCTGACCTCTGGTTTTGGGTGTCTAAGTGGGAGATATCGTTGTGGTTTGGGTGAGAAATGCACTCATAGTATTTAAATGCTTGGTCCCCAGTTGGGAGTACTGTCTGGGGAGATGTCCCAATCTTGTTGGAAGAAGAGCATCACTGGGGACAGGTCCTGACCTGAGAGTTCCTAGCCTCATTCCACAGAGATCATCCTCTGTGCTGGGTGTTTGTGGCTGAGCTGTGACTTTTTCTTCTTTATTTATTTTATTTGTTTTGGTTATTCGAGACAGAATTTCTCTGTAGCTTTGAAGCCTGTCCTGGAACTAGCTCTTGTAGACCAGGCTGGCCTCGAACTCACAGAGATCTGCCTGCCTCTGCCTTCTGAGTGCTGGGATTAAAGGCTTGAGGCATTACTTCCTAAGGATGTGACCTCTTGGCTCCCTGCTCTGGCTCTCTGCTGCCATGCCTCTCCCTCCCTGCACCCCCACCCCCTGCCCCATGGGGACTCTCCCTCTGGAACTGTTAGCCAAAATAAACCCTTCCATGTAGCCACTTTTGGTCATGGTGTTTTTATCACAGCTACAGGAAAGTCATGAATACAAGCTTTGTCTGCAATAACACACAGACCTGGTGGCTTAAACAGTTAGGTCCTTATTTTATCAGTTCCAGAGGCTACAAGTCCAGGTGCACCGTGTCAAATTTGGCTCTACTCCACTAAGGGTGGTGCACCTTCTTACTGTTTCACAGTAAGAGAGCTTTTTTGGTATGTCTTCCTCTTCTTACAGAATTAGAGCCCCACCCTCATGACTTTTTGATCTGTTATTGCCTCCTTGAGGTTCTTTCTCATTGGGAGTTGCATTGGGAGCCAGGCTGTCTTACAGACTTGGAGGAACACATTTTAATGTGTAAGGCTAGAAACGGGGAAGAATATTCAGCACTGTGAGAATTGGCTGAGGACACCAAGTGTGTCGAGGAACTGGGGCATGCTTGATGCTGTGTGCCTTTATCTTTTCCTACTGTCAACAGATGAAATCAACAAGGCAGATTAGCAGCAGAGCTCAAAAAGCTGGGTGGCAACACACACCTTTAATCCCAGCACCTGGGAGGCAGAAGCAGGTGGATCTGAGTTCGAGGCCAGCCTGTTCTACAGAGTAAGGTCCACGACAGAATATTGAGAACTCAGTGTCAGGGATTGCCTCGGAGTGTAGGGAAACTTTTTAGCATGGTTTCCATTGAGTGTGGTCCAAGCTGGACTAGGCAGAACTTGCTAAGTTTCAGAGTCAGCTGCTCCACCTACAGCCACAGAGGAGCCAGTCCAGGCATCAGCAAGTGCCAAGCAGTAGAGGGGGGCTGGAGGCTGCGGCTCAAAGGGTCTCACAAGGTGGACTGTGCACCAAAAGGAAAAGCAAAATAATAAAGGCTCTGTACATGGCCCTTACCATCACTGTGATGACAATGGAGATGACATTGCCCTTGCCTGTGTGTCATGAAAAAGCCTAGGGGAAACCAGTCCATAAAATTGGTACTTTCCTCTCCAGTCCTGAGCTCATCAAACACTGGTGAGTGCATTTAAATACCTCCATAAATTCTTCGCATGATGCGCTTGTTATATCTCAGGGACAAAGTAAAGCATTAACTCGAAAATTTCCAGACAGTTTTTCTGTGTAGTCCTGACTGTCCTGGAACTATGTAGACCAGGCTGGCCTGGAACTCTAGACCAGTCCTGCCTCTGCCTCCCCAGTACTGGGATTAAAGTACTTTGTCACCCTCACCCTGCTACTTGAATTTTAAAAGTATGATTTTTAAATTAAAAAATTTTAAATGCTGAAACCCAACACTGAACTTGATGGATTGCTATGCAATGAAAACAAGGTTCACAGACATGCCTGGTGTTTTATAGCTCAAAGCAAGAACACACCCCAGTCCCGGTTTTGCTGCTCTTGGGGGCTGGAGTTTAGCCTGGAAGTTCTCAGGTTCTTGACATCATTCAAGAATGAAAACCCTAGACTGCAAAGCAGGGAGAAAACTTTTGAAATGAAACAGTAGTGTAGACTAGAACTCACATCAAGACAACAGACAGCAAGAAGGGGTGGATACTGGAGTTGGGAGAGAAGTGTGAGGTGGATGAGTATGATCCCAATACATAACACGTACGTATGAAGTTAGTGAAATGCTGTAGTCTTAAAAAAGGTTGACAGCAGGTCACCTAAATGTAGCTACTCACACTCAAAAGCTCCAGGTTGTTGCCTAAGGGCTAAGGGAAGAAGAGGCTGGCTACTAAGGGTCATAGTTTGAATAGTTATTTAACATAAGGCATCAGCAGTTACTTAAAACACACTGCCTTCAATTGAGAAATGTCAATAAACAGCTTGTTTCCACAACTTACACAGCACCCACAGAATCAATATCAACTTTCTTTCCCAGATGTAATGCTGACTTGGAACAAGCAATTACACTTCAGTGAAGTGTTCAACAGCTACTTCCAACTGCAAGTTGTGCTTTGTTTTGGAAGCTGAATTATCCCTCAAATGCAGCATATCCACGTCCCACCATCCTTACCCACCCAACTTCCTGCTCACAGGAGTCTAAGAGGAAAGCTGTTTTACATCATACCAATTGTTACTATACACCTGGAGTCAAGACAATGCCATCAGTTTGTACTTTTCCCTCTCAAACAGGCATTGACTACTAAACAGCAGCTGGACTGGAGACGGTTTGGAGGTTAAGATCTGTTACTGCTCTTGCAGGACAAGGGGTTCAGCTCACAGTACTCACATCCACCTCTAATTCCAGTTCCAGGGGTTCCAACAGTTTCTGGCCTCCCCAGCTATTAGGCATGCACACAGTACACATAAATTTACATGCAGGCAAAGTATGTACACAAAAAATAAAACTAAAGATTTTTAAAAAAATAAGATCTACTTTAGAATAAACTTTCTCAAATTGTGTCACCAAGGTATCAGATGTACTGTCAAATGTAAACACGGCATAGAAAAATGGTCTCATTCCAGAATAAGAAAAGTTTTTTATATCTGTGTGAGTCTTTGAAGTACATTAATTACTCAAGCAGTCTAGATACACAAGAACACTTTACAGTCAGTTCATTAAACATCATTTATTGGTTACTTTCTCAGTACCAGATATTGGAGATACAGGAGTGAACAAATCTTTACAATGTCCTTATTCCCATGGAGTTTACCCTCTAGCAGTTAACCACCATGAGATCAAACCTTATGCTGAATCAGAGTGGAGACGCAGCTGCTCAGTACTACAAGATGAAATAACCAAGAGACACATGTAGTAAATAAGAGAATTTATTTGGAAAGTAGGGTATAAAAGGCATGATTCTAACACTTATTTAGAATATTAACAAATTAGAAAAAGTTAGAAACTACACAAAAGGTAGACACCCTGAAGCTGGCTTAATGGCTGGCCACATGGGACAAACAAGTAGAATCTAAGATTCTATCATGCAAATAAGCATTAAAGGAAAAAGTGTGGGAATGTTTTTACAGAGCAGGCCCAACAAATATTTTAAATTTTTACATTAAGATACTGTACATAAATGGAAAAATAAATTAGGTAATTTACAAGAAATGTTTTATAGGTTACAATAGGCTATAACTTAGTTTTTATTATGCATAAAGTTTGTAGCACATCATACATTTTTACATAAGATTTAATATTAGAAGAATCTAAACATAACAAAGCTTGGACTAACAAAAATAATGCCACCAATATAGTAAGGCAGCTTACATTGAAGTGACATGTATAAGTAAAATAATCCCCATTTAAAAATACTCAAAAATGGGACAGAAAATACCTAGGATTGATTTCATCAGAACTGGGCAGAACTGAAAAGAATGCCTTTCGACTTCAGTTAAAATGACAGAAATGCGCTTAGCTCAAACAGTAGGCACGAGTGACCATGTATCTGAACCTCACTTACTGCAGGAGTGATTTACATGCACGATTAGGACCATGACACTCAGCTATGCAGAACCAAAACCTTTGTTTAGAGAACAAACCAGTAGCCAGGCGGTGGTGACACACACCTTTATTCCCAGTCTTGAAAAACCAAACCAAACAAACAAACACTCCCCAAAACCCAAACTAGTTTGTGAATAAAGATCAGATTCCCAAGCACAGTGCTGAAAGCCAGCAGCAAAATTCCAGCATTAACTCACACTGACTTTTAGAAGTAAGGACATTGCTGCCGGGCACAGGTCTGTCCCACTAAGAGCAGTAAAGAGATTTTAGGTCTTCTGTCTGCCTCATTAGGTCCACCCATCTCAACTTACTTGCATGTAACTCCTTTTTCATTTTGTAAATGTGGCTGGGAACTATGCGTTGGACATATACAAAACTTTCAGACGGGCTTTAACTCTCTGAATTTAAAGGTGTAGTTTCTTCTTGTACAAATGAAAAGTACTAATAATTCCTACATAATTTTTAGGATAACTGTAAAAAAATTCAAGGTACTTCATAGATGAATGTATGCACACACTTTCCAACAGCTATCATAGATGGTAACCGGGAAGAATAGTATTTTTCTGGTTTTGTAAGTACTTATTAGCACAAACTAATAAAAGCCAGAAAGAAGCACTGCCAGGAATGAAGCAGTTGTTCTCAGGCTCCTGACATGTCATTTCCACAGTAGCCACTGAATTCCCAGTTTACAAATAAAGACAGTGACATTCAAAGAAGCTGGGCCAATGACCAGCACACCATAAAACATTATCAAATCTCAATTCCACATGTATTGAATATATATACAAGACAGCACAGTGTAGCCAATAGGGAGCTGCTGTCCAAAACAGTTTAACCTTTTGTTAAGTAGAAATAAGACAGCAGAAAACCTGGGACAATATCTTTTCACGCAGATGTTTTAAATCAGCATCACAATCTTCAAAGAAGAAAATCACAATATGAGACTCACCAGAAAAGATAATTCTTGTTACAAACTGCAAACAAAAAGTAATTTTGTAAGATTATGGGATGCAGGCCAGATGTGGTGGCATATGCCTTTCTTACCAGCACCTGGGAGGCAGAGAAAGACAGACTCTCTTGTGAGTTTTAGACCAGCACAAAATGAGTTCCAGGACAGCCAGGACTGTTGCACAGAGAAACTGTCAAAACAAAACCAAACAACAAAAACCCCACAACCCAGAAAAACCAAACCAAAGATTGTCTGATGACACAAATGACAAGTCAGCCTGTCTGCGTCACTGCCAGAACATAACACTCAGTGAACAGGGGCCTGGCTGGGAAAAGAAAACATTGACATTTTGAAGCAATCATCTTAAAATCAGAGTATTTTCAAAAAGAATATATTTTGATTATTTTGTTTACATATAGCACAAAAGTTGAATGCACATGAATGAAAATGAAAGTAATGGAAATTCATTTTCATTAAGCTTCATCAATTTTTAACATAACTTAGAATTTCTGAATTATATTCGCAAATGCAACACATTAACAAAGATAAAGTGCTCAACAAAAGAAAGATACAAATAAACTAATATGAAAAAACTTTGTTTCTAACAAAGTGGTTTTATAGGGGACATTTGGAAACTATGGCCAGGCCAAGCTTTTCACCCAAGAATATAACCCCCAAACAGCATTACCTTTTAGGAACAGTTCCTCAAACACAGCGCATACGCATTCTCAGGAGCAACATCAATAAAGAGTTTTTTAAGAGTCCAAGTTTTGCAAATAATGAGAACCTCGAGAGACTGGCTTTCAATTATCATGCACATTACTGACCTCGGCAATGACTTTATCCAAAGGAGGGGCCCACTACTTCCCCACCTACTTAGAGTAACAGAGGGAAAGGCTGTGCTAACCTATGTGACCTGTGTATTAGAAGCCTGGGATTCGGCTAGTTAAAAGGCAACACTCTGGAGGAGTGGTGGTGCTTTAGATCTGTATGTGTATATTACCACCAAAACCATGGCTGACAATGCTCTTAGCATTTGAAGTTAATCAGAATTTTTATAAAGATTCTCTGTACATATAAAAGACAGCAATGAGTTAAAAAGTGTTTCTGGGTAATCTTTCACAACTGACTGCACAAAACTCAGAAACTTTAGAAACCAAGTCCCTGAAATTAATTTTGCTTCCATGAAGGAAATCCATTAGTTTAAAGATTGTTAACTACTAGGGTTATCACAGGCAGTTTTATCAGTATCAGATATTAGAAAAATCCCATACAAGAGATGACACGATGCCAACATATAGTATTTTTGGAATAGTAACAGCTTGTCTGGGCAAAATAAACTGGCTCAAATAAATGATCTTCTTTATATTTAAAAAAGCCCCCCATCTCATTCTTTTAAAAGCTCATATTAATAAAGTTCTCATGGACACACAATAGTCTTCTCTTTTAAGTAATTTTAGCACACCTTTAATCTCAGTAGCCAGGAGGCAGGTAGATTTCTTGAATTCAAGGTTTACCTGGTCTACATAGCCAGTTCCAGGCCAGCCAGGGCTAGACTAGCTGAGACTCTGTCTCAAAAATAAAAACAGAAGTTCTAGAAAAACACTAACACAGTGGGCACTATTTATATATTTGGTTATGAAATCTTAAATGTAGTCAGTTCAAATTGAGATGTGCCATTTAAAATGTACATCGACAAAGACTAAATAATTCAAAACAAAAAAAAACAAGAGGGCAAAATATATCTCCCAATATACTTTTTGCACTGATTTCACACTGAAATAACACATTAGATACATCGGTTAAAAAGAAAAAAAAATAAAACCCACATGTACTAAAATGACTGTAATCTATTTCTTCTTAGTTTTTAATGTTACTGAACAATATAAAATTATACATGGTTTACACTTTATTTCTATTAAACAGCACTGCTTAAGAACACAGACCTTAGTTGGGTGGTGGTGGCACACAAATCCCAGTACTTGGGAGTCAAAGGGAGGTGGATCTGAGTTTGAGGCCAGCCTGGTTTACACAGTGAGTTCCAGGACAGCTAGGACTGTTACACAAAAAACCCTGTCTTGAAAAACTAAAACACAAAAACAAACAAACAAAAAACACAAAAAAACTAAAAAAAACAAAACCCAAACAAACAAACAAACAACAAAAACCAAACCACAGACCTTCAATCAGGCTGACTGATATTAAAAGCAAACCTATTTATAACAACAAGTTTATAGGGAATTTCTCAAGAGCAATATAAAGCAGATTAGAATCTTGGCAGCCTTTATCAATCATGATTCTGTGTAATTAATTCATAATTACAGATTACACTTGGAAAAAGGTAAACCAGTGAGCTAGTTGGTTCATGTTACATGGATCTTAGTAGGTAATTTCAGTTCCAAATGATAAAATGTTAGTTCCACATTAATCAAAGTGTAGTGATCAAGTGAATATGAACACTATTCTTTTCTTAGTCCTAAACCTATAGTTGCTGATTTATAGAATTTCCACAGGTAACATCTACACTTTCTATCATTTAATTATTTTCTTATCTGCATGAACACTTGAGTCAAAACCATTTAAACAAAGGAAGCAGTCAGTGGCATTCCAGCTGGAACTGGCCACTTCTACACAAACACTGACAAAGACAACCTCGAGTGGGCTCATTTCCAAGTTCCAAGCAGTCTACTGGGCAAACACTTATCTTCATATGCTTCCCTCTGCAGATACTATTTGTATGTTCGTATCTTTAAATACCTCCACATAAAATCTGAATACTACATGGAGAACTGTCTTATCAAGCACCTCTTGACAATCTGGTAGAAAGCTCTCACTACTCAACACTGGGGTCTCAGAAACCATACTGAAGTATTTTTTGAAATGTAAACCATTTCTAACCTCTTTAAGGTTATTTCCAGAGATATTGGTAATTAATACAAGACCACTGCCTTTACAGACTCAACTTTATGGAACTACTAGCCTCCAAAATGTTACTGCAAATGTAAAATCTGAGAAATTTAACTTTATAAAAATCAGAAATTCAAAGTCAAGAATTCCAAGGCAGAAGGAAACATCAATTTTGGATCCTCAATGCTTTTATGGCCAAAAAATATGAATATTGATCCATTTGTAACTCAGTAATACTGTCTCCGAGTCCCAGTTTTACAACATCCTTTTAGACAACATCTGATTCTGTCCATCACTCTGGTTTGTAGGATTAAATAAGTTTTCACAGTTCAGACTTAATGGGAAGAAAGAAGTATGTATGTCTGGGCCTGAGATACACAAGGTAAGGAAAGAGAACAGAATGTCACTCACTCTAACTGTATTCCATTTGAATAGTCCAAGGACTTAATTAGACAGATTCCAAAGTAGGCAATTATGCCCTTAATTTTAAAACATCTTAACACATATACTGATTAATGCATGAAATAAAAAAAATGTAACACCACCAAATATGTGCAAAAATTTCAGAGATTCAAAAGAAAAATTCAGGCCGGGCGGTGGTGGCGCACGCCTTTAATCCCAGCACTTGGGAGGCAGAGGCAGACGGATCTTTGTGAGTTCGAGACCAGCCTGGTCTACAAGAGCTAGTTCCAGGACAGGCTCCAAAAACCACAGAGAAACCCTGTCTCGAAAAACAAAACAAAACAAAACAAAAGAAAAATTCAGGTTCGTGTTTAAACACAGTATTTCCACTCATCAACTGAGAGAAAACTGTACTTATGGGGAAAAAAGTCATAGACACATGCTTTTTTGAGGAGGATATGTTATAAAACTATTACCACAGTTAATACTTAATATTGCCTTAACATTTCTAAAGTCATAGAAAATGATCATCTTTGATTGCCAGTACAATAAATTATGATACAGAGGATGTTACTTCCTTTTCACTAGTAACCAAACATACATAAAACAGACTCCAAACAAATATTTAGTATTAATTATTTTGCATTAGCAAACATTTCTGAGATTTGAAGATTTGTGTTTGAGCATACAGTACTACAACGTTGGCTACATCAAATAAATAGAAAATCATTTTTTGAGAAAAGTTCAACAATCAAGAGGCTGTATTGCATTTAAGATGGAACGCTGGCTATATATACACACAAGGGGACAATCAATGAGGAATACTTCCCATTACAGAGGTCTTCCCAGGCAGCAAAGCTCTTGAGCTCACCATTCTGACATTTAAAATCAACACATACAGAGTAGCTCTTTCATCCTTTGGTTCCCAGTGACAAACAATGAACGCAGTTTCTGGACCAGTTCCTCCTGGATGTCATTTCTTAGTGAGTATCTGATGTTTTAGCTGAAATTTGGCAGTCCAAGAAGTGCACCAACGGCTCCAAAGTATCCCTGCATAAGGCAATGTAGCTTTTAAATAAATTAACTTGTTAAGAACACACATTTATATAGCATGAATACATCAAAGAATACATTCCACAAAACAAACTAGACCCAGGAAAAGAAGCATCAAGTCCAACAGAACCCAGCAAACCATCAAAACTAATACAGAAGGAAAGGAGAACAATCATCTATTAAAACAGCACTTAAGTTTCTGAAAATAGCAACTCCCTCTCCTTGCTAATTAACAACCTTAAATGTAAATGTAAATAGCCCCAACTAAAAAGACACAAACTAACGGCCTGAATTAAATAAAAAGAACTAGCCAGGTATGTTAAGACATATTTTTAATCCCAGCACCAGGAAGGGACAGATGTAGAGGCAAGTAGATTTCTGAGTTTGAGGCCAGTCTGGTCCACAGATCAAGTTCCAGGACAGCCAGGGCTAAACAGAGAAATCCTGTCATAAGAAAACAAACAAATCTGAGAGATATCAAATAAACAATTTAATGATGCACCTCCAAGGCTTGAAAAACAGCCAATATTAAACAGAGCAGACAGCAAGAAATCCTATCAGGGAAGAAATGAATGAAATTGGGATTTAAATAACAACAACAAAAAAAATCAACCAAAGAGCTGGTTCTTGGAAAAGTAAGACTGACAAACTTGAGTCAATCTGAAAAAGACATAAATTAAAAAAATTAGAGGTCAGAGGATGTCATTACTAAGACTCCAATAAAAAACTTTAAGCTGCATTCTATATACTTTTGAAATAAGTATCTTTAAACTATAGCTTTTAGATATTAATATTTACACAACTAATATAGCAACCCTGTATCCTCTCCCTCCCTTTAGTCAATAAACAAAAAAACTCCTTTGACACTCTTAGTGTGTGCCTTGTAGAAGGGTGAGAACATTCCACGCTAATTTGTACAGAAAGCTGCGACAATAGATAGGGAAACTCACTGTAGCAATACTTTGAATGTTATTAATCCAAAATAATGTAAGCATTAGATTTCATTATATGAGACTTATTAACTGCACAGCTTGGAATTTAACTGGATATTGTAACTAGGAAAAAAAAAGACTGGGAGGTGAGCTGTTTGGTTTTTTGTTTGTTTGAACACAGGGTCTTCACATGTAATCCTGGCTAGCCTGGAATTTATACAGAGTAGACTGGCTTCAAACCTAGGCTAAAACATCTTGCCTCTGTTTCCTGACTCCTATGTTAGTAGTAACACTATAGCGTTAGTTAGCAGAACTGAAAAACAAATCTTACAGATTTCAAGAATTTACAATAGTTACTTTTCAGGGTGGGATGTGTTATAATACCTTGAGGGAATTAAAAAGAATCTCTTTGTTATGACACAGCCCAGGCCTCAGAAAATAAATCAATCAGCAAATACAAGGAACTAAGCTTAATTCCCTAAACCAATAAAAAAGCCAGGTGTATCTTTATAAGTCCAGATGTTTTCATACCTCATGTTCTAGAAACAATGCTTTCAATTGACCTTTTGACCAGTAATCCAAAGCATATGCCAGAAGTTTCATAGAGAGAGTATTGACACGTAAAAAGTTTCCAACGAAGACAACTCTGTTTATTTTCTGGAAAAAAAGAAGAAAGGTAACTTTTAAGGCATTAAAATATTTATGTAAGAATGTTAGTGTCATTCATTACTACTTACATGGCATACAGTTCTACACTTCTGATTATTGATGAATTAGATAGTTAAAGAGTGAATTCTAATGTCAAATGTGAACTCTGGACTTTAGTGCTGATGTCATGTCCTACATGTTCTTGGATTAAACTAAATATACCAAGATCCAGAGTATGCGGAGTGAGGGAGGCTTCACAGATGTATGGGAGGTGTGACAACAGCCTATACTTTCCTATTTCAGTTTTACTGCAAACCTAACATTGATCTAAAAAGTACTATCTAGTTGTTGTAATCAGGCACCATGCAATGCAACCTGGCCTTCCAGAGTTGGACAGTAGGAATGAATGGGGAAGAGGAACCTGAAGGGTGAGTAACATAAAAGTTGCTAAAGAGGAGGAACATGTGGGGCAGAGGAACAAGAGGCATAAATGAACTAAAACGTAATTTGGGAGCTGGAGAGATGTCTCAGTGATTAGGAAAGAGGACCATAGTTCTATTCCCAGCACCACCTTGGCTGTTCACTCTAGCCCCAGGAAATCCAATGCCCTCTTCTGTCCTCTACAGGCACTGCACGTAAATGGTGCAGATACACGTGCAGGAAAAATACCCATACACATAAAATTTTTTAAAAAAAGTTTAGGCTGGAGAACTGGCTCAGCGGTTAAAGAGTACTTGCTACTGATGGCAAACCTCAGGGACCCTCCTGTCTCCCCATCCATACCTGCTGGGGTTATAGGCCCAAAGTCACACCTGACTTCTTACGCGGGTGCTAGGGATTCAAATTCAGGTCCTCTGCACAGTTGTCAGAGCCATATCCCCAACCCTCCATATTTTTCTTAAGGCAAGCAACACAGCTCCCTCAGACAGCATGTGAAGAACAAGTCTCAATGCCTTCATAGCCCTGTACAATGCTGCTTGATCCATATGCAACAAGGCAGCACTGTAAAGAAGCCGAGGGCAGTAAGAAACTTTCCAGTATCTCAGTAACTGAATACTCCACTAAATATAAACAAGAATCTGCTTTTTTCAATAGCTATCTCAAAATGTTTTATACTCATCTTTAACTCCCATTTAGATTTAGACTGTGTATTCATTTGAGAGTAAGTACTTATTGTCCTATATCTGGTCCCAAGTTGGCTTGTTTTTGTCTTGCAGGGCTGGGGACTGAACAATAAGGAACTTATGCTATTTGACATAGTTCTTCCTTTTTTTTTTTTTTTTTTTTTTGCTTTTTTCGAGACAGGGTTTCTCTGTGGTTTTTTGGAGCCTGTCCTGGAACTAGCTCTTGTAGACCAGGCTGGTCTCGAACTCACAGAGATCCACCTGCCTCTGCCTCCCCAGTGCTGGGATTAAAGGCGTGCGCCACCACCGCCCAGCCTTCCTTTCTTTTTATTGGTTATTTTGAAGCGGAAGCTGACTGTGTAGCCTTGGCTGGCCAGGAACTTTCCTTGTTGATCAAATTGCCTTTGAACTCAAAGAGATCTACCTGGTTCTGCCTCCTGAGTAAACAAACCTTAGGTAAACTAGATAAATAAGACATTTTATCCGAGAGTGTAAAGAAATGGATCTCAACCTGAGAGGCCTTCCTGGAAAATAAGGTGTTCTGTTAGAAGCACAGGAATCAATTTATTTTTATTTGAAAATAAAACAAAAAACCAAGGTCTCTCTAACCCCAAATGGCCTGGAACCAGCTATGTGAATAAGCCCCAAACTCAAGAGTTCTGCCTCCTGAGTGCTGAGATTAGAGGCATACACCACTATGCCCAGATTTTTTTTTTTTTTGTAAAATTAGAAGATCTTTGACACCTCCTTACCTCATTAACAGCACACATTCTCGCCACAGAGCCAATGTTATTGGTGATAGTAACTAAAGTAGCTCTCGCCAGATCCTCTTTACTAACAGTTTCTCGCTTCTCCTTATAAATCATATTTCCAAAACTGTCAAAAAAAAAAAAACCAAAGGAACAGACAAGTCAAATCTATTGATAACAATCAATAATTCACATATTAGCTTACGTATCTATGAGAAGTCTATACAGTTAGGGTCAAAAGAGCATGAGCACATATGGAAAAGCTCAAAACAAAAATTCATGAGGAATAAGCAACATTTTAAAAAGAACTAAAAGCTAAAAAAAAGGCAGACTTTCTTGTTACTATGAAGCAAAGACTTTCATTACATCTATATATTAAGACCAATATACACAAGAAAATTAAAATCATTTTAGGAAGCCAGAAAAAAGTGCACTGACTTGCTTTTAAAGTAAAAATATTGTTAAAGATGATTTTAGCTCTAATGTCATATCCTTTTCATTCAACAACAAGTATTTATGACATACCAAGCATTATGCTAGACATAAAAGGTACCTCAAGCAGTATATTGCTTAGGTCAGCACTGTTCAATAAAAATATGTGCCACATAGTACATTATCTATTAGCCATATTTGAAAGGGTAAAAATAAAGGTAAAATTAACTAGAAGTGTTCATCTTACTAAAAAGCCAATGTATCTAAATGCTGTCATCTGACTATATGGCATGCATTAACTACATTCCAAGGGCTTGTTGTGCACATCTTGTTGAAGCTATCCTATGGACAAGAAAGATCATATAGCAGAGCCATGTAAGTGTAACAAGATAGACCAAATTACAGGGAGCAATAAAAAGAATAAAGATTGCGTTTTGAGGTAAAAAAAAAAAAAGCTGAGGTTTTCCACCTTAAAAAGAGAGAAGTAGAAGAAATATTACAGACAGAAGCAACCAAGGTTAACGACCAAGATAAATGTCACACAAAAATAATGAAACATGTATGAAATCACAAGCGACATCACATGTGAAGAGTGAAGAGACGTGCTAAGGAGGCAAAGTCCACTACTACTTCTAGAGGACACTGGATACCCTGACAGCAACAGTCAATCACAACATAACGCAAATCACATATAAACACAGAGAGGAATTCATGAAGCTCTATCCCTCGAGGATCTAAAGGCAGTTAAAAGCTGATGGGGGCAGGAGAATGACACATTTTCTTCAGTTACAGAGCCACTGCTATGTTGCCAATGTACCGATGAGCAACACTAACTAAACTCATTAGGTCATGAAAGGAGACCCAAAACGTAGAAGGGGACTGACTAGCATCAGCACCGCCCGGCTCTGACTAGCTACTTAGAAGAGGATCAATACAAGTAGGAATGGGACAGGAGAGAGTATCAGGGGTGAACATGATAAAAATAAATTATATTAGCCAGTGGTGATGGCACATGCCTTTAAAAGTGAGCTCCAGGATAGCCAGGAATACAGAGAAATTCTGTCTCAAAAAACCAAAACAACATTTATATTTACAAATGAAAACACCACAATGAAACCCATTATGTGTAAAATAGTACACACTAACAAAATTTTAAATTGTTTGGAAAAATTTTATATTAATATAAATATATAACTTTTTAAATGTCTGAAAAGCACAGAAATGCCTTAATCAGGTAAGTTTTCTAACAGAAAGATGTAACATCATAAAGTATAATTTTTCAACCATTATTTATTCTCTCCCTGTGTGTGGGCATACAGACTAGAAGACAACTTGCAGGAAGTTAGTCCCCTACTTTTACTATGTAGGTTCTGGGGCTCAATCTAAGGTAGACAGGAACGGCAGAAGCACCCTTACCCACTGAACCATCTTATTGGCCCAAGGATGTCATTGCCCTAAGTTAACAAAGAAGCTTTGTTAAAGATGTTTCAGAATTAAAAAGAACTTTTCCCTTCCCGTTTTTGGTTTTTTGATAGTGTCTCATGGTGCGGCCCTGACTGGCCTGGAAGTTCTTTTGTAGAACTTGGTTGGCCTTGAATTCAAGAGTTTCACCTGCCTCCTAAATGATGGTATTAACAACAGGTGCCACCATGGTCAGATGAGAAGTTTCTTTTTGTTCTGCAGCTCAGGGAATCAAACCCTGATTTGGGCATACTAGGCAAATGCTCCTCCACTGAGAAATATCATCAGCACAAGAAAGTTTTTTTTACAGGGTGCACACAGGGTAAACTTCATAATGAATTTATTTGTTCGGTTGGTTTTTTTGAGACAGGGTTTCTCTGTAGCTTTGGAGCCTGTCCTGGAACTAGCTCTTGTAGATTAGGTTGGCTTTGAATTCACAGAGATCTGCCTGCCTCTGCTTCCTGAGTGCTGTGATTAAAGGCGTGTGCAACCATTACCCAGCGATTTGTTTTCCAGACAGGGTTTCTCTGTGTAGTGCTGAATGTCCTGGAACTTGGTCTGACCACAAACTCAGAGATCCACCTGTCTCCGAAGTGCTGGGATTGATGCATGCAACACTACTGCCCGGCTTGAGTCTTTTATTTTTAAACTATTTCAATGTTGAAAACTTGGGCTCTATACAAAGAAATCACCCTTAAACCCCATGACATACTATTTTACAAAAACTAAATAGACAACGTGAATAACTTACCTA
This sequence comes from Microtus pennsylvanicus, assembly GCF_037038515.1. NCBI lineage: Eukaryota > Metazoa > Chordata > Mammalia > Rodentia > Cricetidae > Microtus > Microtus pennsylvanicus. The sequence continues at coordinate 84,333,342 of NC_134589.1, forward strand.
GATGCCACAGCCCAACCTGGCAGACCAAATCTTTCATAATCTCCTCCATAAATATCTCGGACCAGTCTATCAGCTTGGGTGCTGTCACCTTTGGATGCCATTTCAAGAGCCTCCTCAAAACTTTCACAGCCAGTCAATAAACTGCATAAACCAAGAAAGGTGCCCCCTCCAAGGCTAAATAAAGCAAAATAAGATTATCTTGTTAAATTGCATTTACATGTTATTTTTTTTCCAACGTAAAAAGATAACATTCATTTATTGAATAAAAACAGATGGAAAACATGGTAATTACTAAATGTAAACATAATAAAAAAGAAAAACTACTTAGGAAGACCAGACCTGCCAACTCAAAGGCTAAGTCTGCTGGAAAGAAAAACCCCACCTGGAATCTAATGGCTTTGTAATTGCTAAAAATATACTACTGTGTGTGCATTAAAAGAAATACTAATAATAGTCTGGTGAGATAATGCATGCTACAATTGTCAGCACTAAAGAAGCTGAGACAAGAGCTGGAGTTTTGGGTCAGTCTGTCCAACACAGAAAGACTCAAAAAGGATGTCTATGTCCTAAAAATATCAAACAAAGAGGGAAATCTGTGCTTTAAATTCTCAAGAAATGACTCTGTGAAGGTTTACTTAGTTGCCCAACTGGGCTGAAATTAATTCAGCTAGTCTAACATGAACCAGACAAATACTTAGAGAGAAAGTATATATCCAGATGATAATCACATTAATGATAAATTTATTCGGTACTATTCTCATATCATTTTGGATATGCCCATGAAATGTAATTGTGCAGTTCTAGTCTTTAAATGCAAAATCTTTGCTTGCTAGACTCACCTAAATTTCTTATTTTTTTTCAGTTAACAAAAACAAGAAATGTTTTGTACAATTACTGGTTAATGACAGCACAAAAGTAGGCTTTTAAAGGACTACCACTATTAGAGTACTAATGCACTTAAGTATTTCAACGGCAATACTGCTTTAAAATTAACTCCCCCTTTATAAACCCATCTAAAATATCTCAAAATTTTTGCTCACATAGTTAAACAGGCATTGCCACCTATCCTCAAAAGTTAATGAAATACATAAGAGAAAGTCTTGTAAAATCCTTCACATTCATATTTCAGATTATTAAAAAGTTATGGTATACCTAAAAACAATATATTCTATAAGGAGTTCACATTAAATTCATCCTAAAAATTAACTACAGGGCTCGAGAGGAGGCTCCAAGGTTAACTGCTCTTGCAGAGGCCCTCGACTCAGTTCTCACCATCCCTTTTGGGCTGCTCACAACTACCTGTACCTCAGTTTCGGGGGTCTGACAACTTTGGCCTCTATAGACAAATGCACAAATGTCTTGCACATTAAATTCACATACATATAAATAAAATAAGCACAAAATAATTAGCTACCCCACTATCTAATATTGTAGTTTAAATGCAAATCTATATAGTACAAGGCAAGTTTTATGCTTAAATATAAAAATTGAAATTTTTTTTTAAAAAGGAAAAATGCTACAGAAATTAAGCAAAAATATAAAGATAATGTAATTCTGAAGTCAACAGAATGCTGACTACCACTGCTAGTTCTGTTAAACCCAGGAAAAAACATGGCGGCAGATGCCTTTAATCCCAGCACTCAGAAGGCAAATGCAGATAGATTCAAGGCCAGCCTGGTCTATGGAGTCTATGGAGTCTATGGAGTCTATGGAGTGAGTTCCAGGACATGCTCCAAAACTACAGAGAAACCCTGTCTTGAAATAAACAAAGCAACACAAAAGAAAAAAAAACAAAAAAACCCAAAAATAAATCTTACAAAAAGAGATCTGCAGCACTTTAATTTATTCATCTTTTTAAAGACATTACTTTATGTGTTTCAGTGTTTTGCTTGCACACATGTTCTGTACCATGTGTATGGCTAGTGCCAGCCAAGGTTACAACCTCTGGGACCGGACTTAAAAAAGGCTGTGCGCTGCCATGTGGGTGTTGAAACTGAACCTGGGTCTTTTGCAATAGCAAGGTCTCCTAACAACTGAGCTATCTCTCCAGCTCCCTATATATTTTGCTGCTGCACAAAAATGTATTTACTTATTTTTCTGGTAAAACGAAGGAACTAGCGATATACTGATACAGCTGGGGGCCCAATTCAGTGTAGCATACTTACCTAGCAACAGTACAAGGGCCTACGTTTTATCTCTAGCATCAAAAATACATAGACAGACGGACAGATAAATAAAACAAAATACACCCCAGAACTTTTATGCATAAAACATGATCAAGAATGTAATCAGACCAAAAAGATTTCTACCTTGTTCCAGTCACTCTTTTATAGTTGTCTTTGGAATGAACTGCTAAAATACTGACTCCTGAGCCAATATTCACTACCAGCAGTGGATAAGGATCATCCAGGTTAAAAGGCATCTTTTGGCATCGCTCAGGTTCTGAGGCATTAGCAAAATAATAGCATTCTGCTTGTCCATTGAAACTGACAGAATCTATATACAGTAAGCCCTTTACAAGGCAGTCAAGTTCATCCAGTTTGTGCAGGTGGAGGTTTCCAATCTGGAAGAAAAAAAAAAAATCAAGAATTTTTAAAATATCAAACAAATATCCTTGGTTTAACTATACTGAATAGTTTTCATAGATTTTATAAAACTTCAGTATTTTTTAAGGTACTGCAGCTTTTCCTTATTTAGGGTCAAAAATCTATCAAGGATTTTATTTAATCCACTAGTTCTCAGTGAAGGCAGCATCACCTGGGTATTTTAGATTTCAGTGGATGAAGTGGAGGCATGAGTAAAAGAGACACACTGACTACTCTTCTAGATGACCGGAGTTCAACTCCAGCACCCACATGGCAACTCCAGGGACTCTGATACTTTTTTCTGGTCACCTTTGTCACTAGACATGCACATGGTATATAGACTTACATGCAGGCAAAACACCCATGTACATAAAATAAAAACAAACCACCACAAAATTAAAAAAAGAAAAAAATTTAGTGGACAGGGTTATGGAATGGTAGATATTTGTTATACACAGGACAGTTATGCAAACTTCAAAAATCACCTCACCTCTGAGTTACTTGACTATTCTGACACACATTAATTTTATTTATCAATGCACACAAACATAAGGTATTGCTCATAGTTTTAATGTATATATTAATTTGCTAGGCCAACATTCCAAAATACTGAATTACAGGTGAATTACAGGTGATAAATCTCCAAATACGGAAACACAATATCCCCTCAATAGTTCTCTTGCCATATATACTATAACCTAAAGGACAAGAGGTACATACTAATATAACTTATTATAGGAGATGGCTAATAGAGATAGCTAATATGAATACAAAAACGCTGGGCAGAGTTTGAGGCCAGTCTGATCTACACGGAGAAATCCTGTCTCCAAAAAACAACAAAACCAGCCCCTGACCCCAAAAACAACAACAAAAAGAAAACAAATGTAAAACAGCAAAATTAAGACTGCCAGATGCACTGGGCTTTTCTCATGTACCACATTCCATCAACATACTGAAATTTGGGGAATGTAGACAGCCCATAAAGTTGTTAAAATGTTCCAATTAAAAAATCTAGTCATGCACATATGCTTCAGGGAAAATGAAATTAAGGAACACCATAGATCAGTTCTCAACCTGTGGGGCCCATCCTTTGTGGGAGGGGTCAAAGAATGCTTTTAAGGATTGAACCAGATATGTTGCATATCAGAATTTATATCATGAATTATAACAGTAGCAAAATTACCGTTATGAAGTAACAATTGAAATGATTTTATGGTTGGGGTTTACCACAGGATGAGACACTGTATTAAAGGGTATCAGCATTGAGAAGGTTGAGAAACACTGTTTAGAAGCCCAGAATTATATTTAAAATTGAATATTCTCATTAATTTTTGGTTTTCAAGTAATAGACACCTACTGTGCGAAAATCTTTCTCAAACTTGTAAGCACCGCCTCCTGTAGCACTCAGCACCGTTTGTAAGGTTGAGAAGTTTTTATCTCTCCCCATTTGGATAAAAGTAGGCAGGTCCTGGGTTGGAAATCTGATAAAGTGCAAGTTCCCTCTTCGTCCAAAAAGTGTTAAGTCCTTCAGTTCAAGGTGTACGTCCCGAATGCCAGTAGATCCATATGCTACGTTAGAAGTCAAATATTTCCGAATGCTTTTTAAGCTCTCAACTTCCTCCTGTTCTTCCTCTGCTGTGATATCGATAGGCTCAAAATATGAGAGCTTTACTAGAGTTCCCCCAATGTCCATGCCAAACCATGGGAAAGCTGTGAATTAAAAGAAAAACACACACACACACACACATATATATATAATGATTGTGGGGAAGCTAGAATGATTAATTAGCCACAAACTTCATTTACTCTTTAAGTAGTAACCTTAATGGCTAAGACTTACCTACCACATATAACTCATTTTTCCTTCAGTTCTACTTGTATACTTTTGTTCCCCTTGGATTCATTCTTTCTTTTTCTTTTTTTTTTTTTTTGAGACAGGGTTTCTCTGTAGCTTTGGAGCCTGTATTGGAACTAGCTCTGTACACCAGGCTGGCCTCAAACTCACAGAGATTCATCTATCACTGCCTCCCAAGTCCTGGGATTAAAAGTGTTCACCACCATCACTGCCCAGCTATTTGTATACTTTCTAAAAACTTACATGATATTGAGACATTGCCCAAGACTTTTAAATTCTTTATCTGGTATGCACTCCATTCACCCATTAAATGCTACTTATCATGTGACTCCGGTGACAAGAAGAATTTAAACCCATCTGTTATCACTAGGATTTCAAAATTATTGTTCTGTTTTTAAAAGTTATTTTTTTATGTGTATGAGTGTTTTGCCTTTGTGCTTGTATGTGGTTGGTACCCAAGAAAGTCAGAAGAGGGCATCTGGTACAGATAGATAGATGGTTGTGAGCTGTCATATGGGTGCTGGAAATTGAAACTGGGTCCTGCACAGTCCCTCTATAAAGATTTTAATGTACTAAAGTAAAACTAGAGGCTAAGGAGAGGGCTCAGTGGCCAAAAGATCTTGCTGTTAAAGCAGAAGGATGTCAGAACTCCCAAAACAGATGTAAAAGACAGGACACAGCACATCGACTGAGCACCTGTAAGCCCATTGGCAAAGGAAGATAGGAAAAGTACACACCTTTAATCCCAGCACTTGGGAGGCAGAGGCAGGCGGATCTCTGCGAGTTCAAGTTCAGTCTACAAGAGTTCCAGGACAGGCTCTAAGGCTACAGAGAAACCCTGTCTTGAGAAAAAAAAAAGAAAAAGAAAGAAACCAAAGAAAATAAAAGTACATGTCTCAAAGTAAGGTAGAAAGGCAAAAGAACTAGCATTACATGACCATGTATGCTTGCCTACGTTCATACAACACAAATGTACACATACATACACACACACACACAAAAACTGAAGTGGGTAAGGCTACATAGAGAACCTTGTCTCCAAAAAATAAATAAATAAATACCAACACCACAAAAGACTGGCCTACAATCACATCAGGTAACCAATGGAAAAACTATCTTCTTAAATTGAAACTTTGGAGGAATAGAGTAATGGCTCAGTGATTAAGCACTTGTTACTTTTCCAGAGTTCTGCAGCTCACAATCACCTGTAACACCAGTTCCATGAGACTCAACACTGTCTACACACACACACACACACACACACACACACACACACACACACACACACACAAATAAAATGAAATTTTTCTTCGCTCATTCAACATGTTAATTTTCTTTGTTACATATGATTAACTATACTGGACTGCCTATATAAGGACAAGCACATATGTGCTAAGAGTAATATTCAGGTTTAGGACTTCAACTAACTGGGCTATGTGGCTCTGGGGGTAAAATGCGATGCTTCTTTCAATGTAGAGAATGTTAAAAAACAAAAATTAGCCTACCCAAAGGCAAAGTCCTAATATATATAGTTAGGCAACTATGAGAAAGAATTAAGCTGAGAAAATAGTCAAGCACAAAAAACCTGCATGGTAAGGAAAGAAACTTACTCTTGAATCTATAGACTATTTCAGGCGCCATTTATTTTTGCCACAAGAAAGTATACAGTTTGGCTGAACATCAGAAAGCTTTATAAAGTAGCAATATACAGAACGTAGAGTTTAAGAGGCACTTACTAGCAGGGCAGTGGTGGCCCATGCCTTTAATCCTAGCAGTTGAGAGGCAGAGGCAGAACTCTGTAAGGCCAGCCTGAGCTACATGACAGCCAGAGCTACACAAAGAAACCCTATCTCGAGAAACAATAAAAACAAAACAGAGGAGCTGGAGAGATGGCTTAATGGTTAAGAGCATTGCCTGCTCTTCCAAAGGTCCTGAGTTCAATTCCCAGCAACCATATGGTGGCTCACAACCATCTGTAATGAGGTCTGGTGCCCTCTCCTGACCTGCAGGCAGACACACAGAATATTGCATACATAATAAGTAAATAAGTAAATAAATATTAAAAAAAAAACAAAACAGAATAAGCACTTAAAAAACTAAGGTGCCGGGCAAGTAGAAAATCAAAACTATCTAGGTATTATTTGAAAATTACAGATTTCTGGGCTCTCACTCCAAGGTGTTGGGCTGAGATGGTTCAGCAATTAGGAGTGTTTGCTACTCTTCCAGATGACTCGAGTTCAGTTCTCAGCACCCACTCCAGGTGGCTCAGAAGTGCCGGTAACTCCAGCTCCAGGGAATGTGACACCTGCTTCTGGCCTGCAGGCACCATTTATGTATATGGTACATGTAGGCTCCCAAGCGCAGTTCAGTTGGCAGTGCTGCATAAAGCATTGGCTAGTTGCATACCTGCAATTCCAATACTCTGTAGGTAGAAGCAAAAGGGTCAGAGGTTTGTCATCCTAGGTAAAAAGAATGTGGTATCACTAAGAGCTGCTTTAAGTTCAGAAAATCTAGCATTTCTTCTTTGAGAAATTTATGGTCTAAAGAGCCCTGCTTAAAGGGGGAAGTCATGTATAAAGTTACAGGTCATTTTCCTGTCCCATCTCCACTAATGCTTCCAAAGCAATATAGTGACAGTAGACATTTATTATCAAGTGCTTGAACAAATTCTTCTGTACTTCATGGTTTTAAAAATTGTCTTTTGGCCTTTTTGGAGGTTGGATTATTTTAATGGTAGTTACAACTATTTTTTTTTCTTGTACTTCAGAGTTCAAATAAACAGAACTGTAATGTACAGAGGAGGGACCAACCATATATCAATTATTCTGCTACAAAGAGATTTTTGGTTACTTTCAAACTGCTGCCCACCCCCACCTCGCCTTCCCCACATGACTTTTAAATTTATTTATTTATTTAGGTTTTTTTGAGATAGGGTTTCTCTGTGTAGTCCTGACTGTCCTGGAACTGGTTCTGCAGACCAGGCTGGCCTCAAACTCAGAGATCTGCCTGCCTCTGCCTCCTGTGTGCTGAGATTAATAAAGGCATGAGCCACCACTGCCTGGCAACCACTAAAAAAGCAGAGAAAATGAGTTTGCTGAAAGATGTCACGTGTTCCCAGATGCACTAGTTTTTTGGAGCAGGGTCTCCTGCTATACAAGAACCGAGAAGACAAATGTGCTTTTCCATGCTAGCCTAGGGCTCATTAGTTTAATCGGGAAAATGTAAACCTAAACCTTCACTGTTTCTCTGGCTTTCTTTTTGCTTTTTCTGTTCTTGCTTTTTTGAGACAGGGTTTCATCATGTAACTCCAGCTGGCCTGGAACTTGTTTTGTAAACCAGGTTGGCTGGCCTCAGAACTCTTGAGAATCACAGGTCCCTTGAACTAACGCAAACCTTTTTTTTTTAAAAAAATTGTTAATGTATTTCATAGGCAGATAATCTAAAATTAAAACAACAATAATAAACTTGTGTTTCCCAAGTATTTATTTAGACTACGCCCTGTAGGTGGGATGGAAACGACACTGCACTTTGAGCGACTCCGTGGAGAGTGCTGAAAAGTTACTGAGGCGAAGTTCAGTCTCCCTCATCTTTAAACAATAAAAATTCACATTTCAGTAACTGTTTCTTCTAGACTGCTTTTGAAGCTGCTTCCGTGAGGTTTACAGGACCCCTCAATGGGAGCAGGCAGGGAAGGTGTTCAGAGCCCGCTTTCTAACTTGATGGGGGGGGCAGTCGGAGGATAGCCTGGAACACTAGAAACCATAAAACCTCGGGCTAAGTAAGACAGAGCACGGATCCCCACACCCTAGCTTGCAGAAACCGAAGGAGCAACAGTCCCAAGGACCGAACCAATGAATAAACCAACTGCAGAAATTAAAGACTTTTAAAAGGCAGCTTGTGAAACTTGAGGTGCTCTTTGACAGCACGGTTAGAGCCTTCGCAGTCTATGCATGCACGATTACAGAAAAAGCTCAAGGTATGTACCACGACATCAATGTGCTTCGAACTGGGTAGTTGAAATATAGGGTTTTTTTAAAAAGTCTTCTTATCTGCTTTCGAAAACACAAACCAATTGCTATTCTAACTTGCCAAGGCAATTTACCTATTGGCAGACCACACACACAGGCGTTGAAAAGGTCCAATGGCAACAGAAGACAACTCCCAGGGACCTACCTGGACTTCAAGGACACGCGCAGAAATCAGGGGAAAAAAATGAAAAGGTACCAACCCCTAGCTGGGAGCCCCGACCACCTTTCCGCCCTGACACCAAGACTGGACCGATGTGCAATCCCGTTTGGTAAAACCTGAGTCAAAAATCTCCCGTGCACCTCCCAGATCCTCTCCAGGAGCAAGTGGGAGCAGAGGGCTGGGGGGCGGCAGAAGCTCCAGGCGGGCGTGCACGGGGGTAGGGAAGCGCGCCGCCAGCAACCTGGGGCTGTTGCGATCCTTCCCTTCCCTCCCTGGCGGGCGCCCGCGAACACCCCCCAGATCAAAGCAGGCCGCTCCGCCCGAGGCTCCCAGGGCCGCCTTCCCCACCCGCGGGTCCCGGCTCCCATCTTACAGGGTTTTTTGGCATCCTTGATCTTCATGGCGTCGGCCTAAGGCGCGAGGAGTAGCCTCGGGTGCAGAGCGCAGCGAAGACCAGGGAACACTCCGGAGCAGGTCAGGCCGCGCGGCGAGGCCCGGCCGGCCGGTTCCTCCCCTCAGGCCGGGCGGGGCGGGCCTAGGGCGGGGCGGCGGCGCCTGAGGCGACGGGCGGCCCACGGGGCGGCCCCGCAACCCCGCAAGGGGCGGCCGGGACCGAGCGAGCTGGGGAAGGCCGCGGGCCTCTCCGCTCCGTGGCCCCCCGCAGCCGCTCCAAACAAAAGGCCCCGGTCCCCCGAGCCGCCGCCGCCGCCACCGCCACCACCGCCACCGCCGCCGCCGCCGTACTAAGAAATAGCCCGCCCAGGCCCAGCGCCCACGTGACTCAAGCCCCCTCGCCTCACTCTCCGCAAGGCTGCTAGGAGTTGTAGTTCTCTGCAGCGTGAGGCTCTACTCTCCTGCGGCAGATGCGCAGACAGACTACAAAGCCCAGGATGCCTCGGGACCCCCTTTTCTAGACCCCCCCCCCTCCGCTTCCGGAGATCGCCTCAGAGTGGTCCCAGCGGGAAAGAGGCGGGGCTTTAGTCACGCCAGCAAGAAATCTGCCAATGGTGGTAGCCGTGGGCGGTCCGGGCAGTTCCCGGGCTCTGGTCTCTGAAGAGAGGGGCTGTGAACTCTGTAGGCGCTGTCATGGCTGTCATTCAGTCTCCGATCTTTCTCCCTGAGGGTTATTGTGCCAAAAGTCAAAGGTCCAAACCACTGAGTGCGTTTGATGACTTAAAGTCACTTACGAGGAAACCCACTAAAGGAACACTTTGAATATTGGGGTTGGTATGATGTCGTTATGATGGTGACATTTTACTACACGAGTATTATTTACTGTAGTCTTGCAGCCTTCTGAGTGAGCCACATGCAATTTTTATATATTGTGAAGTTACAGCAGGAACGGGGCAGCCGAAACACTTAAAAGTTGCAGGGCGGTGATGGCGCTCGCCCTTAATCCCAACTCTCAGGGAGGCAGAGGCAGGTAGAGCTCTGTAAATTCCAGGTTAACCTGGTCTACAAAGCAAATTCCAGGACAGCTAGGGCTACACAAAAAAAAAACCCTATCTCGAAAAAAAAAAAAAAAAAGAAAAAAACAAAACTTGGAAAGCACATCCTCTTTGCCCATGTTCCATGTTCCTTGTAGGGTCTTTCTAGTTCACTCTTTACAGAGAGGAAAGGGACTTTCTGAGAAGAGAATTAGATGCACCAGTTCTTAGAATAAACTCAGGACACCCTTTTCTCTGTGCCTCTTGTGGTTTGAGACTGTCCACCAGGAAAGGAAGAGATGGTATCATCGAGGACCTGGGCTCTCCTCCCCTCTTATCTATTAGATGGCACGGAATTCAGTGATCGACAAGATAGGGTTTGGTTTGAGGGTAGGCATTGAAATGGCTGGAGTTGTGTACTTCAGAGTGCTTGCGGGGAGCTGGCCCTGGAAGATAGCATTCCAAACAACTTTTTTTTAAAAAAAATATTTAATTTTATTTTATGTGCATTAGTGTATTGTTGTGAAGGTATCGGATCTGATGAAACTGGAGTTACAGTTGTGAGCTGCCATGTGGGTGCTGGGAATTGAATCAGGATTCTCTGGAAGAGCAGCCAGGGCTCTTAACCACTGAGCCATCTCTCCAGCTCCCCAAGCAGCTTTTTAAATGAGCGAGCTCTACTGCCCCATCTCTGTGGATTGCTATGGTTTGGGTACAGTTGCTCTAAGCCACAGCTCGCATTAAGCCTTCGTTTCTCAATGCAGTAGTGTGAGCAGGTGGGGTCTTCGGGAAGTGATTGAGTAATGGAGACACCAACCCTGAGGAATGGATTAGTGCCTTTCTCTAGAAACTGCATTCCACCCCATGTGACTGCATTAGATCTCACAGGAGTGACTTGGGTCTGGCAGATCTGGTTTCATGACTGAGAACTGGCGGATATAAAAGCTAGCTCTGGGGTTCTTCACATTCCCTCCCTTGTTCTTCTTCCATGGGTGTCACCTCCCATGAAGTTTTGTCAGAACATCCCTGACTCCAAAGCTGTAAGCTACTCCCCCCCCACACACACATACACACACCATACCAAATCTCAAATATTTTGATATGAGCAACACAAGGCAGATTGAAACAGTTGATAAAAGCAGGGGAGGGGTGGGGGGAGGATCCTGGCCCTTGGGAGGCAAAGACAAGTGGGTCTCTGTGAGTTCAAAGACAGTCTGGTCTACAGTGGGAGTTTCAGGACAGTAGCCCGGGCTACCCAGAGAAGCCCTGTCTCGAAAAACCAATATATTTAAACTCAAACTTGAAGTCCCGGGATTTTAACGTTTTTAGTGCTTCCCACAACTAGGGGAAACCAGCACTGGAAACCCCTCTGCAGTGCCCCTTTGCTGAGGGGGAAATTCACTTTGGTGGATAGGCCTTTAGCTCCATTGGTAGCTGTCCTTAAAGAAGCTGCCCAAGAGGCCCTGCCGAATTAAGCCCCACTCATGAGTTTTGGTGCCTCTAGTTCCTCTTGACATAATGGGTTCAAACAAATAAAGAACATTTTTGGTTTTTTGAGACAGTGTTTTCCTGTGTAGCCTTGACTATCCTGGAACTCACTCTGTAGACCAGGCTGTCCTCAAATTCAGAGATTCCTGTGCCTCTGCTTTGTGGGATTAAAAACATGTACCACCACTGCCTGGCAGTTTAATAGAAAGAAAGAAAGAAAGAAAGAAAGAAAGAAAGAAAGAAAGAAAGAAAGAAAATTTGTTTTCTGCCTTTGTTCATACCCCAGGACTTTTTGTTTTGTTTTGTTTTTTAAATAAATTTGTGTGGTAACCAGTTTTGGTGGGAATACATCCTTACCAGAAAAGCTATTGTTTACTCTTAGCCCTGGAAATTGCTGACTAAACAAAACAAATCAAAACTTTGCTTGCTGGATATGCTTTAATCCTAGCGTTTGGGAGGTAGAGGCAGGCAGATGTCTGTGAGACCAACCTGGTCTACAGAGTGAGTTCCAGAATAGCCAGGGCTATGTAGAGAGTCCTGTGTCAAACACACAACAAAAAGTTTTGCTTTATATGTAACAGAAAGACACAATACTGGGATTCTTTCTTCTTCTTATTTATTTATTTTATTGGTATTTTGCTTATTTGTATGTTTGCGTGAGGGTGTCAGATCCCGTGGAACTGAAACTACAGACAGTTGTGAGCTGTCATGTGGATGCTGGGAACTGAACCAAGGTCCTCTGGAAGAGCAACCAGCGCTCTTAAACGCTGAGCCATCTCTCCAGCCCCTGTTTTGTTGTTTGTTTTTCATGACAGGGTTTCTCTGTGTATCCCTGACTATCCTTTGGAACCAGCTCTGTACCTTTGAACTAGCCCCGTAGAGGCTGCTGTTCCTCAAACTTACAGAGGTCTGACTGCCTCTGTTTCTTTAGTGCTGGGATTAAAGGTTTGTGCCATAAACACCCAGCAACACTGGGAGTCTTTAGCTGAAAGACACACCTAGACTGTGTTTTGCATATATTTTGCACTTTTGTTTTGTTTTGTTTTTCAAGACAAGGTTTCTCTCTGTAGCTTTGGAGCCTGTCCTGGAACTCACTCTGTAGATCAGGCAGGCTGGCCTCCAACTCACAGAGATCCACCTGCCTCTGCCTTCCGAGTGCTGGGATTAAAGGCATGTGCCACCACTACCCAGCTCACGCCCAGACTGTGATAGCCAGGATGCTTAGGCGTAGTAATAGCTTACAGTTGTGCAGCATGGAGTCTCCAGACCTAGCTCCGAAACCTCTTTCCCAGAGCAAGGTGTAAGCCCATCTTGTACAAAAACCAGGAAGAAATGGACCACTCAATGAGCATATAGATTCTCTTGTCCCAAATAAAAAAATTTTTTTGAAAATTAAATTATTAAGCACCTTTAAGAGGACCAGTGAGATGACTCAGTGGCAGGAAGGCCAGGCCTGATAACCCAAGTTTAATTCCCTGGGCCCCACGAGGTAGAAGGAGAGAACTGATCCCCCAGGTTGTCCCACTGTGACACAAACAGCTCTTCCCAGCAAACACCAACACAGAATTAATAAGTAAATACATGCGAGTTTTTTTTTAAATTAAAGAACCTTCATGAGTCATGTCACCTGGGAAAACACGCCAATGCCAGTTCTTCTAGTCATTTATGTCTTTGGAGGGGGGAAAAAAGGACTATAAAGTTCAGAATCTAAAGAGTTGTGAAGGCCTGCTCAGGCTCTGTAATAACTCAGGAGATAAAATTAAGCCACCACCATTCCTTAACCTAGTGTGAAGGACAAGCGCATTCCAAGGAAATGACTGCCCATTAGATTTTACTCAAATATTCCTCTGTGGAGGACGTTTTCTGGTTTTTGTTTTTTTGTTTTTTTTTAATTTTTCGAGACAGGGTTTCTCTGTAGCTTTTTTTGGTTCCTGTCCTGGAACTAGCTCTTGTAGACCAGGCTGGCCTCGAACTCACAGAGATCCACCTGCCTCTGCCTCCCGAGTGCTGGGATTAAAGGCGTGCGCCACCACCGCCCGGCAGGGGGAGGACGTTTTCTGATGTTTGCTCATCCTTCCCAGAATAGATAAATGTCTTTTACACCCTGCCCAGAGGAACTCAAAAGTCTTTCTTGAGAATTAAACTTCTTCACAGCCTCAGAAGCACCTCAGAGGACCAGGCATGGTGGTCCATGCCTTTCATCCCAGCCCTCTAAAGGCAGAGGCTGGTAGATTTGTGTGATCTCACCATCTTAGACTACACTGTGAAAGAAAGCCTGTTTCAGACAAGAACCGAAGAGAGAAAGAAACAACAAAACATCTGCAAAATCTTGTGATTGCCTTTAAGTTCCTTAGCAACCCTTTAGGGCTAATAGCTTCAGGTGGTTGGAGGAGGGATGGACGGGAGGAGCGTGCCTGATGCTGGCCTCCAGCCTAATCCAGGTCTTGTCTCACAGGAAGAAGGAAGAGAACCCCTGACATCTGTGTCCACCTACCTCGCACACGATGAAGCCCTAACTTGAATTCAAATCTTATTCCCATCACTTGGTAATTGTCAGGTCCAAAGGAAACTCAAATTCCCCCAAACTCCAAAAGTCAGTCCAAATATCCAGAAATGAGCTCAGCCTGGACCGTAGGAGGATGTCTGGCAGTTAGATAAAAGCCAGCATTCCTCAGGAACTCGTGTGGCCAGTTCTGTCACCAAAAGGAGTCTTTTCTCTTACCTAGGGCAAAGGGACGTATGGCTCTCAAATACCACATACCTGTGGTGCCTAGCAGCATGTCAAGGTTCATGCTAGCCTCCAGGCTTGCTCAGTCCCTACATACAAGTACTTGTTTATAGTTTCAGTGTTTCCCAAGGCCAGTCTCCTGGCCCTTCTTTCACTCCAGCTCTACTTACAACCCAGCTAGTCTCACTCTTCCCTATGTTCCTGCCGTTCTCACTTGATTTTCTCTCTTTTCTTCCTTCTTCCCCTGCTCTGCTCCCCTCTCTCACGGGTAGCCCTGGCCTTGTCCAGTCTGCTAGCCGTGTTCAGTCCACTTTGTCTCTCTGCTCTGGACTCTTCCAGGTGCTCCTGGCTGTTCTCTCTCTCACACATCTGCAATAAAACCTTCCTCTACCATTGAGTGGTCATGTCCTCATTTTCCACAGTAATAAATATGGGCAGATTGCTTTATATCTGACTCTCATTGAGAAGAACAGTGCGCATGTTTCCTGGGGTTGAGATGGGATTGAAGGAGAACATACCAAACAAAGTGCTGGACACACGGTCTGTCCTGTAGATAGAGATCAGTAAGTGCTTACACTGCTACTTCTATTGCTATGCTTATTGCAATAATAGGGAGGGAAGCTGGAGTATTTAGACCAATGATTCTTGACCTTTAGGTCGTGACCTGTTTGGGTCAAATATCTCATATATCAGATAGTTACAGTATGATTCATGACAGTAACAAATTACAGTTATGAAGTAGAAACAAAAATAACTTTATGTTTGGGATCCCGACAATATGAGGAACTGTATTAAAGGGTCAAAGCATTTGGAAAGTTGAGAACCACTGATTTAGACAGCTTGTCCAAAGCATCTATTTGAGGGGATCCCACTCCAAAAGGTTCTTTGGAAATAATTCTCACCTGAGATTCTACATTTGATCTTTAGACCATTTTTATTGACATTTTTATAGATACTTTCTTTTCTAATATACTGAAGACCAAGCTTTTTGAAGGGAATGGCTTCCCTACCTGATTGGCCCTGGGGGAGCAGGACAGTTTGCGATTTCTCAGAGATTTCCTATGTTGTAGCTACCACCCTCAGAGTGGAAGATAACCACCCATCAGAGGAATTCTCAGTACAGTTTTATTACTTATGTGTGTGTGTGGGGGGGGGTAAGTCAGGTTCCTAAGCCTCTAGGTGTAAAACTGGCAACTTAGAACTTTGAATGGTAGGCAGAACCTTTTCTTTTTCTTCTGTATTCTCTTGGTACCCCAGCCCCCACACAACACTAGATGGATTATGCCATTTTATTGAGTGAGAGCCAAGATCTCTGATCTGGCATTCTCCAAAGGATATCACCATCTAAGAGGATTCCCTGGCTGGTTCTCTGAATCACAGACTCTCCACCCACCCTAGTCTTTGGGCTGTGACCAGCTGCCTCTTTGATAGTATCAGCCTGGAAGCCAAGGGGAAAGTGAGGATACACAAGCCTTGTGATAGGATGGCCATGGGTCATGGGAAAAGAGAAAAAGTTAGGAACAAAAAAACCAAGGGAACCTGGGCAACTTCGGGACAGAAGCAGTACCAGCTCCTGTGACTAGACACAGTGGACCTGTGGCTCCCATAACTTCATACTTAAAGGTTTGAACCACGTACCGTGTGAAATACTAGTCCTCTGTTTAAATATGGGACAGCCAGATGGGCTCTGCTCTGTGCCATGGAAGGGAAGTACTGATCTTTGAATATTGAGAGTCCTCGTCTTAGATCAGCCGTGGAATTGCTGTAAGACCCCTGGAAAGTCCTTTCTCTTCTCTGGGCATAAAATTATCCATGTACAAAATGAGGGGTTAAAGGTTTTTTTTCTTTCATTTTTTTCTTTGTTTTTTGAGACAGGGTTTCTCTGTCTAACAGTCCTAGCTGTCCTGGAACTAGCTCTTGTAGACTAGGCTGGCCTTGCACAGACAGAGATCTGCCTATCTCTGCCTCCAGTGTTTTGGGATTAATGGTGTGCACCAGCACACCCTGGGTGCACTTTTGCCTTTCCAGAACAGTGTAATACTTATTCACTCAGGCCAGTCTTTAAGATTTTACTAGCGCTCCTAGGAGTGTCAGATGCTACACCCATAAAGTCTCACCACCATGACGGCTTAACATGACCTGAACAAGGACAACGATGGACATGCAAAGTGGACAGGAGAAAAGTTCACAAGGCCTCAACCGGACGTAAAGAACTGCAGGCAACTAAGGAAGGCTGAAAGCAGGAGAAATAGTCTTTCACTTAGGGAAAGCACATCAATTGGTTCGCTAATGCAAAATGTTCAGCCCTGAAAACCGACATACTAGTATACATTATACAGACGGACTGGGTGATATTAGGAATATATATGTATATACATATATCCATGTAATGGTAATTCATGACGAAAGAGGCGATGACTTTGAAAAAGAGAAAAGAGGGGTATATAGAAGAGTTTGGAGGGAGGAGAGGCAAGGGGTTAATGATGTAACTCTATTATAATCTCAAAGACGAAAGAAATAAAATGTCACTAGTGCAATTGAGTCTGACTTGTCATCTAGGTTTTGGTTTCTCTGTCCTTCCTCAGCCCCCATGCTTCCCCTCCCCACAGCATCTTCTCTTTTCCAGCATGGCCTCGAAACTCTTCCCAGCAGACTGAGTGTGGGAGCTGGGAAGAGCACCTAAATGGACCAAGAGATTGTTTTTCTGTCTCAATGCTTCTTGTCTAGGAACCATAATAAATCTAGTCCATCTGGCAAAAAGAGAGAGGAAGTATGGTACATCCTCATTTTGCTTCTGCTGAGTGGGTATTTGTAGGCAGTGGATTAGACTTTTGATGACTATGAAGTAATCACATCACACACACACACACCACACACACACACCACACACATACACCTCACACACACACCACACACATACACCACACACATATACCTCACACACGCACCACACACATACACCACACACATACACACCACACACACACACCACACACATACACCTTACACACACACACCACACATACACCACACACACACACCACACACACCACACACACACACCACACACATACACCTCACACACACACACCACACACATACACCACACACATACACACCACACACACACACCACACACATACACCTCACACACACACACCACACACATACACCTCACACACACACACCACACACATACACCACACACACACACCACACACATACACCACACACACACACCACACACATACACCTCACACACACACCTCACACACATACACCACACACACACACACACACCACACACACACACACCACACATACACCACACACACACACACCACACACATACACCTCACACACACACCTCACACACACACACCACACACACACACACCACACACATACACCTCACACACACACACCACACACATACACCACACACACCCCCACACCCCCCCCACACACACCACACACATACACCACACACACACACACACCACACACACACCACACATACACCACACACACACACACCACACACATACACCTCACACATACACCACACACACACACCACACACACACACCACACACATACACCACACACACCACACACATACACCTCACACACACACCTCACACACACACACACCACACACACACACACACACACACACACACTTCAAGGTGGCCTAGATCAAACTGAGGTCAAGAACATACTGCAGTCAGCCTTTGGAGGCATAAACTCAAATTATCATCATAGTGTAAGAGCTATCAAGTGTCACTTTTTTTAAAAATTTATTTTGTGTGTATGGGTGCTTTGCATGTATGTCTGTGTACCAGTGCAGTGTCTGGTGTCCACAGAGGCCAGAAGAGAGAATCAGATCCCCTGGAACTGGATTTGTGAGCCCTGATGCGGGTGCTGGGAATCTCACGTGGAATCTCTAGAAAAGCAGCCAAGGCTTTTTTACCACTGAGCCATCTCTCCAGTCATCTTGATAGTGAAAGCACAAATATTTCCAGTGCCAAATGTTAATCAAGCTTTGACCACGTGCCACTGTAGGGCATTTCCTCAGGGTAGAAAAATAAAAGAAAGAGAAACAACAACCAAGCTAACAAATCGACAAACAAGAACGGACGGTAATAAATGACATGAAGGGAACCCCGTGTGTGCCGGAGAGGATCTGGGGCTGTGGGGTTTCAACTGGGATCCACGAAACATGCTGGAGAAGCGTGTGCCTGGTGCTAGAAGAACCAAAGGGCAGGGAGTGTAGGGTAAGGGGCAAAATGGTAGAAGGTGAATTCAGACAGCTGAGCAAGCAGGGCCTCGAAGGCCACTGAAGGGTTTCAAGCATGGGGACAATGTTCCTTCTTGGTGAAGAATGTGGATTGGAGAAGAGCCATGACATGTATCTGGTTGTCCCCTGCATGATCCTGCTTGTATGGAACCAGTCACCCCAGTTGGGGGCCTAGAAGCACAGCCAATTATGTAAGGTCTTGAACCCGTGGCAGCCTCATCCGGTAAGGAAGCATTTTGATCAAGAACATCATTTAGCCAATGCTATTGAGTTCCTAGGATGTCAGGGGGTAGGGATGTGGTCACGCACAGGATAAAGGCTCGCCCTCCTGCAGCTTACATTCTGAAGAAGACAGGCAACAAGTATGCATGTCTATAGCCTTGCTCCACACTGTGTGGAGTGCCATGAAAACAAGAAAGATGGAAGGTTAGGAATGACCAGGCCTATGCTGATGCCAAATGGCTGTGGAAGATGAACTAGATGAGACAGACAGGCAAGGGAGGGAGGCATGAGGGGCAGGTTTAGGGTTTGGGTTTGGGTTTTGGGGGGAAAAGGTGGGAAATCCAGGGCTCTCATTGTCCCTGTTGAACCCCAGAGCCACTGTTTCCCTCAAGCTGGATATACCATCCGTGTTTTGCTGTAGATGTCAACTTGCTCTAACACCTCACGGGCCTCTAGCCTGGTGACACATCAGGTATGAGATACTTCCTTATGTGACAGGGAAGAATCTCTTTCCAGGTCTCACCTACCTCCTGATTCTTCAATCTCAGCAAATCCGGTCCCACCACCCCGCCACCTACTTGGTCCTAAAAGCCATTTCTCCACCAGTGGTTCCAGCCGCCACTCCACGCCCTAAGACAGGAGGTTGGGAGTCAACCCGCACTCTTCCGGCTCCTCACAATACACACTCGCCAGGACCCGAGTCCTCTTGCTGTCATTAGCACATCTGTCTCTCCACTCCTCCAACCTCATTGCCCAACCTCATCCTATCACCACAGTGCCAGCTAACACCTCTCTCATTCATTCTCCCCAAGGCCTTTCCTGCCTATCTGAACCACACTCCCTAATGCTGGAGAACTTTCCCAAAAACAAGTCAAATGTTTCTTTCCAGGACCCAGGACCTTATCTCTCTCTGCTACAATGTTTTCAACAGAAATCCAAGCCCTTAGCTAGGCTCTAAAACCAACCATGAGTGATGTCTGTGGGTAACCAGCACTGTTTTGCTTGCCTCTACTTAGCCTGCATACTATGCCCCACTGGGGCAGGAATTGCTTCTAGCACACAGGTACATGATACTGTGGGGTACCCTTACCACCTTTGTAGTAGAAGGCTCTAAAAGAGAGCCTGGTAAAAGACCAGGCAGTGATGGTCCCCATCTTTAATCCCAGCACTCAGGTGGCAGAGGCAGGTGGATGTACATGAGTTTGAAGCAAGCCTGGTCTACAGAGTGAGTTCTAGGACAGCCAGGGCTAAACAGAGAAACCCTGTTTCAAAAAAAACAAATAAACAAAAAGAGGGGGTTCTCGTGCTTCTACTTAAAAACCTAACCTAGAACTCCCCAACCCCACCACTGTGCTTTCTCGAACTTCCTCTCTAATGTGTAAGTTAACCTTTTGCCTCTCTGAACATGATGAGTCTTTCTCTTCTCACTCACTGCCTGATGGTAACCTGTTTACTTGTCTGTCACCTTCACTACCAGGTTGGGACTGTAATTTATTCTGTTTGCCTTCATGCCCCAAATAGGGTCTAATTTATACCAGAGACTCGCAAGTCATGAAGTGGAACAGGTTTAGCCCAAGTCTCTTAGATGCAACCTGGGAGCTCTCATCCTTGTAAAAGCTTGTGGAAACCAGTGATTAATGACAACCAAAGCAGGTTAGCCCCTCGGATCTCAGTGAGTCACTTCACTTTACGAGGGTGGTATTGAAGGGAGTGGGACCCACGAGGCATCCAGTTCCTCCTATCATGTTGGATCACAAGCAACTCTAATTACAGTTGACCCTCTTCCTAGGCCTGGGCTGCCTCATCCTCATCTTGTGTTCGTCAAGACTTCCTCTAAGTTTGGGTAGAGCGAGATGGTTAGGAATTAGACACGAAGAAGCCGTGTTAGGTTGCAATCTCTTATGGCTGGTGCAGTTTTGGAGTGGGGATTTTGTCTTTCTGTGTTTCACTTTCCTCGTCTATAAAGTGGGCATAAAATGGCCAGTGAGTGTGTGTGTGTGTGTGTGTGTGTGTGTGTGTGTGTGTGTGTGAAATAACTCCTTGCGTGTAAATGCTTGACCTTGACCTGGCACTGGGAATGATGGCCTTTGTGGTAACGAAGGGAGGCAAGGTATTCATGTTGATATTCTTTCTTTTTTCTTTTTTAAATATATATTTTAGGGGGCAAAGGAGAAATTGAGAGAGGGTCTCTTTGTAGTCCTAGCTGTCCTGGAGCTTTCTATATCATCAGGGTTGGCCTCAAAGTCACAGAGATCCTCCTGCCTCTGCCTCTGAGTGATGGGATTAATGGCCTGTGGCACCAGACCCAGCTTTCATGCTAGTGTTCAGTCCTCAGTTTAGATATCAATTCTACCACACTACCACACAAAAGCAGGTCGGATTGCCCACGGTGTCTACTTGATCTCAAAGGACTTCAATAGTTCTATCTGTAGCATTCATTGCAGTATTTTTAGCCTTGTGAGTAATGATAGAGACAGAGGCATAGACCACACACAGCCTAAGGAGTTCCCAATAAAACCAAATTCTTTACTTCAAGGCAAAAAGGAATTTCAGAATAAGCCAATATTAAGCCAAGTTGGAGTTAGATATTTTAACATAGATTTTTTTTCTGTTTGTTTTTGGAGACAAAGTTTCACTATAGTCCTGGTTGGCCTGGAACTCAGAGTTCCTGTCTCCACCTCCAGAATGCTGGGATTAAAGGTGTACACCACTCCACCCAGTTTAGCCTAGATTTTAAGACCAAGGATTAGGAGAATGAGAGGTGCTTGGAGAAAAAAGACACACACACACCCAAGAGCATGGGTGTGAGTTTTTCTGAGAGTCATATTTCATTGTCGGTACAATAATCTTATAGAGGATTTTGGTAAATTTTGAAATTATTATCCTTAAAGAGTTGTTATGAAACCTGATATCAAAGCTGGTAGTAGCGGTAGAACACCTTAATCCCAGCACTTGGGAGGCAGAGGAAGGCAGATCTCTGAGTTTGAATCCAGCCTGGCCTACACAGTGAGTAGGACAGTCAGCCCTACACACACAGAGGAAACCCTATTTCAAAAAACCAAAGAGAGAGAAAGACAGGGGGAGAAAGGGAGGGAGAAAGAGAAGGAGGGAGGAAGGGAAAGAGGGAAGATAGAAGGAAGGAAAAAAGGCTGTAGTCAGATGTGGTAGCATGCACCCTTAATCCCAGCACACTGTCTGGAAAAACTAAAACAAAGAAACTTGAGGTCAGAGTGGTTCCTCAGTGGTTGATAAGATCGTGAGGGTTAAGAAAGACAGGATAACTTCACTGTAAACATGTTAACAGTCTTCCTTGGGGCACCAGAAAATAGTCAAGATGTCCAGTGTCATATCCCTTCAGGTTGATAAATCTTAATTTATTATTATTATTGTTATTGTTGTTTTTGATATTTATTGAGCTCTACATTTTTCTCTGCTCCCCTCCCTGCCTCTCCCCTTCTCCCTCCAACCCTCCCCCAAGGACCCCATGCTCCCAATTTACTCAGGAGATCTTGTCTTTTTCTATTTTCTACTTCCCATGTAGATTAGATCTATGTAAGTCTCTCTTAGTGTCTGCATTGTTGTTTAAATTCTCTGGGATTGTGGTTTGTAGACTGGCTTTCTTTGCTTTATGTTTAAAAACCACCTATGAGTGAGTACATGGGATAATTGTCTTTCTGTGTCTGGGTTGCCTCACTCAAAATAATGTTTTCTAGTTCCATCCATTTTCTTGCAAAATTCAAACTGTCATTACTTTTTTCTGCTGTGTAAATGTACCACATTTTTCTTATCCATTCTTCTGTCGAGGGACATTTAGGTTGTTGCCAGGTTCTGGCTATGACAAACAAAGATGCTATGAACATAGTTGAGCACATGGCCTTGTGGCACGATTGAGCATCCTTTGGATATATACCCAAAAGTGGTATTACTGCGTCTTGAGGAAGGTTGTTTCCTAATTTTCTGAAAAATCACCACACTGACATCCAAAGGGGTTGTACCAGCTTGCATTCCCACCAGCAATGCAGAAGTGTTTCCTTTTCCCTACAACCTCTCCAGCATAAGTTGTCATTAGTGTTTTTGATCTTGGCCATTCTTTCAGATGTATGATGGAATCTCAGAGTTGTTTTGATTTGCATTTCTCTGGTGACTAAGGATGTTGAACTTTTCCTTAAGTGTCTTTCAGCCATTTTAGATTCCTCTGTTGATAGTTCTCTGTTTTGGTCTGTACTCCACTTTTTAAAATTGGATTATGTGATCTTTTGGTGTCCAATTTCTTGAGTTCTTTGTATATTTTGGAGATTAGACCTCTTTCTGATGTGAGGTTAGTGAAGATCTTTTCCCATTCTGTAGGCTGTCATTTTGTCTTGTTGACCATGTCCTTTGCTTTACAGAAGCGTTTTGGTTTCAGGAGGTCCCATTTATTAATTGTTTCTCTCAGTGTCTGTGCTGCTGGGGTTCTATTTAGGAAGTGGTTCCCTGTGCCAGTGCATTCAAGTGTACTTCCCACTTTCTATTCTATAAGGTTCAGTGTGGCTGGCTTTATGTTGAGGTCTTTGATCCATTTGGACTTGAGTTTTGTGCATGGTGATAGATATGGGTCTATTTTCATTTTCTACATGTTGATATCCATTTATGCCAACACCACTAGTTAAATATATTTTTTCCCATTTGACATTTTTTGTTTCTTTATCAAAAATCAGGTGTTCAAAGATGTATGGATTGATATCCGGGTCTTCTATTAGGTTCCATTGGTCCTCCTGTCTGTTCTTATGCCAATACCAGGCTGTTTTCAGTACTGTAGCTCTGTAGTAGAGTTTGAAGTCAGGGATTGTGATGCCCCCAGAAGTTCTTTTATTGTACAGGATTGTTTTGGCTATCCTGGGTTTTTTCCACATGAAGTTGAGTACCATTCTTTTGAGGTCTATGAAGAATTTTTCTGGGATTTTGATGGGCATTGTGTTGAATCTGTGATTTATTATTATTTTAACATAAAATTTTAACATAAAAATCTATATATGGAAGAAATATTATCTTGCTGTGCCAACCTTTACAACAAATCCTTGCTTCTCGGCTGAGAGTGGCGTCAGTGAGACACCTTTTTCTTCCCACGCCTTCACAATTTCCCTGTCTTCCTAGCCTGCCTCAGTCTGACTGCTTTCCTCAGTTAGGAAGTTCCCAGCTGGGTGGTGATGATGCACACCTTTAATCCCAGAGACAGAGGCAGGTGGATCTCTGCGAGTTCGAGTCCAGCCTGGTCAACAGGAGCAAGTTTCAGGACATATGTTAAACAAAACAAACAAACACAAAACAAAAAAGGCCAAGGACTCTGTCCTTTATTCTTCCCCATTGATATCTTTGATTCTCAGTCTAGTTCCTGATACACATAACTCAAGCTTAATTACGTGTGCAAGAATTAACGGAGAAGCGAGTGAAGCTTTCCCAACTCCACCAACACCAGAGAGCTGAACATGGTGTGCTCGTGTGTGCGCCCTTGCTGACATGTGCGAGTTTTGAGTGCAGGCGTCTCTGTGCATACGTGCTCTGGGATTTGCTCAGGGATGCCAGATGTGAACAGCTGGAAGACAGTGGTGGAGCATGGCGCTGGTAGGGCGTGCTACCCGAGGATAAGGGAGAATTGAGAGCAGATGAGGACATTGTAGGGGCCTTGAGGTCGGGAGGCCAGAGTGGCTAATGAGAATATTTCGCCCAGTTCTGCTTTGGAAAGCAAAAGCGAGCTGTGTCAACCAGCCAGTCAGCAAGAATGGCTTTCTGGAGCATAGAGCCTTGTGAAAACTCTGAAACGTTCTTTCTTTCTTTCTTTCTTGCTTGCTTTCTTTCTTTTCTTTCTTCCTTTCTTTTTTAAAAATCAGGATATTAAAAAGAAAAAAACCCACCTTTTCAAAATTCTTTCCAACTATGCCCCAACCATCTGCTACCTCCTGGGCAGAACCTATGTCCTGCCAGTCAGGAAGGGACCAGAACTGAAGTCTGGGCCCCTCAGGGGGTTGTCAGCTGAGTAGAGGAGTGGGCAGCATGCTGGTTAGGCTAGAATAACGCTGACCCATGTGGGGGACACAGGACTTACTGGATCCCTGAAAGCTGCTGGCCCAGTCAGGACGATTACCAACTCCATCTCTAGGCTAACTGGTTCTAGTTCAGCTGGTTCTGGGAAGACCAAGATTTCCTCGATTGACTGCAGCTTTATATCAGTTGACATTTTGACCCAGGATGTCACAGCCCGAGGCCTGGGCCCGTAACAAGCGGTTGGCTGGCATGTCTCTCTCAGGAGCACCAAGAGTCTGGGCTTTGGGCTCTCCTACTTAAACAAGTGCCTGGGCTTTGCAATCCAAATCTAGCAAAGGGGAATTCCGATTCTACCTGTCTGTCTGTCTGTCTAATGTGTGTGTGTGTGTGTGTGTGTGTGTGTGTGTGTGTGTGTGTGTGTGTGTGTGTGTATGTGAACAAACATGAGTTCAGGTGCCTGCAAAGGCCACAGGTGTGTGAACCACCTTACATGGGTGCCAGGAACGTCATAAGTCAGGTCCTCTGAAAGAGCAGTGTGTATTCTCACCTACTGAGCCTTTATTTGTCTTTTTGTTTATGAGTATGGGCCTATCACTTGCCGGGTGCCATTGTGTGAGTTTAGGAACCGGTAGGATTTCTGCTTTAAAGGGACCTGCAGAAAAGGCAGGTGATAAAAGCTGCTAAGAAAGTCAGCACGGTAGAGAGACGGGGAGAGGGAGTGACTTGAGAAGTTTGAGAGAACTGTGGAAAGGGCACAGCAGAATCTTTCTGGGGGGAGAGCAAGGGCCAAGGCCCTGAGGCATGCTGGGAGAAATGGGAAGCTGGCCTGTATGCTTGAGTGGAGGGAGTAAGGGGAGATGAGTCAGAGAGGCTGGTGGGATCCAGCTCACGCAGGGCCTAGGAGGATACCAAGCGGAACTTAGATTCCATTGTAAAAGCAATTCAAAGCCACTGGAGGGTTTTAAGTGGACTGTAAAGGCGCGTATAAGCCACATAAAAAGACTTTGGACTTTGTCCAAGGAACAGCAACCCAGCAAATATTTCAAAGGGTGCTGGGATTAAAAGTGCATTGCAGGAAAGCTTACTCTGGGTATGGTAAAGACAGCAGCTTGGCAGGAGTGAGGATCAGAACCAAGTAGAGAGAAGACATGGTAGTGATGGAATTACTGGGTGAAGTAAGAATGATTGCATTAACCTCGTCAGCCACGGCCTGCTTCCTTATTAAGGAGCTCCCATCGCCTCCCTAGGTGACGTCTTCAGCACAGACGTTAGGCGTTGGTGTAAGTTTGCTTCAAATTAACATTTAACTAGCAAACTGACCAGCTTAAATGCAAACTAGACTGTCCACCCAGAGTGCTGCCCTGATGTGGACCTGTGGCTTCCTAGTCTTGTTTGCTTTTTAGCTTTTTACCTTCTCGTCTGCTGGTGCTCCAGATGAATGAATTTCCAACAGACTTGGAGTGATTACTATCTGGAACCAAACAAATGGCTAAGCCCTGTTGGGAATTTCTACTTTCAGAATTACCCAAAGACTGTTGCACAAGGTGTACTAGTCTGCCAAATAGCCTTATTCCTCTTACACAGGGGATGTCCTGTTCATTATCTGAGGCCTTGCCAGTCACTTCCTACTGTATCAATATCAAAGGTCAACTAACAATGATGAGAGGAATTTAATGAGCATCTACTGTATACTATATATTGGGTACAGGGCTGGGCGTCTTACATGCATTCTCTAATTTTAGCCTTCCGTAGCTATGTGCAATAGGTTTTTTTCTTTTATTTATTATTTGATTTATGTTCTGCATGTTTTGCTTGTGTGAGTTTATGTGCTCTGCATCCACGCAGGAGCTTGAAGAGGCCAGAGCCCCTGAAAGTGCAGTTACAAGTGGCTATCAGTGGCCATGTGGGTTCTGGAGACCAAACTCAGGTCTCTGCTAAAGCTACGAGTGCTCTTAACTTTTGAACCATCTCTCCCAAATTATCCTTTTAATTTTACCTGACTTATTATTTTATTTTTTGAGACAGGATCTCACTCTGTACCCCTTTACTGGCCTGGAGCTTGCTTTAAAGACCAGGCTGACCGCCAGCTCACAGAGATCCACCTGCCTCTGTCTCCCCAGTCCAGGGATTAAAGGGATAAAGTCTGGCCCAACACGCTCTTTTGAAGTGCTTTTATTAGTGCCTGTTAATTACACAAAACAGCGGATTTCACTGTGACAGTTTCTTAATGTACACTCCATACTTTAAACCTATTCACCCCCATTACTCTCCATCCCCCATGCCCCCTAGAGCTCTTCCTCTTCCCTGGCTATCTCTAATGTCACGTTGCCTCTTTTTCTGGGCCAACACAATTCAGCTTTTTAAAAAATTCATTTTACATACGAACCGCAGTTCCCCCTCCCTCCTCTCCTCCCGTTGCCTCCACCTCCCTCCACCACAACCAATTCACTCCTCAGAGAGGGTACGGCCTCCCATGGGGAGTTAACTACACCTGGTATATCCAGTTGAGGTAGATCTAAGTTCCTCCCCACTGCAGCAAGGCTGAGCAAGGCATCCCACCATAGGGAATAGGTTCCAAAGAGCCAATTCCTGCACCACGGCCAGGAGTCCCACAAACAGACCAAGTCACACAACTGTCACCCACATGCAGAGGGCCTAGTTTGGTACCATGCAGGCTCCCTAGCTGTCAGTCCAGAGTTCATGAGCTCCCACTAGTTCAGGTCAGCTGTCTCTGTCGGTTTCCCCAACATGATCTTGCCCCCACCCCCTTGCTCATATGATCCTTCCTTCCTTTCTTCTTCTGGACTCCAGGAGCTTGGCCCAGTGCTTGGTTGTGAATCTCTACCTCTACTTCCATAGAAGAGAAAGTGGGAAGTAGCCTTGAGTGTATTGACACAGGAGACCACTTCCTAAATATAACCCCAGCAGCACAGACACTGAAAGCAACAATTAATAAATGGGACATCCTGAAACTGAGAAGCTTCTGTAAGGCAAAGGACACGGTCAACAAGACAAATCGACAGTCTATAGAATGGGAAAAGATCTTCACTAACCCCACATCTGACAGAGGGCTGCTCTCCAAAATATATAAAGAGCTCAAGAAACTAGACATCAAAATACCAAATAATCCAATTAAAAATGGGTACAGTTGTAAACAGAGAACTCTCAACAAAAGAACTAAATGATCAAAAGGCACTGAAAGAACTGCTCAGCATCCTTATTCATCAGGGAAATGCAAATCAAAATGACTTTGAGATACCATCTTACACTAGTCAGTATGGCTAAGATCAAAACACTGATGACAGTTTATGTTGGATAGGATACGGAGTAAGGGGGAGTGCAAACTTGTACACCCACTTTGGAAATCAATATGATGATTTCTCAGAACTGTTGGGAATCAATCTACCTCAAGATCCAACAATACCATTCTTGGGCATGTACCCAAAGGATGCTCAATCATACCACAAGGACATGTGCTCAACTATGTTCATAGCAACATTATTTGTAATAGCCAGAACCTGGAAATAACCTAGATACTCCTCAAACAAAGAATGGATAAAGAAAATGTGGTATATTAACACAGTGGAGTACTACTCAGTGGTAAAAAAAAAAAAACAACGACATCTTGAAATTTTCAGGCAAATGGATGGAACTGGAAAAAAAATCATCCTGAGTGAGGTAACACTATTCATCTTTTAAAAAGACTCTTTGCGGCTGGGTTGTGGTGGTGCACACCTTTAATCCCAGCACTTGGGAGGCAGAGGCAAGCGGATCTCTGTGAGTTTGAGGCCAGCCTGGTCTACAAGAGCCAGTTCCAGGACAGGCTCCAAAGTTACACAAGAGAAACCCCTTTTATAATCATGGAGCTTTAGGGCAGAGATAAACAAACACTAATAGGGCACAACTTTCAAACTCCCTCCTCAGATGAGCAACCAAACTGCAAAAGCCACCATAAAACCCCATGAACTCATTTTACTTTATTTGGCATGTATGGATGTTTTAGCTGCATATATGCGCACCACATTTGTGCCTGTTGAATCTCCTGAAATTGGAGCTGTAGATGGTGCTGACTCAACATATGGGTGCTGGGAAATGAACCCAGGTCCTCTGCAAGAGAAATAAGTATTCTTAAGTGCTGAGCTATCGCTCCACCCCAGCCATGTAACATGAATAATAAAAACCCAGAGACGGATATTGGGATTCAACTTTTGAAGATCAGAAAAGCAAAGCAATCAACCACTAGAGAGACCTTTTACCTCTCCCAAATCTTCAGACCAAAGGGGCAGGATCCTGTCTCTGTGAATCCTCAGGCTCCACACTCCAAAGAGTTTCTGTCTCTTCCTCTTTATATTCTTCTCTCTGCCCAGCTATATCACTCTCATCTCCACCTCCCCAGTGCTGGGATTAAAGGTGTGTGATCCCACGTGCTGGGAACATATGAGCCCTTGTTTCTTTTAGACAGATTCCAGTGTGTCTTTGAACTCATAGAGCTCCTCCTGCCTCTGTCTTCAGAATCCTGGGAATAAAGGTGTGCGCCATCATTTCCTTGCCTATATGACTGACTAGTGTGGCTGCTTTGCCCTCTGATCTTCAGGCAAGCTTTATTTTTTAAAAGACAAATAATATACCGCTATACCCTCAACCCCTGACCCTGTTCCATGAAGTCTTCCTTGATGCTCCGAACAGCAAAAGTTTAGACAGAGGATTGACATGCACACTGAACATGTCCTGAGACAACCCTGGATTTTAGAAAATGAAGTGAAAATGAAATGTCATAATTATCATCCTGAAGTTCTAGAATCCAGAAATGAATCCTAACTAGGCATGGCTGTACATGTCTTTAGTCCCAGCATCAGGAGACAGAAGTTGGTGGATCTCTGTGAGTTTGAGGACAGCCTGGTTTGCACAGTGAGCTCTAGGACAGCCAGAACTACATAGAGAGACCCTGTTCCAATACCACCCCCCCCCAAGAAAAAAAAAACAAGAAAAGGAATCCTGTTTGAGTTGGCAAGATAGCTCAGCAGGTAAAGACACCTGCTACCAAAGCTGATGACCTAAGTTTAAACTCTCTCTTATCTACCTACCTACCTACCTACCTACCTACCTAGATATCTATCTATCTATCTATCTATCTATCTATCTATCTATCTATCTATCTATCAATCATCTATCTATCTATTTTTTTGGTTTTTTTTTTTTAGACAAAGATTTTCTGTGTAGTCCTGGCTGTCCTGGAACTCACTCTGTAGACCAGTTGGTCTCGAACTCACAGAGATCCGCCTGCCTCTGCCTCCCAAGTGCTGGAATTAAGGGCGTGCGCCACTACTGCCCAGCTCTAAATTTAAACTCTTGGGACCCAAGGGTAGAAGGAGAGTACTGAATCCCAGAAGTTGTCCTCCGATCTCCACACATGTACTGTCACAAATAAATTTTGTAAAAATGGAAGAGACGGAACACTACTTTAAAATCTCCCTCCTTACCCTTCCCTGACTCTTCCTCTTTTTCTTTCCTCTTTTAAAGCAGAGGCTGACCTTGAACTTGCTAGGTAGTCAAAAATGACCTTGAGCAGACCCTTCCATGGCCTGAGCTTGGGGCTGCAGGGTGGCATCACCGTTTGGGGCTGAAAGAAATTCATTTTCAGATTTAGTCAAACCTGGATATTGACAGATTGCTGTGGTTTGAGTGTGAGTTGGCCTCTCTGAGATTTCCCTTCTAAGTTTATCCCAGTGTAACAAGAATCTTCTAGAGGTAGTCAGATCATGAATAGGGTTAAAGGCTCTCTCCTGGGACTGGGTTAATTCCCGCAGCATCAGTTACTGAAGAATCGGTTTGTCACAGAGCATTGCTGTCCTCTTGTCTGGCTTTTCCATCCAACAAGACCCACTGACTGCTCTTCTTTCCAGTTGCGTTTGGATGCAGAGTGAGGTCTTGAACAGATAGAGCCCAGATAGAGCCACCCCATGCTGGGCTTCAAGCCTCGAGAACCGTAAGCTACATATGTCTCTCCTCTTCATAAATCTCCCCAGACTTGATTATTCTGTTACGCTAATAAAGAATATACTAAGATTGAGACTTAGTTCGCTGAGAGGCACACAGGCCGTATAGCCTCAGACTCTAAATGAAGCCAGGGCTTCTTTCCTAGGCCGTGAGTAACATGTTAGGAGGGAAAAGGACAATTGAGATCTGCTTAGATCATATGTCACTCGGATGCCTGCCAGGTGGCCTTTCAAGCCCATTGGTTTCTAGAATAACTCTGCATTACCATAAAGTCCTATTTTGACTCAAGTTGGTCTGAGGAGACGTTGCCTTGATTCAACCCTTGAAGGAAGTTGGGAGGATTTTTATATTCTGGAGGTGTTATGGGAGAAACAAGTGTGGATGTCAGGGACGGTGGCTCGTGGTCACTTATTAACCCATGATTAATTCAAATGTATCTGGCCCAGTTCTTAGGCTGTAACTTCTGTGATGAATAGGGCAAATGGGAGTGGTTGAAATTATGAGTTCTTGTCATCATGGAGCTTGCCAACCAGCTAGACTCAGTTCCTAGTTGAGTGAAGTCCTTACTTAATTGGTGCTTTGTTTTTCATCTAGGAAATATCATTTTTTTTTTTTTGAGACAAGGTTTCTCTGTAGCTTTGGTGCCTGTCTTGGAACTAGCTCTTGTAGAGCAGGCTGGCCTCGAACTCACAGAGATCTGCTTGCAACTGCTTCCTGAGTGCTGGGATTAAAGGCGTGTGCCACCACCACCCAGCTGGGAAATATCATTTTTCAGAGTTGGAGAGATGACTGAGTGGTACTCATGTGCGCGCATGCGTGTGCATGCCTATATGTGTGTGTCCCATGGCACATGAAAGAGCCTTAATTACTTGAATTTCTTTTCCCTGTTTTCTTGTGGATGCGGATGTGCATGCATGTGTCCACACTCTCAATTTCACGTGTGTGAACGTGGGCACACATGCGGAAGTCAAAGGACAACCTTGGGTGTTGCTTCACCTTCCACCAATTCAACACAGTGTGGAACAAATCAAGTGATGAGCGGACGCTTGAAAGAAATCCCACACTAGCTCAGAAATGAGAAATAGATATTTATTTAGGGGTAAACTCACAAATCAGAATCCTGTGCTTGACCGGTTGAATCCCACAATCCAAATGAGCAGCCGGCGGAAAGGAGGAAGGAAAAAAGGGGCAGACGCAGGTTCTGTGGAAAAAAAAAAAGAGGCCACGCCCCAGTAGGCGGGTAATCACAAGCTGCAGGTCTTCCTACAGCACCTCAGTCTCTTCCTCGTTATTTTCTGCTCACACCAGGCCAGCAGGCTAGCGAGTGTGTGGAGATTCTCCCGTCTCCGCTTCCCATCTCTCAGTGGGATGACGGAGAGCACTCTGGCACCTTGCTTCATGGGGTTCTGGGAGTTCAAACTCAGGCCTTGCATAGGAAGTGCTTTTACCCACTGAGCCATTTCTCCCGCCTCTTTCCTGTTTTCAGTAGGAATTACTATGTGGAGTTATGGGATTCTCTGCTGGGGAGCTGTCCTGTGCTTTGTAAGATGTAACAACACCCTGGCTTGTACCCAATAGATGGCAATAACAGTGCCCTCCCCCACTCAGAGTTGTGACAACTGAAAAATTGATTCTACATATATAAAAAAGGCCTTGAGCTTGTGGGAATCACCAATTTAGATAAAAGGCCAGTGTTAGGCAATTGCAGGCCTAACACTTTAGCTCACCCAATGTCTCTGCTCCTTTGTTGTTGTTATGGCTTTTAAGATAGTCTCCACAGTCCAGACAGGTCTATCATTAAGAATAGCCTTGAACTCCAGATCGGCCTGCTTCCAAGCCCGGAGTACTGGGATCACAGTCGGGAGGCACACCACGCCTGACTTCCCACTAGGTTTTTATTTCCAAAGCTAGATGGCACGAAGAGGAAAGTAGAGATCAGTGCCAATTTCGCAATGCAAGAATTGCGCAAAGGACAATCTGTACAGCTCCCTCCCTCCTTCCTTCTGGAGGCCAAGTCCAGCCACACCCTCTTAATTACCTCCAATGATTTGAGTTGAGCTGGACAATTGAGCCACGCTGGCTTCAAAAGCAACAGGCTTAGCCAGCTTTGATTAGTGCAAAGTTCCTTCCTGCGGTCGTGGTCCTTCTGCTGGGGCCACAGTTGTAGGCTGAAGGTCATGGTGTGGTAGTGCTTAGCTGCGGTCCACCAGCTAGCTAGTCCGTGCTTGAGAGAGATGGGTGTTCTGATTGAGGGGCTTCTGTCTAGGAGACTACGGGAGTGCATAGGGACGAGCCTTGCCATCTCACTTGAGTAGACGTTGAGTCTGCGTGGCAAGAATCTTAACCTTCAATGTGATACAGAACTATAAAAATACCTTAGTTCTCTCAATGGCCATCATTTATGCTGTATGCAATACTGGGAAAACGTGTTTTTTTTTTTTTCCAAGTCACACCATGCCGTCTGTTCTATTTTGCTTTCTGTGACTGGGATAAAACACTGGCCAAAACCAATTTGCCTCGGAAGAAAGGGCTTAACTGGCTTCTGGGTTACAGTTCATCATGGAGGAAAGACAAGGTAGAAACTCACATTAGGAACCTAGGGGCAGAAAATGCAGCAGAGATGGTGGAGAAACACTGCCTACCAGGGGCTCTTGAGCTCACATTCAGCTTTCTTTTTAAGGTAACCTAGACCCATCTGCTTGGAAATGACTCCACCCACAGTGGGCTGGGCTCTCCTACATCAATCAACAATCAAGAAAATGTCCCTTAGACACGCCAACGGAACAATCTGCTAGAGGTGATTCTCAGCTCAAATTGTTCTTCCTATATGGGGTCAGGTTGACAGCTGAAGCTAACTATGACACTACCCAGGAAGGCTTGGAGTTCTTAGCATAAACTGTCCTCCTAGCTCAGCCTCCTGAGTATCCGTGATGTAGGCAAATGTTTCCACACTGGATTCACTTGGTTTGAATGAAATGCTAGTGATCAAATGCTAATAGCTGCTTAGGGACACGGGGAACTTTCTCATGGCATTCCCCTGTCAGGCCTGAGACAATACTGTACGGCTCCCTGACCCCCTGTTTCACCATATTCTACCCTGGATAGGCTCCAAAGCTACAGAGAAACCCTGTCTTGAGAAACAAACAGAAAAAGAGAAGGGATTAAGAGATCAGACACGCATAGACCCAGAGATGTGAGTGCCTGTCTTTTGCTACCTCAAGACTGTCAGGAAGAATGACATCACTCACTGGCTGAGACCTTTGCACCTTGGATCTCAAGAACCCTGACCTAAACAAACCTCTTACATTTATAAAGTAGCCTTTCTCAGGTGTTCTGCTGTAGTAATGATAAATCAACTTAATAACTGACCCCTCAGGTCCATGGAAGGGTGTAACGAGGAAATTTCGTTCTTCTGTCTACATGATTGGCTCGAGGACAGTGGTATGAGCCGAAACTCAGGCTTGTTGGTTCACCTTCCCCCAGAGATGGTCGGCTCTGGGAATGTAATCTCCTTAATTTTGTCTTTCTTTTCTTTTCCGCTTTTCAAGACAGGGTTACTCTGAGTAGCTCTGACTGTGCTAGAACTCACTATGTAGACCAGGCTGGCCATGAATCCAGAGATCCATCTGACTCTACTTCCAGAGTGCCAGGATTAAAGGTGAAGCCACCACTGCCTGGCCCTTTATTTTTAAGTTTTCACATTTATTTATTTACTTATTCTCCTTGTGTGTGTGAGTGTTTTTGTGTGTGTGTGTGTGTTTGTGTGTGTGTATGTGTGTGTGTGTGTGTGTGTGTGTGGAGAGAGAGGGAGAGAGAGAGAGAGAAAGAGAAAGAGAGAGAGAGAGAAAGCGTGCACCATAGTGATCTTGTAGAGGTCAGAGGACAGATAACCTGTGGAGTTGGTTCTTTTTCTATGGGGGCCTTGGGAATGAAACCAGGTCATCAGGCTCGGTGGCAGGCACCTTTATCCACTGAACCATCTCACCAGTTACTTTCTTTTGCCCTGATTAACACTATGACCAAAGCAGCTTAGGAAGGAAAAGGGTTTGTTTTTGGTTCACGGTTTCAGAGGGATAGAATCCGTGACAGCAGGGAAGGCCTGGAGTGGCAGGATCAGGAAGCCGGTTGGTCACCTTTTCACACCCACAGAGGAAGCAGAGAAATGTGGGAGGGTGAGGACATAAACCATAAAGCCCACGGCAGTGGTGTATTCCCTCCATCAAGACTCTACCTCCTATGGATCACAACCTTCCCAAAGAGTGCACTAACTGGGGACCAAGTGTTCCAGTCCATGAGCCTGTAGGGGACTTTCTCATCTCCCAATACCGCCTTTCACTTTGTAACTCCAAGGCATGTCCGACCCACAGCCGAGATAGCTATGAGTGTGGCCCAACACAAAATCACAACTTCAAACATCACAAGTTTTTTTGTTTGTTTGTTTGTTTTGAGGCAGGGTGGTGGTGAAGCACATCTTTAATCCCAGCACTCGAGAGGTAGAGGCAGGTGGAGCTCTGTGAGTTCGAGGCCAGGCTGGTCTACAAAACGAGTTCCAGGACAGCCAGTGCTGTTATTCTTGAAAACAAAACAAACCAAAAAAAAAAAAATGAAACAGAACAAAATCTCTCTGTGTGTATGCTATTTTTCTTGTAACTCAATTGCACAATTCTCAAGTGTGAACTTTGACAAGACAATGTCATGTCATAATGCCTGAGCCTGCCTTCCACAGGCATCAGCAAGATGAAAACATGACAAGAGCCATGTGTTTGAGCTGGTAATGTAGTTTAGTAAATAAAGGCTCTCATGATGTGGGAGTGTCATATATCAATCTGTTGATTTCATTGGTTAAGCAATAAAGAAACTGCTTGGCCCTCATAGGTTAAAACATAGGTGGGTGGAGTAAACAGAACAGAATGTTGGGAGGAAGAGGAAGTGAGCTCAGACTCGACAGCTCTGCTCTCTGGAGCAGATGCCATGCTACCCTCTCCCGGGCACATGTGATGAAGCTCCGACCCAGGATGGAAGTAGGCTAGAATCTCCCTGGTAAGCCACCTCGTGGGCTACACACATAATTAGAAATGGGCTAGTCTGGGTGTGAGAATTAGCCTAGAAGAGGCTAGATAGAAATGGGCCAAGCGGTGTTTAAATGAATACAGTTTGTGTGTTGTTATTTCGGGCATAAGCTAGCAGGCGGCCAGGGTGCTGGGGACACAGCTCTGCCGCTCCTATTACAACACTCTCATAGCCTGAATTCGACCCCAGGACACATGGTGGAAGGAGAGGACTGACTACTGAAAGCTATCTTCAGTCTCCTTTCATGCAACATGGCACATGCACGTGTGTGGGGTGGACACACACACATAGTTAATAAAAAAGGCCCACATTCCTACTATAATTCAAAGGCTTTCTTTTCTCCTTTTTACAAAAGGTTTTTGCATTTTTATTTTGTTGAAATATGAGCGGCAGGGCTGCGTCCCCGGCATCCGGCCGCCCGCATCGCTAGCTTATGCCCCGAAATAATTACACAGAAACTGTATTTTTTTAAACACTGCCTGGCCCATTAGTTCCAGCCTCTTATTGGCTAGCTCTTACATATTGATCTAACCCATTTCTAATATTCTGTGTAGCACCACAAGCTGGCTTACCAGGAAAAATCTTAACCTGCGTCTGTCTGGAGTGGGAGAACCATGGCGACTCCCTGACTCAGCTTCTTTCTCCCAGCATTCTGTTCTGTTTACTCCACCCACCTAAGGGCTGGCCTATCAAATGGGCCTAGGCAGTTTCTTTATTAATTAACCAATGAAAGCAACAGATTAGAAAGAAATCACTCCCACATCATTATTTTATGTGTGCGTGTGCCTGTATGTATGTATGTGCATCATGTACCGGTAGACGGGAGAAGAGGACATAGAATCCTCTGGAATAGGAGTTACACAGTGTGCACCCTGGGAATCAAACCTGGGTCCTTTGGAAGAGAACCAGTACTCATAACCACCTGAGACGTTTCTTCAACCTTCTTCCTCCGTCCATCCGTCCCTCCCTCCCTCCCTCCCTCCCTCCCTCCCTCCCTCCCTCCCTCCCTCCCTCCTTTTCTCCCTCTCTTCCTCCTTCTCTATCTCCTTTCTTCCATTCTAGACAGGGTTTCACACAGCCCAGGCTACTATCCTCAAATTCATACTCAAGGATGACCTTGAATTTCTGATCCTCCAGCCTCCACCTTCGGGACACACACACACACACACACACACACACACACACACACACACACACACAATCGACATGTGGAAACAAGAGAATCCTGAGTTATAGATCTA
Source organism: Microtus pennsylvanicus (assembly GCF_037038515.1). Lineage (NCBI taxonomy): Eukaryota > Metazoa > Chordata > Mammalia > Rodentia > Cricetidae > Microtus > Microtus pennsylvanicus. The sequence goes on from NC_134589.1 coordinate 84,370,464, forward strand.
ACTTTCTGAAACTAGACTGAAAGACGAAGGCTGCTAGGATTGGGGATGATGGGTATCATGAGGTCAGGGGTCTCAAACCCTGTCCTGGCAGGAGCCATCCTCTGCCTCACAGTGTGAAGTCTGAAGAGATTTCCTGTCTGGATAGGCTGTCATTAGGCACCTGTTTGGTCTGCTCAAGTTGCTCCCAGGAGGCAGATATAGACCAAAGAGAGGCGGCTGTGGAGAAATATGCTAAGGAGGCTATTTTCGAGAATAATTACTGGAGGAAGAAGATGAGAACTCCTAGGTGGTCCATGAGCTGTTGGTGGGAGCTGGACTTGCCTGGATAGATTTGCTGTCTCATCGGGAAAGGAGGCAGATGAACTGACCATGTTTTAGTGATGGTTTTGTCTATGAGTAACCCTGACACAGACAACTTAAAGGGAAGAACTGATTATTTCAACTCTTTTCTGTTGCTTTGATCAAGACACCACGGCCTGAAATGACTTGCAGAGTTTATTTTGTTTGGCTCAAGGCTCCAGAGAGCTGAGTCTGACAAGGTGGGGAGACCCAGTGGCCGCTGGTTGGAAGGAACAGGGAGCTGAAGGAGCACATCTTTTACCACAAGCGTGACACGGGGAGGGTCCACTGGAAGTGGCTGGAGGCTTTATATCCTCAGTCCACCTTCAGTGACAAACTTCCTGTTGTAAGGCTAAACCTCCTAAGCCTCCCCAATCGCGCCAACCAGGGGCCAAGTGTTCAAATGTCCCAGCCTATGGAGACATTTCTTATTTAAATCACCCTACCCACTTTCACTCTTTGTCCATTTTGGGAACTTAATCCCCCCCTTTTTTTTCTTTTCAAGACAGGGTTTTTCTGTCTAACAACCCTGGCTGTTCTGGAACTCACCCTGTAGACCAGGCTGGACTCAAACTCACAGAGATCTACCTGCCTCTGCCTCCCGAGTTTGAGAATTAATGGCATGTTCCACTCCTCTAGGCTAAGATGAAGGTTTCTAATGATTTTTTAAAAATTTTTTATGTGCATTGGTATTTTGCCTGCACGTATATCTGTTTGAGGGTATCAGATCCTCGGGAACTGGAGATACAGACAGTTGTGAGCTGCATGTGGGTTCTGGGAAATTGAATCCTGGTCCTCTGGAAGAGTAGTCAGTGCTCTTAACCACTGAGTCATCTCTCTGACCCCTTGATTCTATGTTACATGTTTGAAAAAACAATTGAGGAGAAATTACGGTTGATCCCCAGGACTCGTATAATAGAAAGAGGGGCCTGACTCCCACAAGTTGTCCCCAGACCTCCATACATGTGCCCTGGCATGCGTATGCCCTCACACATAGGCATAAACATACAGGGGGTGAGCTGACCATGGAGGACAAGAACAACACCCTCGCTAGTGGAGCTGGCAGGCTTACGTTTGGTCAACCTCGTTTGCAAAGGCTTTGGCCAAGGTTGACACGGGAGCCTTGTATGCAAAACTGGGCTGGAGACACAAATGTTGGAGGTCCTGCCTCACCCCCACAACTGCCCAGCTAGGAAGAAAGTAGAAGTAAGGGAAGATAAAGAAAGAAACATGTTGTGCCTCTCCCCGCCCCGCTTCCCCACCCCGACAGGATTTCTCTGTCCTGGAACTCACTCTATCAACCAGGCTGGCCTTGAACTCACAGAGAGCTATGGTTAAAGGCAGGCGCCACCACTGTCTGTCAGGCTATGGCTTTTCAACTTAACCTCTTTGTTCAAAACAAGCTCAATTCAGAGAAAACATAGAGGGAAGAGGTTCTCTTGAAGACACTTTCTCTTTCTCCCCCGCACACTCTTTCAACTTGCCGTGGCATTTATTTGCTATTTCATGTAGTTCTAAATAAGGGTAAATTAAAATTTTAAATCAGCCTGAAGTTCTCTGTTCATCTTTATCTCCTGCCCTACCAGTTTGAGCCACAAATATCAAAGCATTTAACTGGGATGTGGAGTCAAAATTATACAATTGGAATTTTTGTGTCTCGCTCCCAGAAGGTGACTCAAGCTTGCCAAAAGAGATGCGCATAAGCCAGGCTCTGGAAGGGTGGTAGAGAGGGTCCCCTGGGCAGACGCATGTGCTGAGCTCCACCAAGCTGAGGGTTCCCTGCCTGAGTCAGCTGCTCCAACCCACGGAAGAGGGTAAACTTGGGATGACCGGCAGCCTGTACTGCTGGTTGTCCGGACACAGGACTTGGGTGGGGAAAGGCTTCTTCCCATCACAAAGCCGGCCAAATGTGCCCTGGGCCTGCTTGCCAGGGGCACTCACCACTCTCCAATTGCATGTCCCGAGAAATGGCCATGCCCATTCTTGACTCCCTCAACTCCCTTGTGCTTGCATATTGGCTGCTGCCAAGGGAGAAGGGCAGCGGCTGCCCCTGGACAGGGCAGGGAGAGAGAGAGGTAGACAGAATGTGGGGTGTTGGAGAAAGGGGGAGGGAAAGAAGGAAATTAATTTTGTCCGCGTACTTTAAAGGCATGTCTGATGGCCTCATTTGGTGAAGGCTTTGATGCTAGAAGAGTCTGAGGTGTGCAGAGAATCGCATGGGAAGCTAGGAAGCATGCTTGTATATGCCCATGTGTATGTGGCTCCATCCCTTGCCATTAAGGTATAGGAGTTCTTATAGAGCCGGGCGATGGTGGTGCACGCCTTTAATCCCAGCACTCGGGAGGCAGAGGCAGGCGGATCTCTGTGAGTTCGAGACCAGTCTGGTCTACAAGAGCGAGTTCCAGGACAGGCTCCAAAGCCACAGAGAAACCCTGTCTCGAAAAACCAAAAAAAAAAAAAAAAAACCAAAAAAAAAAAAGGTATAGGAGTTCTTCACTCCAATGCCTTTCTCTGATCATGAGCACTTCCAACACACTTCACATCCTCAGCTACAATTTTAATTAAGTGTTATTGCTGTTTTACCCCCGGGGCTTGAACCCAGGAACCCTCACACGCTAGGCAAACACTCTACCACTGAGCTACATCCCTATACCCCAAAGTCTCCCATCTAAACACTGTGCAGTTTGACCAGGTTCCTACATTTTTAAAAATTTATTTATTATTAATACAGCATTCTGCTTGGATATGTGCCTGCAGGCCAGAAGAGGGCATCAGATCTCATCATAGATGGTTGTGAGCCACCATGTGGATGCTGGGAATTGAACTCAGACTGCTGTAAGAGCAGTCAGTGCTCTTAACCTCTGAGCCATCTCTCCAGCCCATTCCTACACTTTTAATCCCAGTATCATGTGGCTTTATGCATTAAAAATTATGTTAGAGCTATAATGAAACAGTTCTCCGCTCTGGGAACTAGGACTTCAAGACCTATAGAAACTACACTTTCAAAGTCAGAAAGCAAAATTCCCCAAGTGCATTCTGGGAGTGGTGATTGAATGCATCACAGTTTCAGGCCAACTATCTGGGTATGGTTTGGATCTCAAATGCCCCTCAACCACTGTTGTGTAGAAGGCTTGCTCCCCAACACAGTAATGTTTAGAGGCACAGCCTTTGGGAGATGCTGGGCCATGAGGGTTTTGATGTCATCAGTGGGTTAATCCACTGATTAATGGGCTTCAGATTAAGAATTTTGTTATAAAAACAAGATCTCTTGCCCTGCTTGTTGGGGTTTCTGTCCTGTCCAGTTCCCTCAGCCATTTAGCCCCAAAGAAATCACACAGAGAGTCTGCATTAGTTATAAACTGGCTGGTACATTAGCTCAGGCTTCTTGAGTCTTACAACTTATATTAGCCCATTATTCTAGTATATACTAGCCACATGTCTTGGTACCTTTTTCAGTAGGGCAGGTCACATCTTCCTTCTTCCATGTCTGGACAGGACTGGGGAGGAAGCTTCCTTCTTTCCAGAATACTCCTGTTCTCATTGCCCCACCTCTACTTCCTGTCTGGTTGTCCTGACTATACTTCCTGCCTGGCTACTGGCCAATCAGCATTTATTTAAAACATAATTGACAGAATACAATTGTCCCGCATCACTTTGTGATGTTGGGTCCAGGGAGGTTGCACGAAGATGAGAACACCACCAAGTTTAATAAACCAGAAACAAACTTTATTCTAGAAACCAGATACTAGGAAAACCAGAAGCAAACTTAAAAATAAAAAATAAAAATAAAAAAAAAAAACACCGTGAGGCACAGAAGCTTATCAGCTAGCTGAGACCGCAGCCAGAGATGGTATTTGTTAGGCTATTGCAAAAGGCTGGTTTTTGAACCCATCTTTTATAGTTAGAGCACAAAGCATTAGGTCTGAACAAAGGAATTTCTACGATATTACCCTGACTTCTGGGTCAGTCACCGTAGACCCTAAGGAGGGGAGTGAGTTCTAATGTCAATGGGCAACTAGACAGCTATCATGAAACATGTTTTAGAGTAGATTACAGCGAAAGTCACTATTTGCAAGAAAACAGATATCTTTAGCAATTAGTCAGGAAAGGGACTGCTAGTAATACTAGAAGGTTAATAAATTAGAATTAATTGGTTTTTAGGCTGAGAACTTAGAAGATAGAAGAAAGCTTTTCACACTATCTCAAGGTAAAACTCAGATACAGACTACCATACTTTACAACCTCCATTATCAGACATCATTAGTCAAACCCGTGTTTCTACCTTGTCCCATGTGTCTCCTGGTACCTTCAGGAAGTGTATACTGAAGTCCCATGCCTTCCCCTTTAATGGTGCCAGTTTCCCATAACAGAGACAGTGCCTAACCCAGAGGTCACGTATCTCTGTCTCCTAGAGGTTAACTTAGTTTATATCTGTTTATCAAGAATGGCCAGGACACTACTCTCAGTTTGCAGAGAGAAGCTCTGGCCTTGTAAATAGAACAGCCAGTTGTAAAACGAAATGACCTAGGCTGATGGAGGCTTCGTAAGCATCTGAGAAAATGGCTCACTGTGAATGACTGATCCTTGATCTGCTGAGAAAGCTGCTAACAGGCTGTTCCCATTCTCCTAGACTTATAACTTTACATTTCTTTATTTTTACATTCTCATTTCTGGAATCTACATTTTTATTTTCTTATTCTTGGACTCTTCAGTGACATCTGCTCACCACAGAACCAAAGTGACACAGGCCTAAGTGGTCATAGACAGAAACTCCTGAAACCAGAAGCCGAAGCCAATGCTTTCTTTTAGGCTGACTGCCTCAGGCTGTTGTCACAGTCACGGAAAGCTAACTCACTATCTACTGGAGGCTTCACACTCTGCCATTGTTTTCAGGTGTACACCCATTTAGTTCCTTGTTCTGTTGGCGAGTGACCTAACCAAGGAGAGGCTGTCTAGGAACACTTGTGTTGCTATAAACCAGTTTTCAGATAAAACTCTGGCTCTGGGAATCACAAAGCTTGGTTGCTAGGCTTGGCCAGTCATCTCAATATGCTAATTAAAGAGATGAGTAACTGTGAAGAAGTTTAGATGGAGGAAGAATTGGGGGGGGGGGTAGAACGAATCAAGCAATTCTGGTCAAGGTGGGGTCTGGTTGATCATTGTTTAGTTCTGGTTCAGCAAGGTGATCTGATTCCTGTAAGATGATCACCCCGTTCCAGGGTACAGTCTGGCCATCATAGACAGTTGCCCTTCTCAGGGTACGGTCTACCCCGACAGGCTTTGCTGTTTCTCCAACCCAAGGTGACTGCAGGCTTAGGACTATTACTTAAGGCAAGTTTCTACAGCCAGACACCTCAATTTCTCTTACCTCTGTGTCTTTAGCCTTAGGAGGGGTTGTGATAGGTTAGATATTATCAGCTTCCAGAAAGACAATCTTTGAATGGTTTGTTTATTTTTGAGGCATGGTCCTTCTATATACTTTTGGCTGTTTTTGGAACTCACTATATAGACTGGAACAGTCTTGAACTCACAGAAATCCACTTGCTTCTGCTTCCCATGTGCTGAGATTAAAGGCTTGGGCAACCTTGCCTGACTCTTTGAATAATTTATATGCCTATAGGCAGAGAAAGTAAAAAGGTGACCTAATATAAGGAGATAAGTGTGAAAGGCAGAAGCCAGGTGTGGTGAGGCCTGCCTTTAATCGGAAGCAGAGGCAGGGGCATCTCTGAGTTTGAGGCCAGACTGGTCTGCATATCAAGTTCCAGGCCAGGCCAGTCAGAGAGTCAGAGGCCAGTCAGGGCTACAGAGTGAGACCTTATCTCAGACAAACAAATAAACAAGGGATTTTTATCTTGCTTTTAGTTACTTTGCAGACCTGTGTGTGTGTGTGTGTGTGTGTGTGTGCAAGCACGTACATTACAGGGCACCTATGGAAGTCAGAGGAGACAGAGGACAACTTTTGGGAATCAGTTTTCTCTTTTTTCCATGTGGGTTCTGGAGATTTACTTAACTCAGATTATTGGACAAGCATGTCTGTCTGCTGAGCCATCTCACAACCCCTCAATGGGGTCTAGCAAAAGTAGTTTCTAAGTGCCGATTGCAGGAGCACCTCTAGAGTTAGCTCCCTGGAAACATATGGGCTGAATGGAATTGATACTTCATGGATTTTTTTTTTGAACCAAACAGAGTTAACAAAGCAAGATAAAGTTGGAAAAAAAAAACAAAGTAAGAATGTATCTCAAAGTCTGGTTTGAGCTGGATCTCAGAGACTTTAGGGAAAGGGCCCACCTTTTACACGCTCCTGCATCTGTTGGGCACAAACCTGTCCCGATGCAGGGTACACAGCCTGGCTTGTTTCTTCATCCTTCTGAGAAACTGTCTTAGGAGGAAAGGCAGCCTGCAGCCTCAGGGGACAGGCTCAGAGACAAGGCTGGCCTTTGGCCCAGTTTCTTGGGAAAAAATATTTCAGGCTGAAAGACATTTTAATTTACTATAAATGCCTGAAGAGTTTTTAATCCACTTAATTCCGATTCCAGCCCACTGGGACTGCAGTTGGCATGAGGACAGGGGTCCTGGGGCGTGGGCACCCACAGGTCTGTGACTATCTGAATTTCAAGTGTCTGCAGCTCTTGGCACAGAGAATCAACCTGGAAGTCGGAGGACTCGGGGTGGAAGGACTCAGTTTAGGTTTTCACTCGGGATGCTTTGGGTGGGCCTGAGTGATGGGGATGGAGGAGAAGAGTGGGGGGAAGCTCAGAGTCTACTCCTTGATATCAGACAAATATGGATTCGAATCCCTGAAACAATCCTTCATGAGATCATGACCCTGAGCAAATGATACTTCTTTTTTTGTTTTTGTTTGGTTTGGTTTTTCAAGACTTGGTTTCTCTGTAGCTTTGGAGCCTACCCTGGAACTAGCTCTTGTAGACCAGGCCTGCCTCTGCCTCCCGAGTGCTAGGATTAAAGACGTGCGTCACCACCACCCAACTTAAAATGACACTTCTTAAGCCTCAGTTTCTTCACCTCAGAAGAGATGGTTATTTTCATTGTAGGTTGGTATGAGGGTTAGGTGAGATAATCCACGGGAAACTCATTATCTACTGACCACTGAGAAGACACAAACTATTGGTAAAACGTAGGATCGACAGGAGAGGGAAAGCAGGTATTCTAGAAGCAGCCAGGACTTTGCAGTCTGAGAGAATGGCTTTCTGACCCTCCCACTCCCTGGTTGGTGACTGTGGACCACTTCCCTTTTTCTGGACCCAGCTGTCTTCACCTACCATGAAGGAGTCATATACGGTCATTGCAGAATTCTGCTCGGCTCAGGTCATGACCCACAGCTGGCACCCAGAGAGTGCCAGTTCTCTCTTCTCATTTTACAATGCAGTAGTCAGCTTGTCTTTATCTCTCAAGTGGGGATTAAGACCCAAGCTGGCAACTGGCCTCCTAAAGTTTCCCAAGGATAGAAGGAACAGTAGTTACACCCTGGCTTTTCAAGGCAGAATGTTCCTGCATTCCAAGAAGTTAAGTATTCACTGGGTCAGACAGCCAAGATAGCAAACTCAGGGCTGCTATTTCTGCAGCAGGAGAGGTGACCAGTCCTCGCAATCAGTTCTTTTTCATTTTCTTTGTTCCTAGAGAGCAAACCCACACAGGGTTTTGTGCTTGTTAACCTGCCTCTGCCACTGAGCCACACCCCTACCCTGAGAGCTCTTCTTACATTTTTAGTATGTATGTATGTATGTATGTATGTACTGTGTGTGTGTATACGTGTGTGTTTACCTGGGTGTATGTATGTGCACCATGTGCATGCAATGCCTGTGGCAGCCAGAAGAGGGTGTTAGATCCCCCTGGATCTGAAGTTACAGACAGTTGTGAGCTGCCATGTGAATTCTGGGAACCAAACCTGGGTCTTCTGTACCAGCAGTAAGTGCTGTTTAACCACTGAGCCATCTCTTAGGCCCCTGACAGCTCTTCTTAATCCTTGGTTTCAGTGATGATGGAAAGGGAAAGGAGGATTCAGCTCAGAGGCGTTCCACACTCACTCCCCTCTAAGCACAGGGCTAAGTCCCTGACACACTGTCTTCTTGTCATTATAACTCTATGAGGAGGTGCAATTATCCCCATTTCTACAGATTACGAAAGGGAGCCACAGAGGAGGAAGCTAGGAATAGGAGTCTATGAGTGCAAACCCAAGGTCACAAGCAGCACCCACTGTGTTCATTAGACTTGCAAAAGAAACTCTAGAGCCCCGCAGGAGAAGTCTTAGAGAAGCAGTGACTCGGAGGTGTTTTCACAGCAGCTATAATTCTTTCAAAAATGTTATTTGCATGCATTATCTATACATAATGGGTTCCATCAAGACATTTTTACCCCTGTATATATTTCTATCATACTCTCCTTCCCAATACTCTCTTCTGTTTCCCCCTCATGCCTGCTAATCTCCTACCTCTTCTCTCCCAAACCCATCTCCTTCCATGTCCTTTTTTTAAATGTGTGATCCAGTGAGTTTCATCAGAGTTTTTCACAGGGCTGTGGGTACCTTACCAGTGTCTACACCACTGGAGAAAATGTCTTCCCTTCCCCCAGCCACATTAACAGCCTATAGGCCCCATGAGCCTCTTTCCTTCCATGACAAGGTATTGGTGGGTCCAGGCTTGTTCAGGTCTGTGGGATTTCAAGTCTGTGAGTTCAAGGTCTCGTGCCTGGAGGCCAGCATTCAACACCACTCTTCCTCCTTCTTTTGACTCTTCCAGTCTTTCCACCTTTCCTTCCCAGAGCCTTAGGGGGTGGAGTAGGATACAGACGTCCCAGATGGCTGGGTAGTTGGTAGTCAGCTAGTCTTAGTACTTTGACCCTTTATGAGTCTCTGCAGTCACTGCTGACCATTGCAAAATGAAGCTTCTAGACTAAAGCTGATAACTGCCCACATTGACAGAGTTAAGTAGAAATCAATTAGATAGGCACATCGTGTCCATTCAGCCAAACCATAGCAGTAGCTTCCTCACAGTGACTTCACCAGCCCCTGGTGTTTAACCAGGTTTTCATACCAAATGTGAATTCCCTCCTGTGACAGGGGCCTCAAGTCCCTGCAAGAAATGTTTACCTCGATCATAGTTGCCACTGTTGAGCCACTAACTCTGTGTCTGGCTGGTTGGCATGGGTGCATGCAGGGCCCACAGCTGAATAAACCTGTTGATGTCAATGATCTCCTGGCAGCCTGCAGAGCATCTCCCAGCATGGTGAGGGCCACCTAGCAGGGAAGGAGCTTCCAGTCCAGTTCTAGCTTGATTTTTTTAGGCCTTGCAGCCAAGACACATGGCGTCTTCAGCCAGAGGGTATTACAATCTTAGGGATAACCAGCATCAGTAGCAATAACCTATAATGCTTTAGGGGGACCAGGGGCCTCCCTGAACAACAACTTGTAGGAGAAAGTGTACTCCTGGGGGATTTTTCACTTAATGAACTATGACTTTTAGAAGCAGCTTTATCAACCCATAAGGGTTATTCCACATTCTCATTCTCTCTCTCTCTCTCTCTCTCTCTCTCTCTCTCTCTCTCTCTCTCTCTCTCTCTCTCTCTCTCTCTCTGTCACACACAGACACACACAAACTTATCAAATCCTTATGGCTTTGTTCATATATATATATGTAATTCTAGAGACCCAATCCTAGTCCATCTTGCTCATTTTCCATCTCCAGTATCCCCACTTCCTCTTTTGTATCACATGTGTTCTACTCCCCTCATCCCCCAAGACTCCCTTTCCCTCTCCTGGGCTCTTTTCCCCTGGTCCCACAGACACACTCACTCATGCTAAAGTGATCTGTCATGGTGATGAGGCTCTAGAGTGGGTCTCGCTAGAGTGAGACTTTTTCAGTCTGAAAGCTTGTGTCTCTCACTTCTGGGAAGTTTAATTTACAGAGTATTTTTCCTAACTCTTCTCTCTTAATGGTGTTAACATATAACTACACCCTCCATTCTCTGTGTTGAAAACTAAGTTGGTAATATAGGAACCAAACTGGTAACGGCAAATTGCTCATGCAAAGGACTGAGAAAACAAGAATTCCAGAACAGCTCACAGTTCAGGTAACTTTGAACGTAGCTTTCTGCTCTAGATCTTCCTTAAAGAAACTTAAAGAAACCTGGTGGCATGTACCTTTAATTCCAGCACTTGGGAGGCAGAGGCAAGCAGATCTCTATGAGTTCAAGACCATCCCAGTCTACACAGTGAGTTCCAGAACAGCCAGGTCTGTGTAGAGAGATCGTGTCAAATAAATAAATAAAAAGAAAGAAAAGAAACTGAAAATCTTAAACAGATACGTCGATACATTGAAGATGGTTTGAAGACCCAGTTAAAGTCATACTGGAAAAGACTGAGGTGAAAACCTCAGTGAGCACGTGCACACCCAGTGACTCAAGGTAAAAACAAAGTGGGGAAACTCGCTGCATTCATCCAAGCTGACCTCACCCAAACTGGATCGAATTGGCATCATGCACCGCCAGAAGGACATTTTGGGGATAATAAAATTCTTTTAAGGAAAATTGATAAAATTGCAGTATGGATTGGATAATAAGTAGTGTTATATTAATGTTAAATGTTCTGATTTTGACCATGACATATGATTATGAAGGGGAATGTTCTAGCTGTTAGGAAAAACACTCAAATATTGAGTGGATATGATGTCAGAATTTAGAACAAAACCGATGTATCTATATTTATATAGAAAAAAACAAGTGGGGCTAAATATAAACAATTCTAGACAAGGAATGTACAGGTTTCTTGTCTTAATAATATTTCTGTAAGATTGCCTTGATATAAAATCATAAATTATAAAAATGTCTTTTTTGTCTGTTTTTGTTTTTTTAAGATAGGGTTTCTCTGTGTAATGGTCCTGGCTGTTCTAGAAATTGCTTTGTAGACCAGACTGGCCTTGAACTCACAGAGATCTGCCTGCCTCTGCCTCCTGAGTGCTGGGATTAAAGCTCAGCATAAAAACGTTTAAAGTGACTATTTTGATTACTCACTATGGTTAATGATTAGATAATCTAATGTTTTTGTAACTGACTGACCTTGCATCTTCTGGGGCAGAGATGAGCATTGTGTAACCAGGCTGGTATTTCAAGATCAAAGGCTGGATGGGGAGCACAAAGAGCAAGAGGAGGAGGCAGAGGCTAGACAAGGAGATGTGCCAGCTCACAGGCCTTGACCTTTGAAATGTGAGCTGGAAAGTTGCCAAGTACAGTGGTCAATGACACCAATGGTGCCATGTGAATAGAAGAGAGCAGGGGAAGCCGTGGAAAAGAGACCTTATATTAAATGCATGGCAGATCTTATATTAAATGCATGGCAGATCTTATATTAAATGCATGGCAGATCTTATATTAAATGCATGGCAGATCTTATATTAAATGCATGGCAGATCTTATATTAAATGGCTGTCAGTCATAGTCACAAAAGAAGGGGGTGAAGGGATTTAGACTCACTTTAAATGATGACTCATTCAGTGGGGTAACTGAGGAGCAGCAGGGAGGGGTGGAACACAACACGCTGACTCTCGTTGTCTTCCTAGGTGACTGTGCACTCGATGGTACCACAAACCCCTGAAGGGAACAGAGGTGGAAAAACAGTGGGGGCAGAATGGCTGAGCAGGGCAAGCTGATGAGTTCAATTTAGAAAACGGGGAACCACGTGCCAGCGGGCATCTGGATGAATAGACCCGGCTTGTCTGCCTCTTTCAGTGAGATCGCTGCATGGTTAGGTGTACTTGTTCTTGTAGAGGACCTCCGTTCCATTCCCAGCACCTACATGGTGACTCACAGCCGCTGATTGTTCCAATTCTAGGAGATCCCACGCCCTCTTCTGACCCCCATGGGTACCAGGCATATATGCACAGACATTCAGTGAGAACAAAACCACTCACATACATAAAAGAAATATCAATTTAAATGTTGAAATTTAATACCTTAAATTTAAAAGAATATGTGCTTCAGAATTGGGGAAGTATGAAAATGTTGCTAGATTGTTTTACAGTGTAGCTGCTCCAATCTTCCCTCCACCCAGCAGTGTGAGAGGATTGACTGGCACTTATCTCTTTCCTTGTGAACACTGGTACATTTCCATCCTTACTTTTTTTTCCCCCCAAGACAGAGTTTCTCTGTGGAGCCCTTGCTATCCCAGAACTTGCTCTGTAGACCAGGCTGACTTTGAACTTGAAGATTCACCTGCCTCTGCCTCCTGACTGCTGGAATCAAAGGCATGCCCAGCAACATTGGGATTATTTGAATTTTAAATTAAAAAATTATTTGTGTGTGTGTGTGTGTGTGTGTGTGTGTGCATGTGCTACAGTGTGCATTTGGAGGTCAGAGGACAACTTTGTGGAGTGGACTTTTTTTTTTTTACACCTTTATGTAGGTTCCAGGGATTAAATTCAGTCACCAGGTTTACACAACAAGCCCCTTTAGGCACTGAGCTATCCTGCTGGTCTGACTTTCTTTCTTTCTTTCTTTCTTTCTTTCTTTCTTTCTTTCTTTCTTTCTTTCTTTCTTTCCTTCTTTCTTCCTTCCCTCCCTCCCTCCCTCCCTCTCTTTCTTTCTTTCTTTCTTTCTTTCTTTCTTTCTTTCTTTCTTTCTTAAGATTTATTTATTTATTTATTTATTTATTTATTTATTTATTATGTATACAATGTTCTGCCTGCATGAGCAACCATGTGGTTGCTGGGAATTGAACTCAGGACCTCTGGAAGAACAATCAGTACTCTTAACTGCTGAGCCATCTCTTCAGCTCCTGGTCTGACTTTCTGAACTTTAATTTTTGCTTTTTTGATGATACACATGTCTAATGATAGTTGGCATTTCATTGTCTCCCAATATGTGTATAATCTTGTTTCCTATGGAACATCCACACTTCGTTTTCAGAATTCCATATGTGTATGTGTTATGTATATCCGCTGCTCTTTTTAAAACATTTTGTAAATTAATTATTGGTGTGCGTGTGTGCACGCGCACAGGTGCGTGCATACTATGGCACATGGGTTCTAGGGATCAAAGTCACTCAGACAGAGATGAATCTATGTGGCTGTTACCAAGGAGACTGTGACAAGACATTTCTGGCTCCCTGCATACATCCTCCCCAGTTGACCACTGCCAGCACCACCTCTTTCCCCATCCTTCCTCAGGCCACTGTCTCTTTGTTGAGCTCTGTATAAGGGTCTGTTATCTTCCCACTTCCCCACTTTGACTCTCAGATTCTCATGTCTATTAGACATAGTACAGATTTGGTTCCTCTGAAGTCTACCGTCAGTTCATAGATTAAAATAATCAAACTTCAGAGGGGAAACAGTACATTTAAAACCTCCCGATTAAACAACAGTAGCTAAAATTAAAACTATAGGCAGGTATTTTGTGTGTGAAAGGTGGGTGTGCAGAACAGCAGTACTCTCAGCTTGGAGATGGGCAAGGAAGATGCTGCCACTACCATGGAAACCTGCGTCAGCATTACTATATTTTATGTGCATTGGTGTTTTGCCTGCATAAATGTCTGTGTGATGGTGTCCGATCTTGGAGTTACAGATAGTGGTGTGATGCCATGTGGGTGCTGGGATTTGAACCTGGGTCCTCTGGAAGAGCCGTCAGTGCTCTTAACTGCTGAGCCATCTCTCCAGCCTCTGTGTCAGTATTAACCGAAGCTGAAAGATGTGCCTGGGATCAGCTGGTTTCTTCCCTAGTTATATGTGCAGCAGACCTGCCTACCTATGCTCACCGGGAGCCATGCGTGAGAATGCACCATGCACACAGAACATGCTATATGTCTCCTGGGGATAAAGTGAAAAGCCGGCAAGACAAGTCTCTTCTCTTAGAAGTTAGACCTGTGCAGTCTTCCTTAGGAGGGTGATCACGTGCAAATAGCTATTCATATTCTTAGCAGAATCTGTATTTTATTATTTTATGCATATAGATGTTTTGCCTACATGGATGCCTGGGCACAAGTGCATGCCTGATGCCTGTGGATATCAGAAAAGGGTGTTAGGTCCCCTAGAACTGGAGTTACAGAGGATCGTAAGCCATCATGTGGGTCCTGGGAACCAAAGCCAGGTTCTTTGCGAGGACAAGTGCTCTTAACCCCTGAGCCATCTCCAACTCCTGCAAGATTTCTGAGGCCAAGAAGAAGAGATCAGAAGAGAACAACCTTGGTCTACACCTACTGTTTACTATCCTAGGCGGGCTTTTCAGAGCTGATCCCGGGCTTGCAGTTTCTTTGAACAGCTAACTCTACAGATGCCAGAGAAGCATGTTAGGAATGGAGTATTGTACTCACCTACACTTTCTTTCCTTTTCCACCTTCAGCGAAATATAATTGACAGACCAGGTGGTGGTGGCACACGCCGTTAATCCCAACACTTGGGAGGCAAAGGTAGGTGGATCTCTGCGAGTTCGAAGTCAGCCTGATCTACAGAGCGAGTTCTAGGACAGACTCCAAAGCTACACAGAGAAACCCTGTCTCAAAAAGACAAAAAAGAAAACAACAACAACAACAACAAAAACACAAAAAGGAAATATAATTGACAGTTTAAAATTCCATGTGTTTAAGATAGACAATGTGATGCTTTGATATACACATCAGCTGTAAGTGATGCTCATTCTTGGATTAACACTTCCATCACCATACGGTTTCCATCATACGTCCATTGTATATCTCTGAGAGACAACACTTAAGATCTACTGCCTTTGTAAATGTCAAGGAAGGCCCTGGCAACCACTGGTTTGCTTTCTGCTTCTGTGAGTTTGACTCCATAGATTCCTATGAAATGCACATGCGTGAGACCGTGAGCCCTGTCTTATGTTACCTTTGCTGGGATGAAATACCATGGCAAAAGCAACCTGGGGAGGAGACAGTTTAGTGGACTTCCATCATCATCACTGTTCATCATCAGTGGAAGTCAAGACAGTAGCTCAAAGAGGGCAGGAACCTGGAGACAGAAGCTGATGTGGAGGCCATGGAGGATTGTAGCTTACTGGCTTGCTCCTCATGACTTGCTCAGCCTGCTTCCTTATAGCACCCAGGACCACCTGCAATGGTCTGGCCCTCCCACAACAATCACTAAATAAAAAATGCCCATAGGCTTGCTTACAATCAGGTCTTTTGGAGGCATTTTCTCAACTGAGGCTTGTTGTGGGTTATTTGTATCCTGTGTGAAGATGTATTGATGTGATTGGTGTAATAAAAAACTGAACGGCCAATAGCTAGGCAGGAGATATAGGTGGCTCTTCTGAGCAGAGGAGGACTCTGGGAAGAAGAAGGGCAGATTTGCCAAGAGACTCTGAAGAAGTTGGACATACAATACAGAGCAGAGGTAACTGAGCCACATGACAGAATGCAGATCAACAGAGACAGGTTAATTTAAGTTATAAAAGGTAGTTGGGAAAAAGTCTAAGCTAAGGCAAAAATTTCATAATTAATAATCAGTTCCGGCGTCATTATTTGTGGGATAAGGGTCCTGATGAGGAAGTATTACTATCAAGGCTCCCTCCTCTCCAGTGACTTCAGTTTGGGTCAAGTTGACATGACAGTAGCCAGCACAAACCCTTTGGCCGTTCTGGGTCTGATGGGTTTGTGTGAGGTGTTTTCTGTTTGCGTGCTCCTGAGGGCTGGAGAAGCCAAGTCATTCATACATTTACTAGATATTGAATATCTTTTTCTGTGATAAAAATCAAAATCATGGACCTTGAGCATACTGGGCAAGCCCTCTACCTTGAGCTTGACCCCTAGCCCTGGCTATCCTCTTTCACAGATCTTCCGAATTTTTCTTTTATTGAGTTGTTTCTTGGTTACAGTTTAATGCTCAGGTCCTGTCCTTTGAGTGACACAGGTGTTTCCGAGTAGCCATTGCCCACCAGGCCCTGTTCCAGCTGCAGCCCATACCTTCTACTCTGACCTTTTAACCCGGCACAGGATATTTCCTAATGTCTCTTGTGGCTTCTCCTTTGACCTATTGGTTATTTGAAAATCCATTGCTTAACTTTTAAACACTCAAGGGGTTCCAATACCGCTGTTTGCTGTGGATCTCTGACTCATGTCCATGGTGGCTGGGGACATGCGTTGTATGATTTTAGCCCTTCACTTTTGTATATGTATATATGCGTGTTCACATGTGTGTTGGTGTGTATGTATGTATGTATGGGTGTGCATGCACACGTGTAGGCAAGATTTGTCTAGCCAAGCTAGACAGTTTGGAATCCCATGTTTCTGTCCCCCACATGCTGGGATTACAGGCAGGCACCATGCCCTCCCCGACGTTTCCATGGGGGCTTGGGATCTGTATTCAAGTCTTCAGGCTTCCAAGGTGAGCACTTCTGCCCACTGAGTCCTCTCCCTGGCCCTAATTTTAGTCTTTCACATTTACCAAGCATTACCTTTGAAAGGCGGATGGGTGGATGCTCATGGAGACCGTTAAACATGCTTTTAATTTTAATGAGTTTCAGAAGGTCCCTCCTCCCCCAATATGATGTGGGAGTGTCATATATCAATCTGTTGATTTCATTGGTTAAGCAATAAAGAAACTGCTAGGCCCATTTGATAGGCCCACCCTTAGGTGGGTGGAGTAAACAGAACAGAAGGCTGGGAGAAAGAAGCTGAGTCAGAGACTCGCCATGGTTCTCCCACTCCAGGCAGATGCAGGTTAAGATCATTCCTGGTAAGCCAGCTCATGGGCTACAGCAGATTATTAGAAATGGGCTAGTTCAGGTGCGAGAGCTAGCCTAGAAGAGGCTAGATAGAAATGGGCCAAGTGGTGTTTAAAAGAATACAGTTTCCGTGTAATTATTTCGGGTAAAGCTAGCCGTGGGGGCGGCCGGGTGCCGGGGACGCAGCCCCGCCGCTCCTTATTACTACACCAATATTTTATGATCTGAGTATCTCCATTGGATTCAGACTCTAAAGAGCTCTTAGCCGAGCCCATTGGCCTCCTGTATGTTCTGCAAACATCTAATGAAGAATATCAGATGTTCTTGACTCTCCTTTCATTCCTAATTGTGTCCCTTCAGCTCAGGGTAACTGTAGTGGCATTTTGTTTGTATTTTAATAAATAAAGCTGGCCTGAGGATCAGAAAAGTAAAATAGCCACACTGGACAGCCTTACAGACCAGGCAGCAATGACAACACCTTTAATCCAGTAGCCACACTACCTTGCCATGGAAACCAGGTGGTAGTGATGCACACCCCTAATCCCAGAACTAAAGAGGATTATAAAACAGGAGGAGACAGCTTTTAGGCTCAGTCTGATTCTGAGGTTTCCTGGAAGCAGGATCCCCATTTTTGAACTGAGGCTGAGGTAAGAGCTAGTGGCTGTTTGCTTTGCTTTTCTGGTCTCCAGGCTGAACCCCAATATCTGTCTATGAACTTTTTATTAATTGTGCTTCAGGCAACCCCAGAAGACATTTGTGATTTCTAGGGTGTGCACCTGCCAGGGTTAGTCCCAGTCCTCAGTCCATGCTCACATATCCTAAATGCGCCCAGGGGAAAGCACAGCCGCAACCTCAGCTCTCCTTTCAACTCTCCCCTTGTTGCAGAGCTCGTCCAGGCTGCATTGCCTCAGTGCCCCTTCCACAGACTTAGGAAAGCATTCTGTGCAGTTTATCCAGGTCTTCAAGTTGATGTCAGGACAACGCTCCCACTGCATTCAGAAAACTTTGTGCTGATTAGTATTAGTATTGGTTTTTCAAGACAGGGTTTCTCTGTTTAACAGTACTGGCTGTCCTGGAACCAGCTTTGTAGACTAGGCTGGCCTCGAACTCAGGAGACCCACCTGCCTCCTGAATGTTGGAATAAAAGGCATGTGCTACCACTGCCCAGCTGTGCTGATTATTTTAATTAGTTAGCTGTGTGGTTAATTATGGCTGTGGGAGCCAGGAGGTGGTGGCGCACACCTTTAATCCCAGCGCTCAGAGGCAGAGGCAGGTGGAACTCTTTGAGTTTGAGGCCAGCCTGGTCTACAAGAGCTAGTTCCAGGACAGGCTCCAAAGCTACAAAGAAACCCTGTTTTCAAAAAAAAAATTATGACTGTGGAGATTGAACCTGAAGCCTTGTGGAAGCTAGGCAACGCTCTATCCATGCTTTCATTTTACTTTTTAAAAATTCTTCACTCCCTCTTTTTCTCTTGTTTTTTTCTTTTTTTATCCTTTATGTTGCTTCGGTTTGTCTTCTGTAGCTCAGTCAGGCTTTGCATTTGTGATCCTCCCACTTCAGCTGCCCTCCTGAGGAGCTGGGATCACAGGCCTGCAGCAACAGGCTTGGCTGTCCTAATATTTTTGATAATAGTATACTTCGTTGTGTTATTTTGTCACACTCATTTGCCATATGGCTTCAGTGTTCCTACAAATTTTTATTTTTGCTAGAATATTACCTGCCAAAGTATTTTAAAGGAGGATCTGTGGTTAAACTGATCCACACAGATACACACACACACACACACACACACACACACACACACACACACCACACACTATCTTTCTCTCCTGATTTGCTGTTCTTTTCCTTTGGAACTTGAAAATACTGGTTTTTCTTCATGATATTCACAATAGCCTCAAATTAGAAACAACATAAACGTCTATCAATAGTAGGACAAATACTTTGATATAATCCTGTCATAGCATATTATATAAAGAGAGCTTAAATTGTGGATGATTTCTACCCAGGAAACATTTGGTAATGTCTATGGGGTTTTGTGACTATGCCAACTTATGGGTGGGAAGAATTGGTGTTGGCATCTGGCTGGCAGGAATTAGGATGCTGATAAAGACTCTATGGTCCTTCAGTAACCAGGTCCCAATGTGTGGGAATTGGCCCCAATGTGCCTTGAGATAAAGGGGTTGTGTGGAGTGCAAGTTACTGGGGACTTGAAACAGAAGTGTGGTTCTGGGTAGCAGCACCGTGTGTATTCCAAAGACTGAGTCAAAAGACAGGATCTTGTCAAGTGGTCAGGAGAAAATCAACTTTGTCTAAGCTTGAGTGTACCTGGTTTATCTTGGCCTAACATCAACAAGCCAGGCAGTGGGCCTGTGAGATGGGTCAGTGGATTGAAGTCCTAGTCAACAGACCTGACAACCTGAGCTCAGTCATGGATCCCACAAGGCAGCAGAAAAGAACCGAGTCCTGAGAGTTATTTTCTGACCTCCACATGTCAGGGCACGTGTGCACCTGCACACACACCCGCTCTCTAGCCCCACCTCCCCAAGCACAGTTTCCGGAGCCAACGACCAGTTGTAAAGCTACACAGGCCACTCTAACATTTTCTTCTCTTTATATTTGACTGGGAAACTATACTGGAAACACTAATCAGGGACTCTGGGCAGTCATGGTGATTATAATACAAGATGGCAATATTCATGTCAAAGAGAATCCATCTACCTACCCTGTGCAGGCAACAGCACCTATCCTATAATATCAATAGTACTGACATTGGGAAATCCTGAAAATGAGAAAAAGAAAATGATGGATTGTTGCATATGAACCGCACACCCCACAATGTTAAACAAAAGATGCCAGGTGCAAAAAGAATAATTTGTACAATGTGTGAAGATTGTATTAAGTTATGCCATATTGTATGAAATGTGACTTCAGGCTGTACCTTGTTTATGGTGACTCCATATTATAAGCAACATTTGCCTCAATTTGAGTTCGAACTCTTTGTGCATGTAAGATATCATGTTGGTTCAACCCTACCTGTGAGGAACAGACTAGGAACTTATTCTCCCCAAAGAAAAAGTACCACCTACACGCTTCCAGGGTGAATTCAGACATATTTCATCCATCATGGTAGAGGGGCATGGTGGCAGTAGCAAGAGTCTGCTGGTTATGTTTCATCCGTAGCAAGAAGCAGAGCGATGGAGGCTTGTACTCAGTTCACTAGCTCCTTTTTTATTTATTTCAGGATTCCAGATCAGGAATGGTACTGAGCACATTTAGATGGATCTTCCCACCTTAGTTAACCTGACCTAGGGAATTCCTCAAAGACATGCCCAGAGATGTGTTTCCTTGGAGATTCTAAATCCCAACAAATTGGCAATCAAGAGGACCATCATAGAACATGTGAGCACATGGATAGATTAAAACCACATTTGCAAGAATGGGACAGAGGGCGTGTACAGCACCTTGCCTGGAAGACACCTAGCACCATGATGGTGATGGACCTGTCATCTGACCACCCAGCATGTGTCCAAGAACCAACAGGGGAAACCTCTAGATTGCTTTTGGACACTGCCTGACATGGCCTACTCAAGTTGCCAGTCACCCATCCATTTGCCCATCATCCAGCCCAGTCCAGGTCTGTATCTCACCTTCGTGGTTCAGAGCATCTGCAGCTCAGCTCAAGCCTGGGTCTCAGTGGACCTGCATTCCTTGAGCAGCTCTTGAGTGCCAATCATCAGCAATCTCTCTCTCTGCATCTCTATCAGCCCTCTGTAAGACCTTTCAAACTCTTGAGTGCCGATCATCAGCAATCACTCTCTCTGCATCTCTATCAGCCCTCTGTAAGACCTTTCAAACTCTGCAGACTCTGCAGCCTCTGTAACAGTTCTGTCGCCACCCTGTAACATGACTAGTAATTAAGAGTGGAATAAAAGAACTTGCATCTGTAACCTGTGTTCTTGATATCCAGCTGTCAAGGGACACTGGGACTTCTTGGCAAATTGCACCCAACAACGCCTATGTAGCTAGCCAATGTATTGCTATTAGTAACGATTGACATTTCAGAAGACATAAACCTGTCTGGCAGAGCACGCTCATGACAAATGTGCATCTGTTTATATAAAATCACAAACCAGAAAAACCCAGTTCACAGAATGAGAAGCAGATAGGCTTACTTTCAGCAGGAATCAGAATGCTGTCAGCATTTGCTTTAAAAAGAACTTAATACATTCTCTCTCTCTCTCTCTCTCTCTCGGCTAGTTTTA
This sequence comes from Microtus pennsylvanicus, assembly GCF_037038515.1. Classification (NCBI taxonomy): domain Eukaryota; kingdom Metazoa; phylum Chordata; class Mammalia; order Rodentia; family Cricetidae; genus Microtus; species Microtus pennsylvanicus. The sequence goes on from NC_134589.1 coordinate 84,391,749, forward strand.
TATTAACTTGACACAAGCTGAAGTCATCTGAGTGAAGGGAACTTCAATTAAGAAAATGCCTCCAACTAGGCAATAGGGGCACACACCTTTAATTCTAATACTTGGGAGGCAGAGACAGATTTGATCTCTGAGTTGGAGGCCAGTCTGATCTACAGAGTGAATTCCAGGACAGTCAGAGCTACACAGAGAAACCCTGTATTGAAACAACAACAACAAAACAATAACAAAAGAAAACAAAAATGTCCCCATAAGATCAGGTTATAGGCAATCCTGTAGAGTCTTTTCTTAATTAGTGATTGATAGGGGAGGGCCCAGTCCATTATGGGTAGGGCCACCCCTGGACTGGTGGTCCTGGATTCTATAAGCATGCACACTGAGCAAGCCACGGGGAGCAAGCCTATAAGCAGTGCTCCTCCACGGCATCTGCCTCAGTTTCTGTTTCCAGGATCCTGTCCTCTGTGAGTTTCTGCCCTCACTGCTTTTGTTGATGAACTGTGATGTGGAACTACAAGAGAAGTAAACCCTTTGCTTCCCAAGTATCTTTTGGTCACGGAGTTTCATCACAGCAATAGTAACCCAAACTAAGACACTCTCCATATCTATTTCCTCTTTTTCCTTCTTTTAAAAACTATTTATCCATTCCTCTACAATGACATTATTAGCCAAAATTATACTATGTCATTTACCCAAAGTATCTCTGTATAATTTTTAAATTTCTACCTATGTAGTGTTTCTTAAAATTCCTACTTTTGTATTAATATAAGTTCATATTTTAAAAAATAAAGATGGTTGGTTGCATAGTCCTCAAAAAAACCATTTGTGATTCTTGCCAGGGAAGCAGGTAGGCTGACTACAGATCTTCATGTCTCCTTTTGCTCCTCCAGATCCAATCCCTAATTTTTTTTTTTGAGGCTTAATAAAACCTGAAGAAAATTTCTCTTCTCTTCCCCACTGGGAGCCGACCTATCTTCCTGATGGAGGCTGGAGAACTTCCTCAAAATAATCCACATTTAAAAGCAACCCAAGCTACAATTGCAGTGGTAACATTCCAAGGGGTGGACCATGGTGGTCACCTGGCTGAATTGGGGGTGAGAGATCAGGATTCCTCGCTGGAACGTTTTTCTCAAGATAGTGGGCAAACCTGATCTCCAGCCAGGCCCCAAAGTCCCCTAATTCCCAATTATTCTCAGGCCTGCTGGGAAGAGCTCACTGGCCCTCCACACTCCAGTTCTGCGTTCTGCATTTCGTTGGACCTCTAAACGAGACAGTGTGTTTAAAACATGTACATAGGCTTGGGATAGAGACCTTGGAAACTGAAGCTTCTGCAAGGCAAAGAATATCATTATTCAGACAAAGTGGTAGCCTACAGAATGGAAAAAGATTTTTTTTTTACCAACTCTATATCTAATAGAGGGCAAAAATCCAAAATATATAACGAACTCAAAAGAGTAGATATTAAGAAAACAAATAACCCAATTTTAAGAAATGGGGTATAGATCTAAACAGAGATTTCTCAATAGAAGAAACTGAAATGGCTGAGGAATACTTAAAGAAATGTTCAACAACTTTAGCCATTAGGGAAATACAAACCAAAAATATTTCGAGATTTTTATCTTGCAACCACCATAATTGCTAAGATCAATAAAACAAGTGACAGCTTATGCTGGTGAGGATGTGAATTAAGGGGAATATCCATCCATTGTCAGGAGTGTGGTGATTCCTTAGGAAGACAAGAATCAATCATCTCAAGATCCAGCTACACCACTCGAGCATATACCACAGAGACATTTGCTTAACCATGTTCATTGCTACTCTATTCATAATTGCCAGAAATTGGAAACAACCTGGATGTTCCTCAATAGAAGAATGGATAAAGACAATGTGGTACATTTACGCAATGGAGCTGTTGAAAGAAAATAACAGGAAATTTTCAAGTAAATGAAACTAGAAAAAAACCATTCTTAGTGAGGTTATCCAGACTCAAAAATACAAATATGGTATGTATTTGCTTATCTGTAGATATTAGCTATTAAGACAACAATAACCAAGCTGCAATTCACAGAACCCACAGAAGTCAGGTATAGCTTAAGGGATTAGAGGGTACAGGTTGTTAGGAAAGGAAAATAAAATAGATAGTTATGGATGGATGGAGGTGTGGAATGGGAGGATCAAGTAAGTAGAGAGGGGAGAAGGGGACAAAGGAGGGAATACATGGAAAGGCAGCTAAAATTAAGGGTCATTTGAGGGTCATATGGGACCTTAATTCAGTAGAAGCTTCCTAAAAATTTGTATATATATGAAGGCAATCTAAATGAAAAAGCCAAATAATGGGGGAGACAGAGACCCACTGATCATCTCTTGTTACCAAATGGAGCTTCTTCTAGTAGTGGGATTGGGTTATATCTAATTGAACTGTTGGCCAAAGATCACATGGAATCCCCAAACTACCCAGACTGTTGCCAAGACTACAGCTGCTCTCCACAAATTGACAGCAAGGCCCCCTTGCTGAAGACAACACCTACACATCTCATTGAGCATGGAAAAGTCAAACTGATGCCTACAGAGAGCCTTCACTACGATGTTCTAGTGTCTTCAGTACAGGAAGGTACTCTGGATGCTGCCAAAAGACAAAGGCACACACCAAGCCAGCCACACACTCTTTGGTCTACAACATTTCCTATCTGCAAGATACACTAGCGCAGTGGTGGCACAAAGCTTGTAGGAGTCACCAACCAGCATCTGATTTGACTTAAGCCCCGCTCCACAAGATAGAACCCATACCTGAAACTGTTTGGGTGACCAAGAACAGAGACTAGATAGTCCTGTACCAAAGACCTAGGGCAAAACCAAATACTACTGGTCACAAAACAAAACAAACACATTAAAAAAAACAGTAGTAGCTGGGTAGTGGTGGTGCACACCTTTAATCCCAGCACTCAGGAGGCAGAGGCAGGTGGATCTCTGTGAGTTTGAGGCCAGCCTGGTCTATAGAGCGAGTTCCAGGACAACTAGGACAAATATACAACTCTGTTATACAGAGAACGCCTGTCTCAAAAAACAAAAACAAAAAAACCCAAACCAAAAAACACAAGTCCAGTAGCAAGAAAATGACTCTTGGGCTGGAGAGATGGCTCAGTGGTTAAGAGCATTGCCTGCTCTTCCGAAGGTCCTGAGTTCAATTCCCAGCAACCACATGGTGGCTCACAACCATCTGTAATGAGGTCTAGTGCCCTCTTCTGGCCTGCAGAAATACACACAGACAGAATATTGTATACATAATAAATAAATAAATGAATAAATTAATAAATATTTGGCCGGGCAGTGGTGGCACACACCTTTAATCCCAGCACTTGGGAGGCAGAGGCAGGCGGATCTCTGTGAGTTTGAGACCAGCCTGGTCTACAAGAGCTAGTTCCAGGACAGGCTCCAAAGCCACAGAGAAACCCTGACTCGAAAAACCAAAAAAAAAAAAATGACTCTTAATGACATTCTGCTATACTCATAGATCAGTGCCCTCCCTGCTCAGCTACTATCAGAGAAGCTTCCTCCTAGCAGCAGATGGAGACCCACAGCCACAGATCATGGTGAGAGAGAGAGAGAGAGAGAGAGAGAGAGAGAGAGAGAGAGAGATCAGAACACTCAGCCCTAAATGGAATATCTCTATCTAATTTTTCACCTCAGGACTCAGGGAACCCTGAAGAAAACGAGGCAGAAAGAGTGTAAGAGCCAGAGGGGATGGAGGACACCAAGAGAACAAGACCCTATAAAACAACGTGACGGAAGCTCAAATGGACTCACAGAGACTGAGTGCACAGGCAGCATGCACAGGCCTGCGTGAGTCTGCGTCAGGTCCTCTCTCTCTCTGTCTCTCTGTCTGTCTCTCTCTCCCTGTCTCTCCCTCTGTCTCTCTCTGTGTCTCTGTCTTTCTGTCTCTGTCTCTCTGTCTCTGTCTCTCTCTCTCTCTGTATTATGGCATCTAGTTTAGTGTTTTTAATTGGATTCCTGAGTGTGTGAATTGAGTATCTGATTCTTGTGCCTTCTCTTGGGCTCTTTTCCTTCTGTTTGTCTTGTCTGACTCTGATGTGATAGCTTTTTATCATATTGTATTTTACTTTGTTATATATATTTTACTATTATCCCTTAGAAGCCTGTTTGTTTTCTAATTAGGGACAGAAAGGGCCTAGATCTGAATGGGAGGGAAGGTGGGGAGGAAATGGGAGGAGCAGAGAGAGGGGAAACTGTAATTAGGAAAAAAAAATCTATTTTAAATAAAAGGAAAAATAAATAAATACAAACATTTATTTTATTTCATGTGTATGCGCACCATACATGCATGGCTGGTGTCATCAAGAGGGTGTCAGATTCCCTGGAACTGGAGTTGGTGATTGTGACCACTGTGTGGCTGCTGGGAGCTGAACTCAGGTCCTCTGCAAGAACTAATGCTCTTAACCAATAACTAGAAAAGGGCGGAAGGCTGATGAGACAGTGGCCATGTTTTCATTCTCTGTATGGGACTTAGGGACAAAGTGGCTTCACATTATGAAAGCAGAGAGTCTACTGTTGCTGCAATCATCCTGATAGGACAGAAGATTCGCTAAAGCAGGGGTTCTCAACCTTCCTAATGCTGCGGCCCCAGAGGGGTCAGGACCGCTCTGAAGAAAGGCACTGTACCTCTCCCGTCAGCGATCACACCAGCGAGACAATGAATCCAAAGATTACCCCGTGACCAGGAATCCTGTGGTGGGGGTAGAGAAAGGCTAAAGTGCTGGTGCCAGGCAGTGGGGGGTTTTGCCTCTCTAGAGTAAGTTTCCCACGGTCCTAACAATTTGAGCAAGCATATGCAGGACTTCATCCCCCGCAGCTCCGCACCACCCCCCTTCCCGCCCCATTCCCCGGCAAAAAAACTGAGATATTGCTACAGGAAAGGAAAGCAGTGACCAAGTCTCTCTTCTTTCTTTGATCAAACTGTAAACAAGCCCGAATTCCTTTATCAATTCGTCTCCCAGTTTCTCTTCACACACAGTGATTTGTGAACGGAAGTGCCCCTATCATGCTAGTGTGACAAGGTCTGGACATCACTAGTGGGCAGCTGGTGTTCTGTTGGGACTGGAGGTTGGAGTGTTACTCCCTGGGTGGCAGAGAGAGGAATGGAGGCGGCTTAGCAAGCAGCTCTGGCTCCTTGTCTCCTCTACCCACCCCTACCCATGCTGGCCTCCTCTCCTCTCCCCACCCTGCCTCATGTTATCTTTATCTCCTTTACCCACCCCAACTATGTTAACTGTCTCTCCTCTATCCCCCCCACCCCTGTTAGCCTTCTCTCCTCTACCCACCCAAACCTCAGAATGCCTGCTAGCATCAGTATCCTGTTATTCTGGCCAGAAAGATGGAGTAAGAGAGGAATTGCCCAACTCAACCAGTGCCAGGTCCTGGTGCCATGGACCAGGCTGGCTGAGAAAAGCATGACCATTGCAGAGGAAGAGTCATAAGTTACTCCACTCCAAGCACAGTGTATGACATTTTAGTCCTGCCCAGACAGAAGACAGCCTCTTGCAAGTCTCTCTCTGGACAAGTTCTCGAAGTCCCTGGGGACAGGCGAGAACCAGGCCAGCATCTTGAGCCAAGAGTTCCTCTTGAGAAAGTGCTTAGGACGTTCCTCAGGCAGAGCTGTTCACTCTTCAGCTGCTGAGCTTGAAGTATGGAGTCCCGACTATTCGAACAGCTAATGAAAATTCTGGAATGAAACTCATTGCTTTATATGCTGGCTTGAAATTATTAATAATAAAAAGACTGTTGTAGTGCTGAGATAATATGTAGATAAAGGGATTTCATGGTGCCAGGAAGGAACGGGTATGTCACAGATTTTTCTTATTGGTTCTTCCCTGGGCTCCAGACTCTAAGTGTTCTGAAAAAAACACTGCATGCTAGGAAGAGTCATGGAAAGAAGGTTTCTGCCCCCACAATGCCGGTGGGAGGCTCCAGGCTTACACCTTGATCTGCTGTTTCAGGAAGAACTGTAGTAGTAAGGAGCGGTGGGCTGCGTTCCGGCCGCCCCAGCTCCCGCATGGCTAGCTTATGCCCCGAAATAATTACACAGAAACTATATTCTTTTAAACACTGTCTGGCCCATTAGTTCTAGCCTCTATTGGCTAATTCTCACATCTTGCTTTAACCCATATTTAATAATCCATGTAGTACCACGAGGTGTGGCTTACCAGGGAAGATCTTAACCTGCGTCTGTGTCGGGTGGGAGAATCATGGCGACTCCCTGACTCGGCTTCTTTCTCCCAGCATTCTGTTCTGTCTACTCCGCCTACCTAATTTTCTGTCCTATTAAAAGGCCAAGGCAGTTTCTTTATTAACCAATAGATAGATGACCCTCCTCCATCAGAGAACTTTTAGACCGCTGCTCTGTTCGCACCATCCAGGGACTCCCTACTGTCATCAGCTATGGTTTTCAAAAAGCTCACCATGGTTTATTAGTGGGTTTGGGAACCCACTTAATGAGTTGGAACCAGCATTAGCATTAACAGCTTTCAAATAGACTCATTGCTGGCCTGATTCACATAGAAGTGTTGCTATGTGAAATAGGTTAGATTTTCACACGTTATGTATGTTAAGACATTTGAGACATCATAGTTGATATGTTGTGTGAGAGTCTTAACAAACACAATTTTAACTACTTTTGCATTGAGGTATAACATATATTTGGTAAAGTACCCAAGTCCTAAGTGTAGGGGCTTGATGAATTTTTAATATATGCACACTCTCATTTAACTGTCACTCACATCAAGATGTGTGTGTGTGTGTGTGTATCAATCACATTAGTGGTTAGAGAGATGGCTCAGTGGTTAAGAGCATTGACTGCTCTTCCAGAGGACTTGGATTCAATTTCCGGCTTCCATATGGTGTCTCAACAATTGTCTGTGTGCACATGCACAGACATACATTTGGGCAAAAACTCATAAGCAGAAAATAAAAATAAAATGTCAAAACATTTTACAAACATATATATCATGGGATCAAACTGGACCCTCTGAATGTGACTGACAATTGGGGCAGACTGAGAAGCCAATGGTAATGGTACTGGGATTTGTCTCTACTGCATGTACTGGCTTTTCGGGATCCTATTCTATTTGGATGCACACCTTCCTAAGCCTGAATGGAGGGGGGAGGGCCTTGGACTTCCCACAGATCAGGGTGCCTTGCCCTCTCTCAGGACTGGAGGGGGGGGCGAGAAAGACGTATGGGGGAGTGAGAGGGAAGTGGGAGGAGGGGAGGTAGTGGAAATTTTGATTGGTATTATTTATAAAGTAATAAAAACATATATACTATATAAGATATACCAAAAGGTTTCCCCTGGTTCTGTTATTTCCTTTCACACCTTGGCCCTGAGAGAGTCATATTTGGCTGCTACACTCTTAGTAAATTTTGCCTATTTTTGGATTTCATAGAAATGAAATCAAGAATGTGTACTGGTTTTGGATTTGTCTTCCTCAGATTAACAGAGTGTCAGTGAGACACAGTTATGATCTTGCATGTAGCTGTTTATTGTCTGTTCTCATCGTTACCCTCCACTGTGTGAATCCACTGCAGTTGAATTTTGTTGTGTTTTGTGATGGAGATGCTCTAAAAGACCAAACCCTAGCTCAGTCCACAAAACGCCTGGAAATATTCTCAAGCTTACCTTTTAGTGGGCATAGTTACAGCCCCAATGTCCTCTGTCTCCTTCCTTCTGCTTTATTTTTTGTCTTTGAAATAGAGCCTCACTATAAAGCCTTACTAACCCTCATATAGGTTTTGAATGGAGGCAAAATTTACACAATATTGAAGTTATTGTAGAAAACCATTATAAAGCACATAATGAAGCCACTGTTGTGACAATCACAGTGTTGTAAAACCATCACCACCACCCAGTTCCAGAACATTCTTCATTGTCCCCCAAACAAACTTCGTACCTGCTCAACAGTTGTTCTCTGTTCCTCCTCCTTTCAGTCCCCGGCGATGACGGATCTACTTTCTGTTTCAGTGGTCACGATCCAGTTGGGGACATTTCATAACAACAGAATCATGGGATTTTTGTATTGAGTTCTTTCGCTTAACATGTTTTCAAGTTTTGCCTATTTCTTGTGCATTTTTATACAATTTTGTGCCTTAAAAAAAAACTTCCCCAAGTCACTTCTTTGTCTTTTAACAAAGAGGTCTGTTTAGTTTACGGTTTTAGAGGCTCAAGCCTCAAGATGGGGCAGCCCCATTGGTTTGCTCTCTGGTGTGTGGGCGCCTTGCATTGCAGTGAGAATGGAATAGCTCCATCTGTGACCCACGTTAACTCCTTCATGGAGATTTATTTTCTATAGAGATCAGGGAGCCTTGATGACGTGAAGGGGAAGGTGGCAGGTGCAGGTCAGGCTGGGATACAGTGGCACTTTTTTTTTTATATAGTGTCTGTGTATCCCTGGCTGGTCTGGAACTCACGATGTAGACCAGGCTGGACTGGAACTACAGAGATCCACCTGCCTCTGCCTTCCCAGGGCTGGGATTAAAGGTGCAGGGACACATTTCTGTGTCACAGTTTCTGTTTATACCACCTTCTACAGATGATGTCAGGGAGATTCTGCTGGGTAGGACTGCCTTCATTTGTCTACCTGACCGTTTCTGCGCCAGCTGTGGACAGAGACTGCTCTGAATTCCGTTTTAGAGATGGCAAGTGTGGAGAACACCTGGGCTCATTTTGTTGGTGGGACGTGGAAAAGGAAGCAACTCCCGGCTCCTTTCCTCAGCTGCAATCAGGCCTGACAGCAGAGGTCAAGTCCCTGCTTCAGTACGCAGCTTTGCCTTGAGGTGCCAGGTCCCAATACCTGGCATCCTTTGGGGCAGGAGAGTGACTTAGCGAGACCCTAAGAATGGCAAGCCAGTTGTTGAAGAGTCTTGGCTCCACCATCATTTATTTTCCAGGACAGGTTTTCTCAGCTGTCCTGGAACTAGCTCTGTAGATCAGGATGGCCTCGAACTCACGGAGATCTGCGTGCCTCTACCTCCCCGAGTGCTGGGATTAAAGGCATGTGCCACCACCATCTGTTGTGAGCTATTGCGGGCTGTGGATCCCCGGACCCTGTATTCCCTGTGAATGGCTTCTTTTTCCTGTGTTTGCAGCTGCTCTGAGAAAAACAACTTGTTTTCCTCTGCTCTGAGCCGGCTACAGCTGCTCAGAGCACGAGACCCTAATGGCAGGGGAGTGGGTTCTGATGGGTCTGCAGCTGAAAGAGCCCGAGAGCTGGGGCGTGGCTATCAGTTAAGGATCCCTACATAAAGCGTCCCCTGAGCTCAATAAAGTTGACACTCTTGTATCAAGAATGACCCATGGCCCTGTCTCTCTGTGTCTCTCTGTGAGTGTGTTTTTAAATTTTCAGCCCAGTTCCCGGCTCGCACAACCAGTCCTGTAGTGATACGGGAGCTACAGGCGTAGTACCGTATAGCACGTAGTACAGACGCCGGGTTCTAACAACCATCTGGCCTCCGCCTCATTCTTATGGTAACAGTATGGCACAGGACTTGCCAAACATTCCTACATGTTTATGGACAATAGAATGGTGGGCTGGAGAAAGGGAGAGGACATTCGGAGAGACAAGATAGAGGCAGAGGCAGGCAGATGAGATGGCCATTGGAGTCATGGGATAGTCCAGTACCTGGTGTAAATACATGTGGCATCAAGGAGCAGGCATCCTCAGAAGACTGGAGTTGTCTAGAATGGAGCTGCGACCCCGGAAAAGGCAGCAGTAGAGGGAAAGGATGGAAGGAGGAGGACTTTGTTCTGCAGCAGGTTGGTGCTCCAGGTTGGTGGTCCCTCCAGGAATGCCTGATCAGTTCTGAAAAGGCAAAGCATTTTTTTTTTTCTGTTTTTGCACCACTGACCAATAGGCTGAGAACCCAAAATTTCTTCATTTTATTTTTGTTTTTAATTCCTGGAGAGAGGGTCTTGTTTTGTAGCTAAGTCTGGCCTGATACTTATTATGTAGCCCAGGGTAGCTTTCATCTTGTGGCAACCCTGCTGCCTACGCTTGAATCCCGAAGAATACCAACTTTAAGAAATAGTCTTCTCACTGCCGTGCTCCATTACACATTGGTTACTTCCTCCGGAAGTAGGTAGAGCTTCCCCCTTTTAAACCCCTGGTCTGGCTGGGCGTGGTGGCACACACTGCTAGCCCCAGCACTTGAGAGGCAGAGGCAGGTGGATCTCTGTGACTCCAAGGCCAGCTAGGGTTACATAGTGAGAACCTGTTTCAAAACAAACACCCTCCATATACGAGAGAAGTAAAGTCCAAGATTGAGCCCGAGGTATTGAAAAGGCAGAGCTTTCTTTCCTTTGGGATTCAGGGCTTGAGTCCTGAGCTGCCTAAGGTTTTGAGGTCAAGGGATGCATCACTGTAGAATCGGTCTTGTTCTGTCTGGGGCTCTCAGCTCCAGCTGACCAGAGAGCCAGTTGAGATCTTCTGAATGGTGAGATTACTAGAGGGAGGACTAGGGATTAGAAGAAATAAAGAAGACAAAAGCAATACCCATTGAACTCTAGGCTGTTGCCAGAATGGATACAATTCCAGAGCTTTGTAACTTGGAGTAACAATTCTTACCTTGCTGTGTTTTTGAGGATTGTGGGAGGGTATGAGAAATGACCGGACTCAGGACAGTCCACTGTAAAAGGGAGCTACTTCCGTCATTTCCCAGGAGTTGTATTGACTTTCATATCAGTTACGATCGCTATGATGAAACACCACGATCAAAAGCAAGTTGGAGAGAAAAGGGTTTATTTGACTTACACGTCCATATCGTAGTCCATCCCTGAAGGAAGTCAGGGCTGGAACTCAAACATGGCAGGAACCTGGAGGCAGAAACTGATGCAGAGGTCATGGAGGAGTGTTGCTTACTGACTTGCTCCTTATGGCTTGCTCAGATTGCTTGCTTCTAGAACCCAGGACCACCACCTGCCCAGAAGTTTCCCCACCCATGGTGGGTCCTCCCCCAACCATCACTAATTAAGAAAATGCCCTACAGGCTTGTTTACTTACAGACTGGATCTTCTGGAAGCATTTTCTCAATTGAGGTTCCCTTCTCTCAGATGGCTCTGTGTCAGGTTGACATAAATGTAGCTAGCTAAGCTTTGCTCCAAGGTAAGGGGGATGGTTTCAGTCTCTTGATTAGTGTGGTCTTCTTTCCATAATCTGATGAGCCGAGCATCTTGTTCAAGTGACTCTGTATGGGAAAGCATCCAATCACAGACGTTCACCAGGGGTTTGCTACATACACATCAGAATGTTACAATGAACAGGGCACTGCAGAGTCCTGGATCCCATCCTCCCTCTGTGATATTTAACTGTATGATTCAGATCGCTCCCTCATTGGTTAGACAGTGTGATGGTTTGATTGATAAATGCCCCCACTGCCAGTCTCCGACATTTGAATACTTGGTCCCCAGTTGGTGCTATTTGGGGAGGCTTAGGAGGTGTGGCCTTGCTGGAGGAAGTGTGCACTGGGGGCAGGCTTTAGAGTTTAAAGACTTTGAGTTTGCTCTCTGTTTCCAGCTTGCAGTTTGAGATGTAAGCCCTCATCTCTCGGTTCCAAGCTCCAGCTACCCTATCTGTGGCCTGCTGTGCCTTCCATTATGAATCCTAGCCCTCTGGGATCATCAGCCCCAATAACCTCTTCTATAAGTTGCCTTGGTGCAGGACCTGCTGGTAGCCCTGCTGTGGTCTCAAAGAAAGGACGTGAAGAGCATACACACTGATGACTACCCGGCTTTAGTTCCTCATTCTGAGAGAACGCACCTTCTAGCCAGGCAACCTCCCATCCATCACTCTTCTGCCCTGTTCACTATTATCAAAAGGGTAAAGAAGATGAAGCCACTTACAAAGTAGGGTCCCTAGAGTGAGGTCACCCCAAGACACACATAAAAGGTGAACTAACGCCTCCCCAGCTAGTAATAGCTTATCCCAGGACTCGGGGCTACATTGTAGCTATTCTTTCTTTCTTTCTTTTTTTTTTTTTTGGTTTTTCGAGACAGGGTTTCTCTGTGGCTTTGGAGCCTGTCCTGGAACTAGCTCTGTAGACCAGGCTGGTCTCGAACTCACAGAGATCCACCTGCCTCTGCCTCCTGAGTGCTGGGATTAAAGGTGTGCGCCACCACCGCCCGGCCTGTAGCTATTCTTTCTCCACCCTCACCCCCTCAATTATGACTCTGTCTATTTTCCTCATCACCAGTTTTAGTGAAGCTATGTTTTAGGCTGCATTGAGGTTTAAAATTTATTTTTGATCGGCTAGATGTTCTGTTTCTTCTTTCCCTACAGTTTTGTACCCACCGGTCAACCTCTTCCTAATCGCTTTCCCCCTGTCCCTCCCCAGCCTCTTGTAACTGTACCAGGCTTTACCGACCAGCTCCCAAATTATGACACAGAGACTTATTATTAGTTTTGAATGCTCGGCCTAGCATAGGCACCTTTCTGGCTAGCTCTTTTAATTTAAATTAACCAGTTTCTCTTTATCTACTTTGCCTTGGGGCGCCTCTTTCTTTCTTTCTTTCTTTCTTTCTTTCTTTCTTTCTTTCTTTCTCTCTTTCTCTCTTTCTTTTGTTTGTTTTTTGAGGCAGGTTTTCTCTGTGTTGCTTTGGAGCCTGTCCTGGAACTAGCTCTTGTAGTCCAGGCTGGCCTCGAACTCACAGAGATCCGCCTGCCTCTGCCTCCCGAGTGCTGGGATTAAAGGTGTGCGCCACCACCACCCAGCTGCCTCAGAGCTTTTTACCTTCCTTACTTTTATATAACTTACTTTCAGTACTTCTCTATGTCTGGCTGGCAGATACCCGGCTTCTGGCCCGGCGGTGTCCCTTGTTTTCTCCTCCTGTTATTTCTTCCACCTGATAAATAGGAGCTCTCTTCTATTTATTCTTTCTGCCCGGCAGCCCCACCTATCTCTCTCCTGCCTACCTATTGGCCATTCAGTTCTTTTTTTTTTAATCTTTTTTTTATTGATAAAAGGAGAATAAAGAAAAGAAAAAAAAACAAATTTCCACCTCCTCCCAGCCTCCCATTTCCCTCCCCCTCCTCCCACTCTTCTCCCCCTCCTCCCACTCTTCTCCCCCTCCTCCCACCCCTCTCCCTTTCCCCCCACTTTTCTCCCCCTCCCTCTCCAGTCCAAAGAGCAGTCAGGGTTCCCTGCCCTGTGGTAAGTCCTAGGTCCTCCCCCCTCTGTCCATATCTAGGAAGGTGAACATCCAGACTGGCTAGGCTCCCACCAAGCCAGCACATTGCGTAGGATCAAAACCCCGTGCCATTGTCCTTGGCGTCTCATCAGCCCTCATTGTTCGCCATGTTCAGTTCTTTATTAGGCAATCAGTTGCTGTAGGCTGGCAAGGTGAAACAAATGCAATACATCGTTTCATTATTAAACAAATGCAGCATAAACAAAAGTAACACACCTTTACACAGTTAAAGTGATATTCTGTAGCATAAACAAATGTAACACATCTTTACCTATTTAAAATAACATTCTTCTTTTTTTTTCAAGACAGGATTTCTTTATAGCTTTGGATTTTGTCCTGGACCTAGCTTTTGTAAGACCAGGCTGACCTCGATCTCACAGTGATTTTCCTGCCTCTGCCTCCCTAGTGCTGAGACTAAAGGTAAAATAATATTCTACAAGTAACCATGATTCTTCATTTCTTCCTTCTTTTTCTTTCCTTCCTTCCTTCCTTCCTTCCTTCCTTCCTTCCTTCCTTCCTTCCTTCCTTCCTTCCTTCTTTCTTTCTTTCTTTCTTTCTTTCTTTCTTTCTGAGTGTAGCCCTGGCTGTCTTGGAACTCTCTCTTTAGACCAGACAGGCCTTTAACTCAGAGATTTGTCTGCTTCTGTCTCCTAAGTGCTGGGATTAAAGGCATGTACCAAGGGTTCTAAGAGACTTTTTCAATTAGACTCTACATGAGTGAGATCATGCTGTATTTATCTTACAAGAAAGTAACAAATACAGTCTCTTCTAATAGTGTCACTCTGGGAGCGAGACCTTGGGGAGCTGTAGGCAGAGGCTACTTGTTTGTTTCCTGGCTGCCCAGACCGGAAATAATCACACAGAATCTGTATTAATTAAAACACTGCTTGGCCTAATAGCTCAGTCCTCTTATTAACTAACTCTCTTTTTTTAAAAAAAATATTTATTTATTTAGTATACAATATATCCCTTCAGGCCAGAAAAGGGCACCCGACCCCACCACAGATGGTTGTGAGCCACCATGTGGTTGCTGGGAATTGAACTCAGGACCTTCGGAATAGCAGACAATGCTCTTAACCCCTGAGCCATCCTTCCAGCCCCCTTATTTTTTTTTTTTTTGGTTTTTTTTCGAGACAGGGTTTCTCTGTGGTTTTGGAGCCTGTCCTGGAACTAGCTCTTGTAGACCAGGCTGGTCTTGAACTCAGAGATCCGCCTGCCTCTGCCTCCCAAGTGCTAGGATTAAAGGTGTGCACCACCACCACCCAGCATTAACTAACTCTTACATCGCAAATTAACCCATTCCTATTATTTTGTATTTTACCATGCGGCTCGTGGTTTACCAGTAAGATTCCAGGGCGGGCATCTTTCTCCTTCGGCAGCTACATGGCGTCTCCTTGATTCTGCCTACTTTCTCTATCTCTGTTCGAATTTCCTGCTTTATGGCTTTATTCTGCCCTGCCATAGGCCCAAAGAAGCTTCTTTATTAACTGACCTGCCCAGCAGGTCCTAAGTTACTCCAGAGTCTTGAAGAGGCACTATCTGAAAGACATGGGGGGGGGGGGGAAGAAACGGACGCCAAGCAGTATTCCTTGTCAAGGCATCCCATTTATTGAAGCAAGTTTTATGTCTTATATACTCCTCAGAAAGGAGCTAGGGCAAGGGGGAACTGAGGAAAGGGGGAAGGGAAGGAGGGGCTCGGTAGCTAGGCAACTAAGTGGGGCAGTTTGGAAGCTAAGCAGGGCAGTTGCAAGGTCAGTGGCTAGAACACCTGCTGTAAGTGATAAGCAGCAAGCCTTGAAGACAATCTGTGGTGCTTTCCAGAGCTTGAGTCTCCACGGTCAGCACGTAATGTTTTGGCTAATTTTAAGTTTTCTTGTCTCAAGATTTTTACTTCAAGGCCCTGTGAGATGTGAGAAAGGGGAAGCCTGAAATGGCTCCTGACAATTAACCGATGGTAATAAAATGTATTCACAGCATACAGAGTGGAATCCCACATCAAGGAACATTAAAGAAAACGAGTCTGGAGTTGACCATCACCTACTCCACCATATTTCAGATGCCATCTAAAGATAGTAAATCTAGACTCTTGTTCTACATCCATTTGACTGGTTATATAGTAGGGACCCAGGATGACAGAAGGATGGTGGTGGTGTTTCCCCTGTCCAGAAGGCCCTTGTCCCAGCGTCCCATTGATAAGTGTTCCAAACCCAAGTATAGAACACCAGCCGCCACGTGTTTCCAGCAAGGCATTTCAAGGAGCTCTATAGAATGCTTCTTCTGTATCCCAACCCTTCTTCTTTGGTACATGGTTCTATCTAGGTACTCAGAGAAGGCTCTGGTTAGCCTAAGCAGGGTTTCTTGATCTTAGCATTGAGACATATGCTGCCACCAGTGTCTTATTCTTGCTGGCATCTCAACAAGGGCAGTATAGTGCCTTTCCCCAAGGATATAAGACTCAGCAAGCCTCTGACAGCTTCCACATGCATAGCAGTCCTCATTGGGTGAGTCCACAGCCTCTCAAGTGTGCCCAGGGCATAGAGGTGGGCAGTCTTCCTTGTATCATCTTCTCTGGCCTATAAAATGTTTGGGTCATCATTGCCCATGAAAATAACCACAGGAGAGGAGGTGACCGGCAAGAGTGGCATTGTCACTCTCTTTACCTTTTACTTTCTTGGTATCTTGCTTTTCAGTCCATCCAGAGGCCTACCTTGCTCTGAGTAAAGCACCCACCTGTAATTCTGTCACATTTCCTCAACTTTGTTTTCTTATGGATTATGGATATCTGTTATCAGTATCCCTAGGTATTGACTGGCACACAACTCACCTGTCAATTAACATTTACACTCCAAAAGAAGACCTGGTCTTCATTATCTTTGGAATCTTTATTGCTTAGAATGATACCTGGCATGTAATAGATGCGCAGTAAATGCTTGGTGAAAGAACCAGTAGAGGAGCTGGATGTTTGTGGCACACGCCTTTAATCCCAGCCCTCAGGAGGCAGAGGCAGGCGGATCTCTGTGAGTTCAAGACCAGCCTGGTCTACAGAGTGATTTCCAGGACAGGCAGGGCTACACAGAGAAACCCTGTCTTGAAAAACAAACAAACAAATAACGAAACAACAAAACAAACGAAAAATACAAGTAGAGGGGATGAAATAGGCCCTGGAAGACTCACTTTCCATTTTGTGTCTTCTCCATTCTGAAGGTGAGAGATTCCCTTTCACCACAACCCTTGGCTTCCAGTCTGTGACTGAACCCTATTCAAACCACATCTCTTATAGACCCTGGAGCCCAAGCCACATACGTAGGCCTTAGGGAATGTGTATGGGAATTCTGGATGTGTTTTTTCTTACTCAATGGTCAAAGAAATTAGTTTCTTTCAACTAATTCCATACAGATTTACCCAACCCTCACGAATGTAGTACCTATACTACATTTTATACTATACTTATGGGGTATAAAAGTCAGGGGCAAAACCAAAACACACACTAGAGAGCAAGACTGAGTTATGCATTCACAAGAGCACCGTCGACTCCCCTGTGACACATCTATTTATTTGAATGACATCAGAAGATGGCAGATGTTGAAGCAAGAAATGCATAGCCTTTATTCCATACTGGGGAAGTGGCATTGTAACAGTGTTAAGTTTATTTAAAAAAAAAAACATTTTTCATATTAGAATCCATTGAGTTAGAGAAGTGAGTTTTGCCAAATGCCAACTCTGCCTTAACTGATTTCACTGGCTCCCATCTGTGGTTAGCTTTGTCCCAGTGTTTCCCATGGTGCTGTTTATATTCCCAGCTGACAATACGGGTGAGTGATGCTCAAGCTGGCCATGGTCCCAGCTTTCTGGCCATCTATGAGTACCTGGGGAGGTGGCAGTGGGAAGGTGGAGGACGTACTTCTGTTTATGTGTTCAGTCTCAGGCTGTGCTCTGCCTGGATCCTCATTTGTGGTAAAGCAAGAGCAACTGGCTGTGTGGACCCCTTGGAGCCCGTGCTGCCTTTAGGCACGAATCAGCTGCGTAACTTTGATTTGTGATAGTTATCATCTCATTTCTCGAATCCTGTTTTCTGACCCACAGCAGCCCCAAGGGTCCCCCCACCTCTGCTATCTGGGATCCTGTGACTCTTTGAAGGGTATCTCATCTGTTACTAAGGGTGACTGCTTCTCTGGGGAATGTTAGGCTGGCTCAGTCTGGTCATTCCTGGGTTCCTGAGGATCCCCTGGGAACATTTCTCCTTTCTTTTGCTGACCCTGGGAAGTCTTCTCCCCCCCCCCCCCCCATTTCATTTTCTGAAGCATCAGACTCCTTGCCATGAGATGGACTAGGCAAAGTTTTCTTTTAAAAATGGTTGTTTGGGATGTCTGTAACATCAACGACAACAGTATTAATGACATTGTACATTTCAGGACTTTGCTCTGTACTTGATCACGGAGCTTTGGGATGTAGCATTTCATCAACCATCTGGGGCACACACCCCCCTCCCACCCCGCTCTGATGAGTCCCAAAAGGGTCTGCTATCTCCTGACCCCGCTCAGGGGGTAAGAGAGCAGATGGACTCTTCTATATAAGCACCCCCCTACACACAAACATTAAGCCACACCCCTAAGAGTGCAAACTGCCCCGCCTCTTCCTGTGCATGGAATGGTTCTGGTCTTAGAATCTGGCTACTCAAAAAAAAAAAAAAAAAAAAAAAAAAAAAAGAATCTGGCTACTCTCGAGAATAAAGTTTCTAAATTTCAGTTTTAGAGAAACTTCATTCTGGGGATGATTTTATGGATGGTCTTTGTGTTTGGCATCTTGTATGGTCAGGTCTGGCAAAGGCATGCTTGGAAAAGGAACCTGGCTCTTCCGTCCTTGGCTGACTGTGGCTGGATTCAGAGACGAACACAGGGTTAGTGGAAGAGGGAGGCGACAGGGTTCTTGTGGCCGCAGAGAAAAAGCTTCCAGCCCAGTATCTCCTTCCAGAGTTGGAGGGGGGTTGGTGATGGAATAATCATGTCCATTTGCTGGGGATGGCTGGGCTGGGGGCACAGGATGGTTGGGAGGGAACACTGGGCACATCCCAGGACACCTCTTCCAGAACTGAATTCCTGAGCTATCATGGAGACTTTGAGATTCACTCTGAGATTAGTGTATGCTAGCCACAAAGTGAACTACTATGAGCCCCGAGGCCATTTTGAGTGATAAAACCTACACACCAGCTTCCTCATTCCGGCTTGTCTCTATCTCCCCCTTCAATCCCACAGACCATCTTGCTACTGCCCTGCCCATGCTAAGTCTCTGGCTCCCCGTGGCCTAGCCATGTGACATTTCTCTTTTTGTAGGACTTCGTCTTCACAATCCCCATTTCTTGTGGCCCCACGGGGGAGATTCCACATTGTTGCTACCACGGGCTTCTAGCTGCTCACCAAACATTCCAGACTTTTCCCTTTTTACTGCTTTTCAGTGGGTCATTTCCTGTGCTGTCAAACTCCTTACCTGATTGATACTCATGATTGGAAATACCCTCCTCTGAATGGCCCTCATTATTCTGTCATTAAGGTGTATACATATCAAGCAATTATCGCCTTTTGACCTTTTGGCTAAAACCAGAATAACACAACTAGCAACTGTCCACTTAACCACTGTTCTTGCCCCAGACTGTAGGATCCTTAAAGGCACAGTGTGTTTCTTTCCTACAAGAAGTAGTGTGATATAGTGGTTACGTGAGCAAATTCTGAATTCTGACAGCCTGGGCTCAAGCCTTGGCTTCTAGAATTTATTAGTAATCAACCTTTAGGTAAGATACTCAGTTTCTCCATCTCAGCTTACTCAACCATAAAGTAGGTTAGTAATGGCTTTACATAGAGCTGTTTTGAGAATTAAATGAATATATACATATAAATAAATATATGGGCTGCAACTGCAGTGGTATCTGAGTGTGTTGTACTGAGCACTACCTTAATCTAACTATGAACATTTTCAACACACCCATCATAAGGTACCCTGGAACGCAAGGCACATGCATATGCTTGTCCAAAAGTGAATTCTCTATCACATCCCTTCGCCCTCCTTCCCTGTCTTCCACTTGCCTTGTGTCCATCCCTCTACCTCCCTCTCTTTTCTCTCTCCCTTCTTTCAGTTTTGGGCCCACCATCGGTCCTCACAGAGTAGCTGAGCTCCTCAGGGGACCCTCGGAGCAGAAAGGTCCCACACTCTCCTTCCTGAGGCTCCAGCAGCGGAGGCTCTAGAGAAAGGAGGATAGATGAGCAGAGCCTAGGGGGGTTGGTGTGAGCAGCTCAGATGCTGACCGCAGGTGCTAAGTGATGAGGGCTTGGTGGGGGGAGTTGGGGTGGGGGAAGATGTGGGAGATGAGGAAAGGCCTTCAGGAGCTAAGTCTGAAGCTGGACAACCGTGCTTGCTAATAGCAACAAGAACTTCCTGGATGCCTGAGGCCCTGCCTCTAGAATTTCCCTAGACACGAATGAGGCAGAAGAGAAAACTGAACAAAGAGCAAAGAGAAAAGGCAGCCAGAAACGCGCCTGCTTTCCTTTCGCCAATGGGTCTTTTTGCTGCCTGTCTCCTGTGTCCACTCCTTCTGGAGGGAATCTAGAGTTTGAGTCTACGCTCCAGCCCAGGCTCCTCTACCTATCCGATGGTGGTGTAAGGCAAGTGACAGAGCCAGAGAGACGCCTGGGTGTCGTTAGTTAAGAAATGGGGTTCACTGCACCAGAGAAGTCGGGGTTGGATAAGTGGGGTTTAGACACGTGCTGGATGGCACTGTTCCTAGGCAATGAGATGGTGGCTTAGAGGGCCAGATGCCAGAGGTCTGCCTGTTGGGCATCCATGAAGGCATGGCTTGTTCTTGGGCAACCCTGGTGCCTGCCCTCTGGAATTGTACCCCAATAAAACTGGCTGGAAGGAAGACTTGTGAGGGAGGGCCAAGGCCTGGGGCCCGGGGCCACTCTATAGTTCCCTCTTCCCTGCCTCACCTCAGAGGACAAGCTTCCTGGGGAGAGGCAGGAAAAGTGGCTGTTTGCAAATTCAGCAGAACAGACCCAGCTAGCTCAGCAAAGTCAGTGTCAACTCCCTCAGGGTCCCTGCAGGTTCACACCCAGCCGGGGGCCTGGATCAGATGATGGGCCAGGGGCAGGAATTCCTCTGAACCGCAGAGTAAGACTTTCAGGGTCCAGCAGCTTATCTGGAAGCAAGGAGCACATTGGGCCTAGAAAGCCAGAACTATGAGAAGCTTGCTACTTGCAAGGAAGAGGGAAAAAGAGGAGTGAAGCCAACAGAGAAACAAAACCCACTTTCCCTTTTCTCCTTCCTCACCAGCTCAGGAAAGGGCTCTCGGTTTTGCTGACTTGAAAGAGCTACGTACACAGAAAATTCCCTCTTCCTGCCTCAGACAGGCTACCGTTTCTCTATTCTTATCCTTTTGTTTAAAACATTTTTATTAGTCTTATTTTGTCTTAAAATTTTAAACAGCTGTTTATAAAACACAACAAATACACAACACAAAACAAAACTCGGTAAAAATAACACACTATATAGTACATATACTCAGACCGTGTGATATATTTATATAATAAAAGATGAAAATATTCACTTTCCATAATAAAAATAAGTTCTATTTTTTGTTTATTTTACAATATACTTAATATTCTCTCTTTTGCCTCTTCCTCTCCAGCTTGCTTTCCTTCATCCCGAATCTCAAGGAGGTTCCGTGTGGCTGTCCCCAGCCCAGTGAGCTGGAGTCTGAGAGGTGACGGGTGGGTAGGTGGCAGAGGGCTCAGGAACACGCGCGGCAGCCACATTCCAAGTGTCTCTCCACCTCTTCCACGAATGAGGAGCCGTCGGTGCACTGGAAGACGTATTTCCGCCGCTTGCTGCGGATTGGCTGGCAGCACTGGCTCCCGCACCCGCCACGGCATTCCATGATGGGCACCTTGGAGGCTGTGGCACAGGAGGCGTAATCTTTCTGACGGCGGATGGCTTCACGGACTATTTCCCCCAAACACGGATTCTCTGAAGAGGGCAGAGAGGTAACGTTAGGGCACGGATGGTGAAGGGGTCTGGCATGACCATAGGGTGGCTCCCTGATTGGCTATCAGGGGACACGTGATCGGAAGCCGCACATACTTACTCACTTGCTCGTCTCCCCCCCCCCCCCGCCCCCCACCTACTTACCCACCCTTCCTTCCATCCTTCCGTCCACTATAATGAAGTACTTTTACTGCGCCAGGCTCTACACAAGGACAATTATTCCCCAAAGATATTCTGGTGTCAGGAGTGAACTTGGTCCCCTCCATCCTCCAAGGAACTAGCAACTGGTTACTAGGCAGATGCTTAGATACTAAAATTGAAAACATCTGGATTCACTTAAGAATCTGGGTTGCTGGCTTCTTTGAAACTAAGAGGTCTGTGGAGGCCAGCCTGTTCCCCATGTTGCCAGGGTGGGCAGCATGCTAAGAGCTCTGGATGGGGCTTCAGAGCTCCAACTGGTCCCAGACTGACCTTACCACTCCCTTAGTCTGTCTCCCTTGATCTAGAGCCTGGACTCCAAATCTGTTGACCCCGAAATGGATCTATTTGTAATGAGAAACCAAGGCAGAGGGAAACTATTAAGGGGTATGTTTCTATAAGAGCACGTGAAAGGCAGTTGACTTGGTCCAGGGGCCGGGAGGCTTTTGGGGAAGTGACCACACAGATGAGATCTGGAAAAGATGCTAATGAGGTAATGGCCCTTCAGGATGTTTCTGGAAGTCCTAGAAACCACAGGAGAGCAGTAAAGAGGATCCCTGGGTGTGCTGGGATGTTCGCCTCTGACCCTGTTCTTCACCTCCAGCCCCTACTTCCTCCCAACACTGACAGAACATCTGGGGAACGAAAGCAGAATCGTAGCATCATCCCTTGTCATCCCGCGCCTCAGCTTTACAGACTATCTGCCTGGAGAACCACGACACATATACCCAGCCTCCTCAATGATCCCTTTGTGAGCCACAGAGGTGACTGAAGAAAAAGCATCGGAGCTTTTTAAAGGGTTATGTATTTCAATTTGATGCACAGGCGTAGAATTCACCTTCAAAAGCTCTCTCAAACTGGGAAGGGCTTTAAAGGATTCGGAAGGAGCAGAGAGACGAATGATGGAGGAAGGTCATTGGTTAAAATAAAAGAAGCTGCTTGGCTCTCATTGGTTAGGAGATAGGTGGGAGGAGTAAACAGAACAGAATGCCGGGAGGAAGAGGAAGTGAGGTCAGACTCCACAGCTCTCCTCTCGGGAGCAGAAGAGAGGCCATGCTCCGCTCTCCCAGGCAGGCGCACGCAATGAAGCAAGCCGCCAGGTCAGACATGCTGAATCTTTCCCGGTAAGACCGGTGCTCACAGATTATTAGAGATGGGTTGATTGGGATATCAGAATTAGCCAGTAAGGGCCAGAGCTAAGGGCCAAGCAGTGATGAAAAGAATACAGTGTCTGTGTAATTATTTCGGGGCATAAGCTAGCCGAGCCGGGCAGGCGGCTGGGGTGTTTGGGGACGCAACCCTGCCGCCGCCCATATTACTACAGATGAAGGGCGTGTGGGTGAGCATGCGTGTGTGTGGCGTATGGGCATGCATGTGGAACGTGGGCACACAAGTTTGGCAACACTAACAATGGGGTGAAGGGGATATGAGCGGTGTGTATGCCATCCTGACGTGGGCCCGAGGTGAAAATTACTTCACATTTAAAAAACGAACAGGTTTAGTTAATGGTGCCTATGTAGATGTGAGAGGCAAGAGTCCCTGAATGACAGGGTATGGCTTGGATGCTGGTGACGGGAGAGAACGTGTGTGCTCCAGTGATTATGTGGAAGAGAAGCCCCAAAGTAATAGCTTCAAGCCAAGGACTTTGGCTTCTGGGTTTGTCAGGGACATTGACCCCTCCTAGGTGTTTGGTTTTTCCCAACCCCATCTCCTTCCCTTCCCTTGTCCCCTCTTCTCCCACACACGTTTCTCTGTCTGGGTGTAAGGGTAATGTGAATTCTGCAGAATGAGTGGGAGGTACGCTGTGCTCTTCAGTTTTTTGAGCTGGTTTGTGAAGAACTGTATCATGCTTCTTTAAACGTATGGTAGAAAGCATTAGCAAGCTCATGGGGTCTTGGAATTTTTTTAAATAGTTATTTATTTATTATGTATACAATATTCTGTCTGTGTGTATGCCTGCAGGCCAGAAGAGGGTACCAGACCCCATTACAGATGGTTGTGAGCCACCATGTGGTTGCTGGGAATTGAACTCAGGACCTTTGGAAGAGCAGGCAATGCTCTTAACCTCTGAGCCATCTCTCCAGCCCCTAGGGGTTTTGGAATTTTGATTGAAGACTTCTTCCCTTCTTTCTCCTCCCTCCCCCATGTCTTTCCTTTTTTCTTTCCCTTCTCTTCCCTCTGTCTCTCTCTGTGTGCCTCTCTCTCTCTCTGTGTCTACTTCTGCCTGTGATGTCAAACTCTCTCTTAGCTCCGAGTCAGTGCCAATCAAGGAGATGGGGTAGCATGAGGGTGCTCCCCACCCCCACCCTGTACTCAGGCATTCTCCATTAGACAGTATAGGAAAAACGTTGTTGGTATTTCTTGTTGGGCCATTTTGCTTGTGCTGGCCACTCTAGGTGGCTTGTTAGCCACTTCAGGGATCTCACTCAAGAATCAACGTTGAATTCTCACCCACCACAATATTACTTAGTGTTTACAATAAATGAGTACTGTTGTTTTGGGTGGGGAATTATGACCCAGAGAGAACTGTCCGGCTCAAGGATACACAGAATTTTATTTCATGACAACAGTGTTGCTTCTGACTTTTAAGAGTCCTAACTTGGGGCCATAAAGATGGTTCAGCAGTTCAGAGTGCTTCTAGAGGACTTGAGAACTCAAGCTCAGTTCCTAGCACCCAGGCGGACCACAACCACTTGCAAGTCCAGTTCCAGGGGATCGGATGCCCTCTTCTGTCCTCTATGGGAAATGCACACACATGGCATACATTCATTCACACACACACACACATACAGAAATAATAAAAATAAATCTTAAAAAAAATCCTACTTAGATGTTTCACAAAGATAAGTCATATATTTCAGCTCTGAGCACATCCCTAGGTACCACTCTACATGGTGTATGTCCTTCTGAGAAACCCTGCAAGGTAGCAGGACAGTCAGTCAGTGTCCATAATGACCCCGTCACCTGCTACATCTTCTATGCAGTACCCTTGGCAATATAACTGATTTAATGACCTGGAAATGACAGTACAGTTACTTCTCTGGGTAGGTCACTTAAGCCACTATGCACAGCTTCCTCCTCGCTATCTGATGGTCCATTCTGGAGAAAAATCGGCTCCTTCGACCCCTGTTTGTTTTGCACGCCCTCCATCCCACAAGAACAGCAGACTCACCTTGCTCACAGTGGTTGCCACTGAAGCCAGGCTGGCACAGGCAGTAGGGCTCCCCTCGATCTGAGATGTGGCATTGCCCATTGTGGCACTTGAAGGCTGAGCAGGCGTTGGCAGAGTCGTTCTTGTGGTCACACAAGGCTCCCCCGTAGCCCTCTGCACACTGGCACATGTATGTGTTGCCAGTTGCCACACATTTCCCATGGTTGCAGCTGGGGGCAGAGGGAGAGGCCGAGACCAGAGTTAGTGTTGCTAGTGGCGTCCTCTGTCCTTCCACCCAGAGGACAGAGCTGTGGGACCTTGTGCTGGGTACGGTCCTCCTTCAGTCCAGCATCTAAGCACCTCTTTTCATGCAAATCCCATGTAACTGGAAGCCCATGTACCCTAGTGAATATCCACCACCAGCTCTGAGCAGACAGATGCCGATCTACTTGCTGTTTCCCACAGAGACATCAAAGTCATCTGCATCAATTCATTACCCAACAGACTTCAAGCTTTCTGTCGACACTAAGAAATAATTATTTTTGTGTTTTTTGAAACAGGATCTCATTGTGTATGCCAGGCTGGTCTCAAATTCACAGAGATCTGCCTGTTTTTGCCTCCCAAGTGCTGGGATTAAAGACTTGCATCACTGCATATGGCAAAGACAATTTTAAACATTGCATGTTATTGATTGTGTGTATGCATGCAATCTCCAGTGCACATGTGGGCATATGGGCACACACCTAGAGGTCAGAGAA
The DNA here is from genome assembly GCF_037038515.1 of Microtus pennsylvanicus. Classification (NCBI taxonomy): domain Eukaryota; kingdom Metazoa; phylum Chordata; class Mammalia; order Rodentia; family Cricetidae; genus Microtus; species Microtus pennsylvanicus. Next base: position 84,417,130 of record NC_134589.1, read on the forward strand.
CAACTTGTTACAGTAGGTTCTCTTCTACAATGTGGGTCCTGGGGCTTGACCTCAGGTTGTTAGGCTTCACAATAAGCTCCTCTACCTACTGAGTCATTTTGTTGGTCTCTGTCAATATTCTAATCCTCCCTCCATTTAAAGAGCAAATGCTCTTATGACCATTTCTACTACTAGAGGTTGAACAACCCCCACTCAGAATGTCCCCAAATCTAAAACATTTTAACCATCAGCATGGAGTCCAGGGGGGAAATCCTACACCTGACCTCCATCAAAGGCTGTTGATAAAACACAGACGTATCGAACAAATCATACAGAACTACTAGGCCTTGTGCATGAGGGGGGCCTATGAAATAGAAATGAACTCTGTATATGCACTTGGTTCTCATCCCCCAAATATCTCAGAGGTAGATGTGCATAATTCAAAATGTGAAAAGATACCCCAAACGTAAAACATTTCTAGTGCCAGGCATTTTGGACGAGACACTTAACATGTTAGCAGATGGCATGCACCGTGTACCAGGTACTGTGTGAAGCCCGTCACTCCCCACTCCGTGATAGCCCCTCCCATGAACTAGCCTGCTGTCCATCTCCCAGAGAGAAGGATGGATGAATGGTAAAGTCTGCATTATGTAATTAAATTTTCTGAGTTATTTATTTTATGTATATGATACTTTTGCCTGCACATATGTATGCACACCATGTATGTGCCTGGTGCCTGTGGACACCAGAAGAGGATATTGAATCTTCTGGAACTGGAGTTACAGATGGTTGTGAGTCACCATGTAGGTGCCTGGGGAAAGTGCTCTTAACCACTAAGCCATCTCTTTTTTTTCTTTGAAAATTTAAGAAGATTTATTTATTTTTATGTATGTGGATATTTTGCCTGCATGCATATATGTGCATCATGTGTGTGCCTAGTGCCTACAAAGGTCAGAAAACAGTGTGGGATTCCCCTAGAAAAGGAGTTACAGATGGCTGTGAACTGTCACATGGGGTTCTGGAAACTGAACTTGGGTCCTTGAGAAGAACCATGGAGCCATCTCTCGAGCTCCCAGCTCTTTCTTTTTAAAATATTGCTTTGACTTATTAGTCTGTTTATTTCTCTCTGTATGCACATGCCACATGGTCGTGGAGGTCAGTTGGAGACAACTCGTGGGAGTTGGATCTTGCCTTCTGCTGTGTGGGTCCTGGGGACTGAACTTAGGTCATCAGGCTGGGAGGCAAGCCACCTCTCCAGCTCTCAATGCCTGCATTTCCAATCATGATACATTGCTGAGTCTACTGATGACGTTCAGGTGAGGACTCATGCTAATTCCAGGGCAAGGTGCACACATCACGAATAATGGGAAGTTTAGGCCTCTATAGTACTCTTTCCTTCTTGATCAAGACTATTATTTCTCAACTTGTCCAGCCAGTCAAATTACCATTCTCAAGCCTGGTCTTATATCTTGTCAATGGCAGTTTCTAGAACCCTGGGATCTCTTGCACTGAGTACAAGGCCCTGCACGTAGTAGGCCCTCAATAAACACATGAATGAATAATGAAGGGCTAAACATGATTCAGATGTGCCCTGTTATGCAGACTCAGGAACTGGTATCCGTCCGTCTCCTATTTGCTGTGCTGTGTTTGGGGCTTTATGTACCTTCAGAGAGGCTTTTCTGATCACACCGGGCAGTGCGGAGTCTAGCAGTGCTTTTGCAGGTCCTAAGGGCTGCCTGGTAGAGACAGGTATTTGAAAACATCCCCCTCATGCTAAAACTTTGAAACCGGGCCTGCCGCTTGGATGTAGGAGCCTCGCTTCCCGGCATTTTAAGCAGTTGTGCTATCCACAGTAGGACTACAATTCTCCCAGCATCCATCAGTGCTCAGTCCTTCCACGTGGGCAGAGCAGCTTCTGAGCTGAGAACCTAGTGCTCTTAGGACACTCACCTGTGACCAAGGCAGGGGTCACGCGCTTCCTGATCACACAGCGGACCGGTCCATCCTGGGTGGCACTCACACACGACATTGTCCTTCTCCACAGAGCGACACAGGCCATGTCGACACACAGTGCAGGACTTGCAGCCGGGAGAGACCCCAAGGGACTGAGGTGGGAGGGCCTTGAAATCCTGCAGTTCGTTGTTGATGCGCACTTCGTGGATACAGCCGTGGAAGCCGCCCAGCGGCCTGTCTGCACCCTGGCGCAAGGCTGAGAGGCCCGTGGAGGTGGGGATGCCTGCAGGAGAAAATGGGAACAGGCTGAAGACACACCCTTGGCCTACCCCCACTCCCTTAGCCTTCAAAGTGAGAATACACACAGCACACGCTCACAGTTAGCATTCACAGCTCTGGGCTTCTGCTGTTCAAACTGAGCTAACAGGTCAGAGACCTGGTCTTCTCACAGGGACGAGTTCTTGCTCTAGTGTTGTTAAAACTCAACTTATCACCAGGATTTAATCTCAGAAAGAAAAAGTCCCCCGGAAGTCTGTGTTGTGAACTTTCAAAGGAGAAATGAGAGGACCTATCCCCAACTGCCACACAGTCCCATTGGCTTAACCGAGGCCCATCCATTAGGTGTGGCATGGGTGGGAACACTTGGCCACCCTGCTGTCCCCACCGGGTCGAGGTCCCCCTTACTCTCATTCTTGTTTGAAAGCCCACAGAAAAGGAGCTGCATTTTGGGAGAGAAGATCTGGGTGGGGGAGCAGCATGCATCAGGGACGTTCCAGGGTTCAAGGTTTCTAGGCTATTTGCTCCCCTTTGAGTCAGACTACCGGTAAAGGTGTGACTCTGGTTTTGGCGACGTCTGGTCTGTGTTTTCCCTCTCCTCTTACTATTAGGCCTATGGTTTAGCTGCTGTGAATGCTAAGTGTACACACAGTCCCGGGTTCGATCCCCAGCACTGCATATACTGGGCACTCAGTAGGTAGAGGCAGGTGTATTAGAAGTTCAAGGTTATCCTTGGTTACAGATGAAGTTTGAGGCTAGCCTGGTCTACGTGAGACCCTGTCTCAAAAATAAAATAAAATGAAGCTTTTACTCTCCCCCTTCCATGCTAATTCTTACCTAGGCCCTATGTTGGCTGGGGAAAGTGTCCAGTTTTTTTTAAATTATTTATTTATTCTGTATACAATATTCTGTCTACATGTATGCCTACAGGCCATAAGAGGGCACTAGACCTCATTACAGATGGTTGTGAGCCACCACGTGGCTGCCGGGAACCGAACCCAGGACGTTTGGAAGAGCAGGCAATGCTTCCAACCACTGAGCCATCTCCCCAGCCCTGAAAGTGCCCAGTTTTGTTGTGGCCACAGTGGAGCAGGTGCAAGGGAGGGTCTTCCTTGTGGAGAATCTGTGTCCTGAGATGGGTCTGGGCCAGGAGTACTCTGTGTCCCCTGCATCTGGATGGCCTTTCCAAAGTGCAAGTCCCTGGGTCCAGGCTAGCCCATGGCGGGGGACACCCGAGTCTTAGGACTCAGCCTTGAACAAACCACTTCAGTGGCTGTGTGAACATATGTGTCTTTAGGTACAACCGAGGGTGTAACTCACTCTCATTAGATTGGCATTCTACCCGTGTCCCAGTCTGAACCCCTGCGCCCACTCTGAGGTTAGTTTTTCTTTTCTACATATAATTCTCCACGACCCACCAGCCTAGGGGCTTCATGTATAGCCTAGGCAGCTTGTGGTGGTTTGCCATTTTGGCCATGGTACAAGCTTGACCTCAGTGTGGTGGTGCTTCTTTTCACGTCCAAGAGGTGGCAGGCCAGAACGGTACTGCCCTGAAGCTTAAACTGTAGCAGAGCTGGGGCACGCTTTCATCTCCTCTTCCCCTCCCTGCACACCTGCTGTTCCCACAGAGGCCCCACCCTTTTCCCTTCGCCAGCATCTGTTCAGAGTCAGTTCCCATGGCTGGGCTAGCACCTTCCACCCTTTCAGCAACCAGTTTTGATATCACTTCCTCCAGGAAGTCTCCTCTGACTGACCTTGGCAGTAGGGGGCAAGAAGACATTAGGGAGACCGCTGCCATCAGCTCTGGGTGTCAGTGCAGAAGCAGGAAGTCGGGAAGGTGGGAAGGGTGGGGTAAGGTGGTGATGGAGGGTCGGGGAGAGTTACCTCCAAGATAGAGGGGGCTGTTGATGCCCACTGCTGGCTGCTTCTGGAGCTTCCCCAGGCTCTTGGGGGCTCCTTTGTCTACCACCAGGTTCAAGGTCTGGTTTAGCATCACCAGCTCCACACTGTGAAACTGACCATCGTTCACCGTCTCCACACTGCACAGGAGAGAAAGGGAAAGAGCCAGAGGTGAGGTGCGGTCCGCGGCCAGGCACGGGGCTGCAGTTTGGATCTGTACCTCGTGCATTCTGCTCTAGTCTCCATTTGGAAACAACTGCAAGTTGCAAAACAAAACAAAACAAAACAAAACAAAACAAAAACCCAGAAAAGATCTTTTTGCCCAGGCGCTTCAATTACTTGCATTTGGCCCCCACTTCCACTCTTTCTCTGAGCGATGTATGGGTAAGAGATGCATGTCATGACCCTTGACCTCTAGATCCCTCAGGTGTGTCTCCCGAGGACCGGGCTGTTTTCTCACATCAGCATAGAGTCCTGTGTGAGCAGTTAATGTTCATGCCAACTCTTCCTGTGTTCAGATGAGCAGTGCCCCAGTGACGGCCCCTTGTAGCAGGTTTCTGCTCCCTGCACCAAGCCAGCCTAGTGGCACCGCAGTAGATCCCCAGGTCCTGCTCTGGTCTTTTCAGAGGGGCCAGGCTATCCCTAGCCCATCACCTCAGGCTGGTGCTGCCTACGCACCACCTGGACACTTGCTCACTAAAGATGCAGTCCCTTCAAAAGCCCCATTTCCTCCGTCAACGTCACTGAGGAGTTAGTGTTGCTCTAGGAAACATCTGGGAGACAATATTCCAGCATGGTGTGATTTTTCTTTCCCCTAGCATGTATGAAACAAACTCTCACTTGGTTAAGATACTGGTAATTTGTCTTTGTTCTACCTAAATCGGTAGAGCAGGCCACATCCGAGGAAAGAGGGTCTCATGTTATGCCACGCGAGTCTATCCTTGTTTTAGAACTACAGACCTGAAAGTTTAGGGAAATGAACTGTTTACTCCCCTCCCCCAGCTAATACGTGTTAGAGCAGGGACTTACGATGGGTCATGTATCACTCACTTATATTATCTGGTAATTCTGCGAAGTGGGTTCTAGGTAACCCACTTTGCAAATAACGACACTGAGTCCTAGCGAGGTTAAGTGACCTGTCTGAGGCCATCCAGCTAATACATGCCAGAGATAGGGTTTATAGGCAAAACTTCTGATTCCGAAGTTCTGTTCCTTCCAGGACTCCTTAGCAGGGGCTGGGAGGGAACAGTAGGAGGTGACAGGAGTCTGGAGATGTGAAAAACAGGCTCACTGCAGAGTTGCTAGATTGGTCTCAATGGTTCACGTGTGGGTGGCAGATAGGAGATTCTTGCTCTCCTTGAAACCTTCTTGGGATTCCCACTGATTTTCCAGGCAGCAGGGATAGTGTCAATGACTGTGGCATTTCACAGAGTGAGGGAAATTGGTAGGCAGAGGACAGGTTGGCTGTGTGACCAGAGACACAGCCATTCTCCATCCTCTCATTGCTGGGGGATTCTCCTGTCCTCACCCCTCAATCTCCCTTCAGCTCTGAAGTGACGGGTGTATACTACTGTGTCTGGCTTCACGGGGGATTCTAGGATCTGAACTTGGGTCTTCACTGTTACAGCAAACTCTTTGCCTACTGAGTTATCTTTCCAGCCCCTACTATATTTTTTTAAAAGGTGTGCGGGGCAAGCAGACAAAGCTGTGCACGCAGCCAGGGATGGGGGGAGGTGGGGGGAAGCACTGCCTGTGGCAGAGACTTACACCTGCAGCCTGTCTTACCCCCAAGCTCCTGCAAGCACTGTCTCCAGCCTGCTGACAGGGAGATGGGAGGTGGGGACAGGAGAATCCCCCGAAGTTCACAGATCCACTGGGCCTGGCATGCCCAGCAATCACAAGGTGGAGGATGAAGACTGACACCGGGTTGTCCTCTGACCTCCACAGGCCGACCATGGCAGGCACTTGCCTGCTCTCACAACCACATATGCACACAAGATCTTTTCAGAGTTGTAAACACTGGTCTTGCAATCAAAATATCAGCAGAGAGCGCTACTATACTGCCGCCACCGCCAACAATAATGATGACAACAACAATAACAATAAGAAGAGGGTAAGCCGGGCGGTGGTGGCTCACGCCTTTAACTCCAGCACTCGGGAGGCAAAGGCAGGTGGATCTCTGTGAGTTCGAGGCCAGCCTGGTCTACAAGAGCTAGTTCCAGGACAGGAACCAAAAAGCTACGGAGAAACCCTGTCTTGAAAAATCCAAAAAACAAAACAAAACAAAACAAAACCCAAAAAACAATAACAAAATCCAAAAAACAAGAAGAGGGTAAAAGTCAAAACCCAGACCTCAGCCTTCTGTTTGCTCCAAGAGAAGTGGCCATAAGCACAGGTAAACCGTGATCAGGCTCCTGGGGAGATCATTAGGGATTCCAGGGGGCGACAAGGGACCTGAAAGTCTTCCTTATTGTTCACTGGGGTCACACAACCCCAAGTGGTAGCAGTACTGAGGTTTCTGGAGGCTGACCGGAGGGCGCCTGTCTAGGGCTGCTATGGCTACAGGTATTGCCAGAGGGGCCCACAGAGTTCTTGTCTATGTTTAAAGATGTGCTTATATTTTATGTGTACATTTGAGTACTTGAATGTGCGTGTGTGTGTGCCATGGATACCTGGAGCTTTCAGAAGCTGGAGGAGGATGCTGGATCTCCTAGAGCAGAGTCCTCAACCTTCCTAACGCTGTGACCCTTTAATACAGTTCCTCATGCAGTGACCCCCATAAAACTATTTCATTGCTACTTCACAACTGTCATTTTGCTACTGTTATGAATTGCAGCGTAAATATCTGATACGCAGGATGGTCTTCGGTGTTCCCTGTGAAAGGGCCGTTTGACTCCCCCAAAGGGGTCGTGACCCAGAGGTTGAGAACGATTGCCCTAGAACCAGAGTTACAAGTGGTTGTGAGCAGCATGATATGGGCGCTGGGAGCTGAGTCTGGGTCTTCTGCGGGAGCAGCAAATGCTTTGGAGTCTCTCTTTTTGCTTTTAATAGCGGCAGCGGGTGGGCTATGGTAAGGGCAGAAGCTGAAAACCTTCATTTGCCCCTAACAAGACCACAGGCAGGCGCATCTTTTCTCATTCGGGAACAGGAGACCTATTGCCTAGGTGCCGCAAGTGGAAATAGTGAAGTCAGGACTTAAGTTCCTGTCTCCCAGCTATGGGACTGTGGGAAAAAGATCCTCAGGTGGTCATTTCTCCTGGATGCCAAGAGTGACCAATAGGTGGCGGCAGAGCCCTGCAGGAACAAAGGCTTGCGATTTCTTTAGGCAAGCAGCTGGGTCTATAGATCCCTCTCTAGCAACTGACTCCTGCACCCTCATACCGCAGCCTGCAGCAGCCACAGCGGGAGGGTGGATTTAATGGAAACCTGGCTTGTGTCTAAGGCCAAGCTCTTCCCATCCTGGAAGAGGAACCAGGCTTCCCATCCCTCAAACAGTGATGCTGTCCAGTGGTTCAGAATCAAATGGGACAAAGCCCCTGGCCGTGAATGGGTTGGTGGTGATGCATGCACCCTGTGAGGGGTGTGTGCTCTGACTGGCAAAGCTGACTCATGCATGGAGTTTTGAAGGGCAGGCCTTAAAAAACAAAAAACAAGACATGCCCCCCCCAAACCTGAATATTCGGTTTCTCTTGGTAATCTACAGCCCTTTCCTCACAAGTGCCCACGGGAGTTCCAGTTAGCTGCCCCTTCTCACAGGTCCCAGGCCCTGTGGGCAAGAGCCTATGGCAGGTTTCCATACCGAAGGCCTGGCCTATTCTGGGGAAGGAAAGCCCTGGGTGGGCTTGCTGCATACTTGCCCTGTGGCCTGCAGTAGAATCCTGACATACTTCTTTACGTCTCATGACTGCTAGGGACTTGAGCCGAATCAGGGATGGGCAGACGGGAGGCCCCAGAATCCACCTGCTCCAGGAGCAGAAAGTCTGCAGAGGCCCTGGCAGCTCACATTTCCTTGAGGCTTGTTCGTGGGGACCTTAGGGACAGAAATTTGTAGACTGCCAATTCCTCTGCTAGGCCAGCTTTGGTTTGGTTTCTTGGCTTTTATTCAAGGCTGACATAGCTTCCAGGTGGCGAGAAGTCACTGCAATGCCCCTGAGGAGCTGCTCCTTCAGCTCCTGTCACTCCACAGAAAACCAGTCGTGAACGACCGTCTCTGCCAGCACGGCATTCACAGAGGGCATCAAACGCCTCTTAGTGGTAAGTTAGGCTCCTTCCCCCGGGAGCCCTCGATTATCTTCCAAGTAGGAATAATTTACTCCTTCTTCAGAAGTGTCCCCACAGTATGCGAGGGAGCCTCCAGAGAGGCCTGTCACATTCTGCCTGTGTAGCCACTGACTGTCAACATGTGTGCCTTCTTCTCTGTGTGGGGTATTTGACCTCACGTCCCCTACATTTGGTCCTGAAAACTGATAAGTGTTTAGCAAGACAGTGAGTGAAAGATAATACCACAGGTTGGGCATTCCTATATCTAAAAAAACAAAAAGCAAAAGACTCCCAAAACATGAAAAACTTGAGCACTAACAAGATGTCACAAGTGGAAAATTCCACACATGACCTCATGTGATATAGGTTTTTAATCAAAACATATATTATTAAGAATACTGTATCTTCTCTAAAATTGCCCTTAGACTATGTGGATGATATGCATATAACTATACATTAACTGCCCCATAAAACATTTTTAATTTGGGATTTCTAGAGCCTGCGGTCCCTTATGATTATGAACAGGACAGTGACACTCTGTCACCAGGGTTGGCATGAGAATCCAAGTCATCTGCTTGAATGCCCATCATTTGGTTCTTTCCAAGGGCATGCCATCTCCCTAGTGGACTTGATAAATGCATACAACTCCTCGGTGGCAGCTTTCGGAGGCAGCAATGCTTTCCTGCTTGGCACAGTGTTTCCAGAGGGCACCTCACTCTGCACCGGAGCCCAGCTGCTTCTGGAGGCCTGTCTTTAACCTTCCGTCCTGAACAGTTCACACCATGGCTCATCTGCCAAGTACTGTTTCACGCTTACCAACACCCTAGGAAACACCCATCAGTGCCATGGGAAGGCGGACAGGGAAGGAGAGGAGGGCCACTTCTTTTCCCTCTAAGTGATACGAAGCGCTTTCTCTCAGGCACATGGTTTGTCAGGCTGCCACTGGCCCTGTCTCCCTACCTTCTCTCTTTCCCACTTGGTCCAAGGTCACCAGTTTCAGAAACAAAGATGTTAGGAGACCCTGTATCTGCTGTGTCCTCCTTTCTGAGGCTGGTCTTGTCTCTCTCCATCCTCCACTGTGAGTCTTCTGCTCTGGCTGGCGCCCCTGCCACTGTCTCTTGTTTTTGCCGCTGTCCCAAGCCAGTCCACCTACTTGTCTTCCCTGCACATAAACTTTCCTCCTTCACCATCCAACTCAAATGGCTCCTCCAGGGACTTTTTACACATTCAATTCTGCTTCTGAAATTGCTGCATCGAGCTGGATGTGGTGTGCACCTTTAATCCCAGAACTCCGAGGCAGAGGCAGGCAGGTCTCTGGGAATTTGAGGTTAGTCTGGTCTCCACAGTGAGTTTCAGGCCAGCTGGGGTGATATAGCAGGCTCTTGTTACAAAAAAGTTTTTTTTTTTATTCTTAGAGTCACCTGAAAGATTCCTTAAACATAGATTTTATATCCATTACTTCTGGGTAAGGCTTGGAGATGAGTATTTCTGTATTTTTAACCAGGTCACTAGGTGTTGCCACCTCAGGGACCACACTCTGCTCTGAGAGTCACTGTTGCCTCTTCCACTGCTCTCTGTCTTCCATCTCCGACTCCACAGTGTGTGTGTGTGTGTGTGTGTGTGTGTGTGTGTGTGAGAGAGAGAGAGAGAGAGAGAGAGAGAGAGAGAGAGCGAGGAGACTGAACTCAGGGACTGCGTGTTCGATAACCATCCTTCTACTGAGCTATATCCTCCAACCAAAACTGTTGTTTATTTATTTTTTTGAGGCAGGGTAGCCCTGGCTGTCCTGGAACTCAGCATGCAGACCAGACTGGCCCTGAACTCACAGAGACCCACACATGCCCTTTGGCCTCTGGAGCACTGGAGTTAAAGGCACTTGCTACCATGACCAGCTAACACCATGCTGGCTATAACAAGGGTTTTCAAATTGGGTGTGCTGGAGGAGAACCAGAAGCCTGTGTCTCCCAGCTCTGCAAGGCAGTTCCACCTCTGTGTATTAACAGTCTTAAGTTCAATACAAAGTTTCAGCTGAAGAAAAGATTTAGTTAACTGGAAAAGCTCTTAAGTCCCCCGGGGGAGCATGGCCTCCTCTGTGCGCAGGGATCCCAAGTTAGGCTCTTTCTGCTGTTGTTTTTATGAGACTCATGGGTAATTCAGACAGGCATTGAGAGGTCTAGTGGTTATTTAAAAATATGATGAGCCAGGTGGTAGTGGCGCACGCCTTTAATCCCAGCACTCGGGAGGCAGCGGTAGGTGAATCTCTGTGAGTTCAAGGCCAGCCTGGTCTACAAGAGCTAGTTCCAGGACAACCTCTAAAGCTACAGAGAAACCCTGTCTCGAAAAACCAAAAAAAAAAAAAAAGATAAAATATAACCAACTTTTGGTGCGGGATAATTGTCTGCATTCTGTCAATTATGTTTTAATAAATGCTGATTGGCCAGGCAGGAAGTATAGGTGGGTCAACCAGACAGGAAGTATAGGTGGGGCAATGAGAACAGGAGAATGCTAGGAAGGAGGAAGCCCATTTCTCACATTCCAGCCCAGACCACGGAGAAGCAAGATGTGAGCTACCCCGCTGAAAGGTACTGAGCCATGTGGCTAACATAGATAAGAATAATGGGTTAATATAAGCTACACGAGCTAAGAAGAAGCCTGAGCTAATGGGCCAATCAGTTTTGTAACTTATGGAGATCTTTGTGTGATTTTCTTTGGGGCTTGCAGGCTGTGGGGTATTGGGCGGGGTAGAAACCCCAACAAGCAGGCTCCTACATGTTACAAACTTTCAATTCTAATCAGTATTTGGTAGGGGTTTGAGTGTCCATTACCTGCAGTGATGGCGACCAAAAGCAGTTCTTCAGAGTTTGGGTTACTTGCACACAGCTTATAAACTGACTGTCCTCCATCTAAAATGCACACATCTTATGAACTGACTACCCTCCATCTAAGATCTAACAAGGGAAAGCTTTTGAATATCATCAAGCTTCTGATTCTGGAGAATTATTTCAGATGATGTTGCTCACTTTGTTCTTCACGAAAGGGCAAAAAAACGAAGGTGAATGGGCGTGTCTGTGTGAGATGTCACTTAGGTATGGCCGAGGGGCATGAGGAGGCTGAGTGTGGGCTGAAGGTGGCACACAGGGCGACCGCACAGCAGCCATGCAGAAAACAGGGGGTGCAGCCTGCAGCTAAGGCATCCTCCAAAGGTGTGTGTGTGTGTGTGTTGCAGGCTTGGTCCATAGTCTGTGGTGCTCCTGGGAGGTGGTGGAATCTTTAAGAAGTAGGGCCTATGTGAAAAGTCCTCTGCTCATTGAGGGGCACAGCCTGAAGGGAATCATGGGACTTTGGTCCCCTTTTCTCTCTGTGTGTTTCAACTGCCAGGAGGTGAGCAGTTTGCTCCAATACCTGCTTTTGCCATGATGGGAGAGTCGAAGTGGTGAAGCCAAATGACCACAGACCAAAATCTCTTAAAACTGTGAGCCACGAGAAACCTTCTCTCTTTATAAGCTGATCATCTCTGGTATTTTGTTACAGTTACAGCAAGCTGCCCAACTACAGGGTGACTGTTAAAAAGATTTCAAGTCTAGGAAACACTGTCTTTCAGAATGGTTTGAAAGTCACTTGAACACAGCCCCGTTCCCTGGGTGCTCCTGAATTTCCCCTTCTTGAATTGCATGCTAATCGCCCTGCTTTCTTTCTTAAACTAATAAAAGATTAGGATGACATTTTGAAAAGGGCACCTCATTAAGCAGCCTCATCTCCATTGGAGCACCTGGCTCCACGCACAGTAGCCAGCTGGCCATTTATCTTATGGTAATGAGGTGTCATCCCGCACGCGGGCCTGTCTTCCGGTCCTGCTTCTGCCTCCAGCAGCCCATTTCTCCCTCCCACCTGCCACTCTGTGAGCAGCAAGCCGGTCTGTGTGGGACAGCGGCCTCAGAGTCACCCGGGGTCTACTCTGGAGGAACGCATCCTGGGGCTGGGCGTGGCGTCTTTTACCTGTACACGGTGGTTGGAGGGGCACTCGGGCTGTCATACACCAGCCTCACATGGCCCTGGTACAGCTCCAGCGCCAAGGGGTCATTGTCTCCCTTGTAAAGGAGGATGCCGTTGTCCTTGTCAGTGGCCACCTGCGGAAAGCAACCAGGCTGTGTGAGTTCCAGCCTCTCCTGACCAACTCCCAGCACCCTCTTCAGGTGGTTGTCTCAGAGCCGAGACCAGATTGGAATTCTGATCCATATCTCTTTCCCCATCTGGCCTGTCTATTCCAGAAGGCGAGAGGTAAGCTTATATTGCCTATGCTAGCTGAGCAAACTGCTTCAACAAGTATACATTGACCATGGACTACGTGCCAAGACGTCAAAGTCACTGACCGCTCAAGGATGCTCAGCTCAAGTCCCTTATATAAAAGGGTATCTGCACTGAACCCATGCACGCCTCCCACGTGATTTCCACCCTCTCTAGATGCAGGGAAAACGCTAGGGTAATAGCTGCAATGCATATGTAGTGGTTATGGTCACGCGCAACCTTCTGAGATTGTGATGTAACCCCATCATCTACAAATTCATGCTGGAGAGCTGTGCCACAGACGTATATAAAAAGTTCACAAATAGCCAGGTGGTGGCGGCACACACCTTTAATCCCAGCACTTGGGAGGCAGAGGCAGGTAGAGCTCTGTGAGTTTGGGGCCAGCCTGGTCTACAGAGCAAGTTCCAGGACAGCCAGAACTCTGTTACACAGAAAAAAAAACCATCTTGAAAAAAAATCACAAATAATAACATCTCATAATGTTTTAAGTAAGTTTCCGATTTTCTCTGGCTCATATTCATAGCTGTCCTTAGTTCCCCATGGCCTGAGGGCTGGACATTCTTGGCAGGGGCTAAGTGTGTGATCCATGTTCAAGACAGTGGCAAATGTCTTTACAATGTTTTTGATCTGTGGCCGGTTGAGTGTGCAGGGATGGAAACCGGGGTGGCTATAACTGCACACCAGGAGGCCCCAACTCTAATCTGCCTCCCCTACTAGTGGTCTACAGTGTGATCCAACAAAATACCTGCTGCCCCTTGAAGCTTGTCTCTCTGCATGGAACATCACATACTAATAGTTGTAAACAAAGGCTAAAGACCAGAGCTTAACTCAGTGTATCCCATGAAGCAGACAGCGATGTGTTCGGAGCCGTCTGGGGACGTTAACGATACCACTGTCTGGGCTTCACCCCTGAGCAAGGTAGCGTGAGTCTTTGTGGGCAAACCTAAGTTTAAGAGCTCCGCACAGGTGCTGCTGAGGCACCTGGGTGACGACAGGCACCGGGAGAAGCCATACTGCTGGCCAGCTGGTGGCTGCCTGAGTCTCCACAGGCCTAGGCGTGGAGCACGTACATCTGATAGCTCATTTGGGTGTCTGGAGCACTGGAGCCTGTTCTGGTGGGGAGGAGTGAAGGAAGGAAGCAGGAGGGTGGGGGAAGTTAGAGCTCCCTATTTGTGTTAGCATGGATGCCAACGGTAAAGTCCTGCCCACCAGACAGGCTCTGCAGGGAGAGTATCTTCTTTTGTATCCTTTAGGCCTGAGGTCTGGAGCAGACCCTGCTGTGTGTAGGGCTGCAGAGATTGGATCGATGCTGAGTGAGTGTCTCATGCAGAAGCTCCAGATTAAACCTTGGTGAAGGTTACAGAGCTGGTGCCTGGCAGCACCCAGCAGTGTCTGGGCTACGAATTGGCCTATACTGTCCAGTTGCATCCCTGGGGCTAAGGTGTTGACAAAACCACTTGGCTCATTCTCTTTTCCATTCCCTGAAGGTGTCCTGCTTGCCTGAGCCCCTAGGTCTTTGCAAAAGCAGCTCTCAGCCAGCTCCTCCCCTGCCTTTGTTCTTTACTGTCAGTCCAGTCCTTAGCCCTCTCCCCAGAATTTAGGGAAAGTGCCACATAAGCTCCAGAACCACTTAGCTCTTCCGGCCTGATTCCTCTCTATAGGCCAGGAGCATGTCCTCCTCTGTGCTCCCTTAGCTCCTGGCTTCTCTTTCTCAGTCATCCTGGTCCTCACTGTCCAGCACAGGAGAGTTGCAGGCATGACTTTCAAAGAATGAACGAGGGGATAACAAGGAGCTGCTGCCGCTGTGAGACTCACCAGGAGGTTTCTTACAGACTGCTCTAGGCTGGCTCAGCCCCTGCAAAGTCCAGCCCTGTCTTTGATGTTCTGGGAGAAGGGGCTAACAATCTGGGAAACCCCAGCTTTACTCTGAGGGGTGCCACACTGGGGTCCTTCCAAGGATGGTAGATGGGAGGGGAAGAACATACCTGCAGGGAGATGTTGGCCTGTGGCCGGACCTTGGCAGAGGCCAGTTCCACGTAGGAGTCCTTGCCTACGAAGTTCACAGTGATGAGCTTCTCGCACCTGGGCCCAGCGAAGCCCGGGGGACAGCGGCAAGTGGGCTCCTGCTGCACCACGATGCACTGCGCCCCGTTCTGACACTCATACTGGTCGCAGGGACTGGTCTGGAGCAGAACCATGGGTGGGGGATGCTCACAGAAGAGCCCACTGGAGAGGGGGCAGGGGTGAGAGGAGACAACCGTAGTTAAGGGGAGAGCTGAAGTGGGAAGTTCTATTCTTGCTTCTAACTGTAGTGGGTCCTCTACGGTTCAGTTTCTTCTTTCAGAAGCTGAGTCAGTGCAGGCAAAATAGCCCAGCCCAGTGGGTAAAAATGCTTGCTGCCAAGCCTGATGACGTGAGTTCAATTCCTGGGACCCACAGTAGAAGAGAGAACTGATTGACTTTCACAGAGTGCCCTTTGAGAGCTATAAGTGTGAGCACACATACACACAATAAATAAATGTAAAAATTTTAAAAAAATAACTGAATCAGATCAGGATGAAGATTTCGGAATCATCAGAACGGACTGGGGTGAGTGTGCAGAGGGCACAGACTGTGAATTAACAGAGTATGGCACAGCCAGCCAGCAGGGAAATTCTGCCTCACAAAAGAAGGCGTTCTGACACTGTGACAACAGAGAGGGGCCTTGAGAGCGCCGTGCTAAGTGAAAGGAGCCAGCCATAAAGGCCAGCACCACCTGACTGTTCAAGCAGTCGGGCTCATAGCGATAGAACTTGGAGTGAGGTTGTTAGTGTTACAGGGGGAGAATGGGGAGTTGTTGATGGGGCCGGGGTGGAGAGCTTTGGAGATGGAGATCAACACCGCAGCCGAGCTAGGGTGAATATTCTATTAAAATGATTTATTTAAACAAATTAATTTTTAAAAAATATTTATTTATTTATTTATTTATTTATTTATTTATTTATTTATTTATTTATTTATTTATTTATACAATATTCTGTGTGTATGCCTGCAGGCCAGAAGAGGGCACCAGACCCCATTACAGATGGTTGTGAGCCACTATGTGGTTGCCGGGAATTCAACTCAGGACCTTTGGAAGAGCAAGGCAATGCTCTTAACCGCTGAGCCATCTCTCCAGCCCCTAAACAAATTAATTTGAATTATGTGTGCGTGTCTGTGTGTGCATGTGTCTGTGCCCACAGAGGTCAGAGAGGTTGGATCCTTCCATAGCTGGAGATATAGGTGGTTGTGAACTGTCTGATGTGGGTGCTGGGAACCGAACTTGGGTCCTCTGTTAGAACAGTGAGCACTGTTACCTGTCAACTGTGACTATTCTTAACACCATTGAACTGTCTCCTGGGGTTCAGATGAGGGCTGGGGAGAACGCTGAGCTCCTTCTTGGCTCACTGTCTATGTCAAAGTTCATCTGCATGTTTTGTATTCATGCTACCCAGTCTGATTTCAGTCTCTGTTACGATCTATTGGCCTGTCACCTGGGTACCCTGTCCCTTTAAGAGACAAGCCCCACCCATTCCCACCACCTCTCCCCTTCCACGAGGCAAGTGGATCTCCCACCTCCTCTTCCCCCTCTCTTCCTCTTTTCTCACCCCTCCCTCCCTCCCTCCCTCCCTCCCTCCCTCCCTCCCTCCCTCCCTCCTTCTTTCCCTCTCCCTCTTCTCCCCCTTTCCCTTCCATAACCCACTAAATAAACTCTATACACAAACTCTCTCTGCATGACGTATCTGTCTGTCTTTCACCTGCTGTGGAGGCCTCGGGTGACCCGCTGCTACCCTGCTGAGACCTTGGGTGACCTACTATGATCCCTTGTGGGACTGACTGCCCCTCATGGGTCCACCGCCCCTCATGGGACTGACCCCCCATCTTTAAAAGAATAACAGTCTCTGCTCCCTAGTTTCTGGCAACCCCATGATTAGCCCTTCCAGTCAAGGTTGAGGGGGATCTGGAGCCCAGGCTGCTTTTTCTACATACTCCACAGACATCTAACCACCTGACTTAACCACTCTTACTTGACATTTCTTCTAGCACCAATTCCAGAGATAGAATCACCTCCACTTTTTTCATTGTCTTTTATTATTTGGGTCCAGGGACTGGACCTGGCCTCACATGCAGGATGAACATTGAGCTACACCCTTAGCCCTCACATCTTTTTCTGCCATTAAGATGCTACAAATGTTTTTGGTTTCCAGCCACCACACAAGCTGGTTGGCATCATCGGTTAGGTAGCATCACGCATGTGTGACAATGTGAGCGTGGACTCGAGTTTTAACTTCTACATGGAGTTGCCCTGGTTCACTGCAGGGAGCCCTGTATCCCTGCCTCCTTCTTCCAGGCTACCTTCCTTCTGAGGTGCTCCTCTGTCATACCTGAAGCCTTGGGGGCAGATGCATGAGTAGCCGTTGACCGCATCCACACACTGGGCTCCGTGGCGGCACTTGTGAGCTGTGCAGTCGTCATTGTCTGTCTCACACAGCTTCCCACTGTAACCAGGGACACACTCACACCTGGAACACAGGCAGAGAGACACTTGCTCAGGGTCTGCCCACTTGCTGGCAGGTGCTCTGGCGCCTCCCCTTGCCAAACCTCTCTCTCTCTGTGCTCTAGTTCCTGAAGGGTTCACCAGGTGCCTCTGTTACTGGGTTCCACTCATGGTGCACTGGCCTTTGCTCTCAGAGTCAAGGTCTATCTGTTGCATGGAGTGGACACGTTTTGTTTTCAGAACTGGGCTGGGGATACGGGAGGTATCACAACAGATCTGGGTCATATCTGGTTCCTTCTCCCTTAGTGTCAGACACCTGGCTGAGCACCTTCAAGCGGCATCTCATCAGATCCCCAGGGGCCTGCAGGGGAGGCCCTATCCAAAGCAGCGTTCAGAAAACACTCAAGCCACCTCCCCAAAGCCACATCGAGTGACAGCTACATTTACTGTGGCAGACGCTATCATGGTGGCCTCTCTATCTTGCACGTTCTCTCAAAGCCACTGCTCCTTGATAAGCTCTACTACTCTCGAGTGCAGTGAACACTGACTGTCACAGTGTTGTGACGGTGCAGTACAGAGATGAGGACCAAGGATGAAGGCTATGATGGCATTTGTACCACCCTCGCCTTTGTTTCATGGCTTGTTCAGATAGGCCAACTGGTCCAGCCTTCCCCAGAGAGCAGAGGGTCCACAGCCCTACCATAATTCTCTAGAACCCAAACTAAGCCTGTATGTAGCCAGACCATGCGTCTGTGGGTCATTTGTTTGAGGTCACACAAAACCGAAATCCCTGCCTAGAAACAGACCTGAGAGTAACTAGGCCTAAGGCAGCCCTACAAACACACATCAACACAGTGTTCACTTGTCTCTCTCCCTCTTGAAAGGCCTGTGTAGCAGCTCAATTCTTCTGGGCAGAGTAAAAAAAATCAAAATGCCATCTTTCCGAGGCAAAGGAGAGGTGGCCCAGGCAGGGAGTGCAGGGCAAGCAAGAGCTCTGAATTCTTAGCTTGCACCCTCAGGACCTGACGAGACAGAGAGAGAGAGAGAGAGAGAGAGAGAGAGAGAGAGAGAGAGAGAGAGAGAGAGAGAGAGAGGCTTTTTCTCCTCCCTGCCTCTCTGTACTCCTTCCCCTTAGGAACAGACACAGTGGGGCAGAATCCCAGCATCACACCAGAGCTAGGTAAGTGGATGACTAGGAAGGATTCTGAAGGTGCATGGTGGCCCTGTAGAAACGGTTCCAGAATCTGAAGCCTGCTGGGTGGACCTGTGTGTGTTCAGATCTGGTGAATTTTACCAGTATCCGATCAGTTCCCCTTTAATGGACTTCACTGGCAAATCCAAAATGTGCAACCTAGTGCCGCATCAGAGCATATTTTAGGGATGTGGTCTGCCAAAGTGTTTTTCTTTCTCTTTCTTTCTTTTCTTTTCTTTCTTTCTCTCTCTTTCCTTCCTTCTTTATCTTTCTTATTCCTTTCTTCCTCTCTCTCCCCCTCCCTCTCCCTCTCTCTCCTTCTTTCCTTTTCCTTCCTCCCTCTCTCAGGCTTTTTAAAAAAAATTTTTTTTAACATTTTTTTTTTTTTTAAAAAGATAAGGTCTTGTGACAAAGCCAGGTTGGCTTCAAACTCCCTCGGCTGACCTCAAACTCTTGACACTTACATATAGGTCTCTAAGTCCTGGTGTTAAAGTATCTGCCATCAGGGCTAGAGAGATGGTTCACCAGTTAAGAACACTTGCTGCTCTTACAGAGGTCTCAAGTTCAGTTCCCAGAACCCACATCAGGCAGCTCACAAACACCTGTAACTATCGTTCCAGTAGGATCCGACACCCTCTTCTGGCCTCTGCAAAAATTTGCACACACATGTATATACACATATACAAAATCAAAAAAAAAGTCGCGGGGGGGAGACCTAGAGGGATGCTTCATTGGTTAAGAGCACTTGTTGCTTTTGCAGAGCATTCAGGTTTGGTTCTTGGCACCCACATGGAAGTTCTCAACAGTCTACACCTCTGCTCTCAGGGTATCTGATGCTTCCTTCTGGCCTTCTTAGGCCCCAGGCACTGATTGCTATCTTATCCTGTACACAAGAAATAAAAATAAATCTTTAAAAAATGTCTGCCACCAAAACTGGCTCAGCCAGTTTTCTAAAGTAACAAAAAGTCTGATGCATTGAGATTCTGCTTCAAAGCTTTAGCTGCTGGTAAATCTGGGCCTGGAGGAGAGCTGGAAGAGGGTGGGAAGGACAAGATGATCAAGGCACAAGGACGTGAATGAGCATGAGGCTGTCAAAATGAAGCCCATTATTTTGTAAACTAGCTAAAAAAGAGTAAAACCAAAACCAAACCCCAGCCTTGGCAGGCATTTGAGTTTCGTTACTTGGATGCAAAAGAGCCCCAGAGAGCAGCTGAAACGAACAGGCCCTCTGCAAGGCTCAAAAACATCTCGTCAACATTTAACAGGATAAAAATCAACCTTTAAAACATGAAGTTCAAGGCAACCGATGAGTAGGGAAGCTACTTCCACTTCTAAAGTCAGTGGTGGAGGCCTGGAGGCTAGAGTATCTACAGACTTCTGTTGGCATGGCCTTCTTAGACGTTAATGAACAAAGAAAACACTTAAGGATTTTGCCATTAAAAAAAAAAAAGCACTGGGCAGTGGTGGTGTACAACTTTAAGCCCAGCACTTGGGAGGCAGATGTGAGAGGATCTGTGAGTTTAAGGCCAGCCTGGACACACACACACACACACACACACACACACACACACACACACACACACACACACACACAGTGCAGCCACAGGGAGCGTGTGTAGGCACTACATTCCGAACACTTTTCCACGAGGTATGGGTTTGAGCACCTTGCTCTGCTCGTCACAGCAGGGACTACATAACCCTTCTCAGGTTGCAGAAGCAGCAGGTGGTGCCACTTCAACTCCTGTTGTTTGCAAACATTTTGCTGTATCTTCCCCGTTGATGATGCGATCTAGTGACCGTGGACCAAGGACACCTGGAGTATCTGGGTCTAGCTGAGAAGTCAGATGGACCTGGGTTGATGTGCAGCCCCTCTTCTCTCTTAGCTCCTAGGCAGCTGGGTCTGTGTCACTGGGTTTGGGCTGTGGGGGCCCCAGTTTTTCACTACTGAAAGCATGAGGGGGTTCATGAAACCAGGTACAGCATGGAGTTTTCAGTGTACACGAGTCAATGGGATCTTTGCTATTTTCAGGGTCTCTGGGCAGATCTGCCTGACATTGAAATCTCATGAAAGAATCTCTAAAGATAAGCGAAGGCCATCCCAAGCACATCACCCTCTCTCAGTAATGTCGTGCTAGGCTGCTGTGGGATAGCAAATGTTTGATGATGGCAGGGGAGGAGACATAATAATAAAATGCCTCATTGGGAGAATGGATTATTGTTTAAATGCATTTGAATATAAAAACTACCATTACCGTGTTGGTTTATATAGACTTTCTGAGACACTGTCTCCTAGGAGACATGATATAGAAATAAGAGGACTCAAGGAAAGCTTGGCTAGTGTCTCTTTTCCTGTATTGTCCCAGACTCAAGGGCCCTTGGTTATAGCAGAGGGTGAGGTTTTCAGAACAAACATCAGAGGCTCATGAAAATTCTATGGCAGCTCTGACTCTCGGTGTCCACACCCACCCCTGACCAGTTTCCATGGCCTGGTATGTTCTTTCAAAGTCCATGCCCTCTAAGTCTGCTGTCCGTCCACTAGACCTTGGATGATACTCTTCTCCTCATTCGGTGTGACTGAGGGCTAGTCACTACTCATTCCCCTCCCTGGCACCCCCACAGCCCTTCGTCTGACAGTCTGGGCGTCTCTGCTTTGGGACCAAGCGTGAATTTGGCATGTTTCCTATCTCCAGGTTGCACTTCACAGAGTTCTGTCCACTTGCAGAACACAGCCTTGTATTTAGGAAACAGAGGCTCTCAGCTGATGTTGGCTCCTGGGGTTGGGAGGAGTCTGGGGGTTGCCCTCAGGTGACCCGCTGCTCCTGAAACTCCTTCCTAGCATATGTCAGAGGGGCATAAGCAGCTGGATGGATTAGCTCAGGGTGGCATTCAGAACCGCGGTGCCTTCCTTTATCTTGGCAAAGCCAGAGGCCTCACATCTCTTCCAATTGCCCTGGAGATGAACAACAGGCCCAGGGTTTTGCAACAGAAAAGGATAATAGAGATCTGGGGAGGTGGGTCAGGGGGTAAAAGGTTTGCTGTGCAAGCCTGAGACCCCAGGTTCAGACCCCCCAGACCTCCCACTAAAGCCAATCGCGGCACTGCAAACTTCAGGCTTAGAAAGTGATCCTCCTTTAATATTCCACAACAACCTGTGGCCTAAACACATGCCACGGTGGTGAGAGCACCCACTCACATGTACCACACACACACACACACACACACACACACACACACACACACACACACACACTTACCACACTCACACACATACACACACAGAGAGAAAGGAAAACAAGACACGATATGGGAAGATACACTCAGATTCAAGCACTGGGTGGGCTTCTCTGTCTGTCTCTTCCTAACTCTACAAATTCTTCATGGGGACCCCTAGTTGGCTCTGCTGCTGGAGATGGAGAATATTCCACCAACGGCAGTAACTGCTGAACTTAGTCAGAACTCCTGGTTCCACCACCTCCCTCCCACAGGTGCAGTCTAGCAAACTTTCCGTGGCCATGGGGAAGCAGGACCATGAAGGTGACCCACCACAAGGGCTACACATTGGGCAGGTGAGCAGACACCTTTCAGACGGTGCATCAACCTTTGATGGTTCCTTCTGTGAATGGTCCCTCCTGTTCAGCTCTGGGAAGGAGAGAGACACTAAGAGAGGAGAAGGAAAAGGGAAGGGGAGAGGAAGAGGGAACATATCCATCTCTTTATCTGTTTCTATCATTAGAAGAATACAGAAAGGAAAAAACTATAAAAGATAAAGGCAACTTGTGGAAATATGACCAGGCCTGGGTCAGATAGAGATGCATATGAGTACAGTGGGGAGGAAGATGGGGTGACAGGCTGTGCAGGGGGAGACAGACACTACCTGACTCAGAATCTCAAACCCCAGCATTGGAGCCAGACTCCTCAGGGCTCCGTGCCAGGACATGAGGCCGGCCGGTCGGCCTTACCTGAATCCTTTGTCCAGGGAGATACACTTGGCCTCGTGTTGACAGAGGTTCAGCTCAGGCACACAGTAGTCGATCACCTCATCACACAGCTCCCCTGGAGATCACGGGGAAGAGAAATTAGGTGTCTGGGAGGAATCTGGAGGTCACCAAGGCCACAAGGTCCCACTTTTCACAGTCGAGACCATAGGTCATGGATACCAGAAGCCCTACATTCTTCTCTTGGTAATATCATCTCTACTGGATTCCTGATTCAGTTTCCCTGACTCAGAAATAAAGAAAAAGGAAAAGAAAAAAGACACCATATGGGAAGACACACTCAGGTACCCGAGTGACAGTGAGGAGGTCCCTGGGGTCTCTCCTGGACACTCAGCAACGTCTGGCTGATTTTCTTGACATTTCTGGAGCCGTTGCACCTGAAGCCACAGGTCAGACCCTGGCCTAGGCCTATGCATATTGATATTTTTCCTATTTGCCATCTATTTATTGGGTATCTTCTACATGCGAGGCACGGTACCAGGTGCTGGGAACACGACACTGACGAGTTTTATCCTCTCCCACTGTTTAGTGAGAATAGTCCGCAAACAGGCAGGCAGTTACCACCCACAGGTGTGAACGCCATCATGACAGTGAACTGCGGACACAAAGACGGGGACCCACAGCCTTGTTCAGGGGGCCAGGGGAAGCTTCCTGGAAAAAATGAACCAGGCATGTGATAGCTGCTACAGTCAAGAAAGCCAGGTGAATGTTTCAGAGAAAAAAAATGAAGGAGATTGTAGTTCTGATCTCTGGATATAGTACCTTTGAAGTTCACAGCGCTGCAAAATGCCAAATGTATCCTAAGTAACCAGAGATGGTGAGTGTGGATAAATCTGATAAGCCTGCATCACCTGAAAAATCTGTGTTAGGAATGTAGTTATAGGGAGAGGAGGAAGGACTGTATCACAGAGCAGTGCATGAGTTTAAAGCCAGGATTTTTGTTTTTATTAAAATTTTTATTTGTTTTTATTTTTATTCAGGTGTTTTGCCTGGACTATATGTCTGTGATGACATGCATGCCTGGTACCTGTGGAGGCCAGTAGAGGGCATCAGATCCCAAGGACTGGCATTAGAAACAGTGGTGAGCCCCCATGTGGGTGCCGGGATTTGAACCCAAGTCCTCTGAAGGATCAGCCAAAAACCTAGGAAAAGATGATCTAAGACAGAAAAACTTCTAACCTTGGAAGCTCTTTTCAGAAGGCCAGGGGTTTGGAGTCAGGAGCAAATAGGAGACTAACAGGGACAGGAAGTATGAAGGTGGTTGGTCAGTGATGGCATGAGATACCACGTCAGAGACTGAGCCCCACCCTGCCCTGAGCTAGACCTGAGCTGTACCACTCATATCTGCCCAGGAAGAGGCCTCCTCCCCGTCCTAGTGCCCTGCAGAGACTCGGGGCCACAGACACATGTCTGGGTAGGATGTGGACGCTTCTTACGACAGAGAAGCCACATTGCTCCTGTGGTGGGCTGAAAGAAAATAGCTCCCAAAGGGAGTGGCGCTATTCAGAGGTGTGGCCTTGTTGGAGGAAGTGTCACTGTGAGGGTGGGCTTTGAGGTCTCTTTGCCTCAAGCTCCCCTCAGCGTGACAGTCAGTTCACTTTCTGTTGCCTTCTGACCAAGATGTGGCCAGTACCATGTCTGTTGACACTCCAGCAAGCTAACGGCCATGAGGATAATTGACTGGACCTCTGAACTGTAAGGCCCCACCTCAGTTAAATGTTTCCTTTATCATAATGTCTCTTCACAGTAGTAGCAAACCCTAAGACGGCTCCCCCGCAGGTGTAAGCTGCCACACACCTGCAGTAGCCTGGTCACTTGCAGATCAGGCAGGGCTGCCCTGGGCAGAGGGCTCACCTCAGCTCCCTGCCTCCATGCCCATCTGCTTGCTGGGATTTTTTTTCCCCCGAGATAGGAAAAAAAAAAAGCTCTGTGTAGCTTTAGAGCCTGTCGTGGAACTTGCTCTGTAGGTCAGGTTGGCCTTGAACTCAGAGATCTGCCTGCCTCAGCCTCCCAAGTGCTGGGATTAAAGGCATGTGCCACCACCGCCTGGCATGCTGGGATTTTTTTTAAAGTCCATCTCTGCTACAGAGCCAATTTGAGCCTCTCTACTTACCCCTTAGTTGCTGGCATCATGATTGTATTTTGGCACTGAGCATAGCAAAGGTTTGATGTTGCACAGGGCTCTCTCTTAGGTAGGCAGAAGCCCTGAGCCATGCCATAGACTTAATGTCAGAGTTCTGCATATAGTGCATACAGTAAGTGCCCCCAATAATGGTTGCCTGTTGCCAATACCAATTCTTGGCTATCACCACGCTCTCAGCAGAGGGTGAGAGGAAGGGCATATGGACGTTCCCCTGCACATGCTCCCAGTACAAGGCCTTGTCTGCACCAGGAAGCTTGGAGCGAGTAGAGTGGATGGTCTTTCCCAATGGCCTTGGTTATAGGTTCAAAATTATCCTTGGGAATCCCTGGCTCTTGAGCTGAGGGCTTGACAGCTAAATCTTAGGAGGAGCAAAGGGAGTTTCTGTGCTCCTACCTCTGCAGGCACGACAACCTGGACACCCCTTCCCCCCTGCTCTGCTTCACAGAGCAGCTGGGCTCCATGGATGAGCACAAGGGAGCCCCCAATAGTACCATCACATTTTCCCTTTGTCTTAGGTTTGCATTTCCAAGTGACATTACTTAGAACACAACATATCTAGGTCTGTAATGGTGCTGCGGGTGGCGTAAGAAGTCTTGGGGATCAAATACACTGGGAAGAGACACACACAGCACCCCTTAAAGCAGGAATGTTCACAATGCCACCATGTCTCTTAGAGTCACAGCTCCAAGGAGACGGCTATTCTTACATGTAGTGTTTTTCAGATTTTATAATTATTACTGTTTTCTAAAACCACGGAGTTAAATTCTGTGGGTTCATTTTTCAAAGAATTCATGGACGCGTAGTCTGGGATATGTCACTTCAGCTTGACTTCAGCACAAAGAAGTCTGCTTGCATCAGTTGGTGACATTTTGCTTCCCAAGCAAAAGGAGTATTTAAATATCCTCATGAGGGCTTGTGGATGTAGGAAACAGAGGTGTTGGGTTTTGGTGGTGGGTGGGTGGGTGGGAAGACATTCCAGAGGAACCCGTCCCATGGGAGCCTTCTGTGTATCCGCCAGCCGGGTAAGTTCTGCGCTGTGGTCTCACAACCCTCCTGCCCCCGACTTTTCCTCCCACGCAAGCTCATGTTTCTCGGCCTGACCTTAAGCCTCTTCTGAGAAGGAACTGGGTTTTGCTCAGTTTTGCATTCCCAGCTCCAAGAAGAGCGCGTGGGGGACAGATTTCCAGAACTAAACAAAGCCCCAACTGTGACCGCACCTCTCTGCCCAGCCTCAAACATGCGGGGTTCCCAAAGGAAGGGGTGGCCATAAGCGCCGCACAGGCAGGTGTGAGAGCCTCAGGAGTACGTTCCAAAATGGGAGGAGCAGCAGCGGGACAAACCACAGAGAGAGTACTGGCGGGGGGGGGGGGGGGGGGGGGGGGGGGGGGGGGGGGGGGGGGGCTCTGTCTCCCTCCTCCTTCCAGGATGTCACTAAGAAAACCCACCCCACCCCACAAACACACCGGCACGAGCGTGTCTCCCTTGACGGTTACCTGTGTAATTAGGTGGGCACACGCATGCGTAGTTGTTGATCCCGTCCACACAGGTGGCATTGTTTTCACAGTCGTTGTCCTCACAGTCATCCGGGTTGATCTCACACCGTTGTCCCTCAAAGCCCAGCGGGCAGGAGCAGCTTTAGGGATGTGTGTGCAGAAAGGATGGGATTCCATGGTCAGGGAAGAGGGCAGGGTTGAGAGGAAGGCAGGAAGGGCAGGGGACAGAAAACACAAGCATCAGGTCTCTCTGCTGGCTGGAGGCCTCACACAGCACAGTGGACCCTGAGGCCTTGGAGACCCGACTAGGAAGACACTTAGGAACCTGCCAGGTCCTTTTGTCTAGCTACTCATTTCCAGGCAGTGTTCTGGTCCCCTACCTTGCTTTATACCAGCAAAGCCCCTCCACCTCGCCACAGCTGGAAGTGGTTTCCTGGAGATGGCTTAAGTCCCTACAGCTGTATTTGAATCCTCCTTTCCTTTGGCTTCTCTGTGGAGTAGACAGTGAGGAGAGGAAAAGCACTCCCCATAATGTTTCATCCTAAGGCAAACTTTCCGTATCGAGGGGTAAATTGGGCATCTTGGTCAAGGTCGCGGCTCTGCAGCTAGGCCTGCAGGGAATGCATTCTGGCCTGGCACTTTCCAGATGTCTGACCTTGTGTATTGATAAGACCTCATGATATTATATATGCAACCGAAACAAGTGGAAGGGGAGACAACTGATGTAGGAGGGTCTTTATCTGTTGCTTTCATTAGTTAATTAATAAAGAAAACTGCTTAGCCTGATAGGTCAGAACATAGGTAGGTGGGGAAGACAGAACAGAATGCTGGGAGAAAGAAAGCAGAGTCAGGAAGCCACCACGAGCTCCGGCCCAAGATGGACGTAGGCTAGAATCTTTCTTGGTAAGTCACCATCTCGTGGTGCTACACAGATTATAAGAAATGGGTTAATCAAGATGTGAGAATTAGCCGATAAGAGGCTAGAACTAATAGGTCAGTCAGTGTTTAAAAGAATACAATTTCCGTGTTATTATTTCCGGGCTAAGCTAGCTGTGCGGGATGAAAAGTAGGCCTGCTTGCCTCCTCACTACAGACAACACAAGAAGGCACTCGGTATACTTAGCTCTAGACAAAACCCACCAGAACCATCTCCCCTACTGCTATGTCTGCCCTGTCCCACCACCCCAGCCTCTGAGGAGCTGGAGTGGGAGGACTCCTCTCTTGCCAAGACCAAGGACCCTTTGTGAGCGCATCTCAAAGGACACCAATCGGCAGGTGCGCTTCTTTCATCCGCCTCTGCTGCAGAACATCTGTTTGAGATTTCCTCCCCGCCCCATCCCTGCCAAACCCTGCTCACAGGAGTGGGCATGTGAGGTTAAATGAGAACACATCAAGCCTGGGCAGTGAAGAAGCCACAGGATAGGAAGTGTGGAGGGGTGGGTGGGAGCTAGGGTCTGATGAAGGGCTTTTGTGAAGTTCCTTCTTTTTCAGGGCCTAAGTTCGGGTCAAGGAGCTGTGGTCATCCCCGGAAATGGCTCAGGCTTTAGACCTGAAGTCCAGGCCTCTATTCCGAGACTGCTCTGATTTTGGATATAGATGAAAAAAAGTAAACTAAAGAGAAAACAAATTTCATGGCCCCAGAATCCTACTTTATTCATCTCCTTACAACCTGAAAACCGTATCACTTTTTCTGCAACAGTGCAAGGACGTTTGAGGGTTGAGCTAATGAATAACAGAGCAAAATGATCCTTATTCCCCTTCCTGTTATAGACCCAGGGTATCATGAAATGGGCCAGTTCTTTACAGTCACACAGGGGCAGGTACTCCACGATCCTAAACAAGCAGTAACTGTTATTCGTAGATGTAATGGTCAGAGGGAGGGTGAGGACACATCAAAGTCTCTCCTGTCCTTATCAGGTACCTTGAAGGGCTTCTTCAAGCTGAAGCTTTTTACACAGCGGATTGTGACCCCATATGGGCTCCTATAACTGAACGTAGGGATCGTGAAAATTCTGGCAACAGCAAAAGGTTCCTGAACGAACACGGTCCAAAATTTAATTAAAAATCAAATGCATAATGAATCCCAGGTGTTTGTGGCAGCGCTGGCTGGTGCCGCTTCACGTGACGTCTCTGCAGCTTTGCTTCTGAGCATCCGTGTGCACTCTGCCCCGCGCATGCTGTCACGCCATGGTGTTGCAAACACCTCTGCTCAGACGGGAGACTCCTGTGTGCAAGGAACTGCAGTGTTTTAACTGCACACATGCAGTCTGAGTGCAGAAAATGTGGCTATTAATGCAATTTTAAAACTGAAATAGTTAAGGATTTAAAAAAAATATTTCCCTATCACCACCCCTCATTAATTTGGTGTATCTCTGGATTGGATTGGATTAGAATGTCAAAGCCCATGGCTTAGGGGGGGTCACAGGCTTAAGGTGGGAACCTTTTTACTAAGTGGACATGTCTTGAAATGCCTCCGGATACTGATGTCTAGACCCCTAGATTAGAATGACTAGCAAACTTGGGCGGTCAAAGTGCCGAGGATAAGGGATAGTTGAGTATTCAGCCCCAAATAGGACATTGACATCAACTGTCCCTGACGCTCATCAGGGAACATCAAGGAAAGGGAGGTGGAAAGAATAGAAGAGCAGGAGGAAGGCAGGAAGTGTTGCGAAACTGTCCTTCCGGGATGACAGGGCTGTAAAGCTCCCGGACTCCCAGCGGTTCCACAGACCCACACACGATCTGCACAAGAGCAGGCCGGTCATCATCCCAGCACGGGTGGGAGAGGATACAGTCCTACCTGTCCTACCTGAGGAGCTATGGGCGACTGATGGCTGCAGGGAGGAGGGTCATTTTTTCTGGGGTATGGCTGTTGGTAGGCTGCCCAGGCCCTGGTGGATGGCCCCACACCCATGCACAGGCAGGTGGTACTAATTGGGCCAAACGGGATTTGAAGGTAGGAAGGCAGAGGTATTAGTAGAGATCTTGGCAGAGTGGGAGAGGGTTATTTGGGTTGGCTGTGATCAAGAGACATTGTACACACATACAAAACTGTCAAGGAAAGAATAATACTCTAAAAATGCCACTGGAGTTGCTGCCGAACGTCGTAAAAAGTTGTTAAATGGATTTTGGCTTGGGTTGAGTATAGGATTTCCAACAAATTTCTGAAATAGCCCTAACTATATTTCTGCAATTTTTTACTATGTCTTTATGCAAAGTGTCATTCTAAGAATTGGTGATTTTAAAATAAAAGTATCTATCTATTCTAAAAGAACATTGAAGGTGCTTTATGTCCTACAATCCAAAATGTTTAGCCAACATTTAATCTTATCAGTATACAAATTTGCCCTTGCCTTTAATAAATAGTAAATATATTTTAATAGATATTTAATAATATAATTATTAATAATATATAATATACACCCCAAGGAATTGTTTAAAAATAAATTTAAAATTTTTTATACCTGGGTATAAAAGTATATAACTTTTTCATAGAATTTACATTAAAAATATTTTATGTGTATGGCTGTTTTACTTGTATGTATGTTTGTACACCATGTGAATGCAGTACCCAGAGACACCTGAAGAGGGTGTCGGACCACTGGAACTGGAGTTGCAGACTGTTGTGAGCTACCATAAGAGTGCTGGGGATCAAACCTAGATCCTCTGCAAGAGTAGCCAGTGTGCATAATTACTGAACCATCTCTCTAGCCCTGACTGTTCATATACTTTTATAGGTGGGGTTGAATAAAAATATTCAGGGCAAAAAGGGGTCATAAGTGGAAATAATTTGAGAGGCCCTGGCCAGGGCAACTCCAGGAGCAGTTAGCTAGCTAGCAGTGAGACCTTGTTCAGATTTTGAGGTCTCATTTTCCTTTTGGTTCTTCTGTATGGTTAACCCTGTGGTCTTTTGTCTGTCTATCTATCTGTCTGTCTGTCTGACCATCCATCCATCCATCCATCCATCCATCCATCCATCCATCTATCTATCGTCTACCCATCTATCTACTGGCTTGCTTGTTTTACGATTTTTGCAGAAGTGCTCTGCAGCTGAGCTATACCATCAGCTGGCCCTGGCCTCCGCTCATTTGGCGAGCAGGCAATGCAGCAGGACACAGTAGCACCTGAGTGGAGAGGGCAGGCGATGCTTCTGGAATTCTGACACTCTGGTGGTGTTTAGAGGACTGTGGTACTCTAAAAGTGGTAGGCTGAAGTACAAACCCTCTGGACCTCAGATGTGACCTTTGTTGGAAATGGGGCTGATGGTGAGTTAAAGTCAAAGGAGTCCCTAATCCTTGTAAGAGGACAGCTATGGGGAGACAGGCATAGCCCTGGTGCCCTGTGACGATGGAGAATGAAGCTGGAATGGTGCAGCTATAAGCCAAGGACTGCCCAAGATTTTCCGGTAAAGCAGAATCTAGGATGCCCACTCCCATTGGTTTTAGGAAGAGCTGTGTCTTGAACACAAGTCCTCCAACTGTAGAGCCTGTTCCCATTGCTTTAAGGCTCCCTGGGCAGCTGGGAAGTCGTAGGCACTGACTCCAGGATTGAAGAGGTGCTATGGAGCTATTCTTTATAAACCCCTCCCTACTGTGTCTCTGCCTGTCTGCCTGTCCCAGTGCAATACTGCAGCAGAAGGTGGATCCTCCTGGGAGCACACACAGACATGCCACCCCCGACATCTGCCTCTGCCCCAACCTTTGGCCCCAGTCCCCAAGTCCCGTAGATCTGGACATTATGTCTTTCATAGTTAAGTTTCCAGTTTATATGAAAATTGTCCAAGACCGAGGGCGAAGCGGGACCTTGATGAACAATCACCCTCAGGGAACCTGCCCCCAAAACAGGACCCTGTCCCAGGCCCGAGGGGGGCAGAACCCACTTTCAGCCCTGGACATACACTTCCTGACTGGGGCCACGATGGTCATCTCCTCTTTTCTTGGTGAACAGGAAGTGGGTGGTTTGCCTGACTCAGGCAGGAACAGGAAGAGCGCCTGAGTCCCACTTTTCAGGAGTCATGGTTAGGTGGGGCTGGCTTGGCAGGCGAATGCATGGGCCAGCTGGGTTCTCTGGAGATTTCCTCCCCAGACCACACAGCAGCCTCGGCTGGAGGGCTTTTGATAGTTAATTATGTGCAATTTGAGGTCTGACCAGAGCCTGCCTGGTACCAGGGTCTCATCTTTATTGTGAAGGGGCTGCTGCCCAACCCGCTGTGCTGGGGGAGCCCCTTCCCAGGGATCTGCTTCTGCTGGGGTGACTGCTGGGGAAACTGCAGCACCTGGGAGCTGGTGGGGGACAGATGGGCCAGAGGCACCACCCCATTCCTAGGAGTTACTGTCTAGCATGAAAGGACTAGAAGCATGATTAGAAGACCAGGCTATGTGACCATTAGCCTTTGTGCCTCAGTTTCCTTCCTGCTCAATGCAGAGAGGTATGAAAAGGTTTAGCAGAGACAGTGGACGTGTAGTTGTCACCTGGCACACAGAAGGCGACAGCAGTAGTTCCTGTTATTTGTGACACAGGAAGAGGAGGGACCACCGGGTGGGTGGGTTTCTTGGTCAGGGTCCCATCCTATGATTTTAGCATCATCCGCAGCCTCCCTTGGCTCAGAGAGTGGAGGCTGGCACTTAGATTCGAATCCCTGCACCCGTACTCTGCATCTCTGGGGAGAGTTTATCCTTAGATGCCTCAGTTTCTTCCTGGGTAGAGAAGGGATAATGCTTCCCCCACTGACATCATTCCCATACAGGAGTCGGGCCCGGAAACTCTCTGAGAAGACAGAAGGTCAGGGCTGAGTATTACCTGAACCCATCTTTGTGGCTCTCGCTCAGGTGGCAGGTACCTCCGTGCTGACAGGGGTTCTGGATGCAAGTGTTGATAGGCACGGTGCAGTCCTTGCCCTGAGGAACAGACAGGGGGGAAATGTGTCTGGTGAGTGCAGCCTCTGACGACTGCGACGACCCAGGAGACCCCAGGGAATTCCTAGCAGCCTCTGGGATGAAACCAAGATGAAGTGAGGAGGTCAGTACAAGATAAAGGGAGTCACTGCTGAAGGGGAGGGATGTTGAGAGTGCAGAGTTCAGGCTCCAGCAGGACCAATGCCCAGAGCTCACAGGCTTCTCTGTCCTAAACTGTGGGGCATGAGTATGGGTGGGGGATCCAGGTGAGTTTGGTTTGCAGCTCCTCCTCTTTCTGAATCATGGTGGGCCCAAGCCCTTTAACCTGTGATGGGGTTATTATGAGAATGACACGGGAGATTTCACGGAGGGAGGCACTGTGTATAATGTGACATCCTTGGCACACAGTAGGCGTTCTGTAAAAGCTAACGGGTGTATTGCTATGTGTTTCACTGAGGTTTAAATATAATCCGTAACCTGAGCAGGGGGCCTATAGTATAACCTGTAGATCCATGGTCTGTGAGGTGGCATCCCGCCCCAGTTCCTCCTTGATTGCTTGGTCTGCAGTAGACTTTAGGTGCTTGCATTTGCTCTCAAGTCTAAGGCCAAGCCAGGCCAGGCCAGGCTTAGAATTGCAATGGCTTGGCATGAGGTAGAGTTCCTCTGGACCAGGTTCCTCTTCAGGGTAGGTATGACTTGAGAAGGAGCCAGTATCTGGCAGGTGGGGATGATCATGCCAGGTAAAAGCAAAGACGAGGACGAAGGCTCTGAGCAGGTGATTCCGAGGCACAGACCTAACATCCCAGGGGTCGTCTTGGCCCCATGGTTCACGCTTCTCTCTTGGGACTAGGATCCTATACTTCAGACATGGATCTTGTACTTTCTTGAGATTCCCCAAGTTGCCTTTTGCAGGACCTCGTAGCACCGGGCCTGGGGAGGTGTCTACTGCACATATTTCTGAGCCCGCCATGGGTTCAGGGACTTGGGTGCACGCCAGGCCAGGGTGATCATGGGAGCTCTCCCACTGCCACCACCACCTGCTCACCATCTGCCTGAGAAGAGCCTGTCCCGTCTTCTGTTGCTGCCAGTGCCTGTGATGGCATGGGACTGGGGCTTCCTGGCTGTGTGGTTACTGCCAACCGAGCTGAGGCATTGGGCCAGGATAGCCTCCACTGGGGGCCCAGATGCATCCTCCCACTCTCCTGCACGCTGGAGCCCCGGGCCCCTCTCCAGTAGCTGGAAGGCATTGTCCTTGTCTGTCTGGTTCTTTATGTGAGTCCATGCCCCACACAGAGGTTTCTCAGAGGGGAAGTGAGAGGAAAAGTGCTCTTTATGGAGCTATCTGGCTTTACCCCTAAGCCGCAGTGACTCAGGGCCCCCATCTGAAAGTCAGCGTCTGGAATAGAAAGTGTGATAGGAATTCTCACTCACGTTATTGAGCACATTTTCCATTCCTGGCCTCATGCTAAGTGTTTTATAGCCACGATCGCATATAATGTCCCCGAGAAGCCTATGAGATCGGTACAATTGTCATTATATTCCCTTTTACAGATAGGGAAGGCAGACTTGGAAGAGAAGGCAATAGGTCTGAGACTACGCAGCAGTTAGCGAAACAGGCGGCCAACAGATGAACTCAGACAGCCGAGCCCGAATTCAGCACCAGGCCCCTCTATGCCGGACCATTGATTCTCTTCCTCTGAAAACCTGGGCTCTGGAGTGCTGTGGATTGGAGCCAAGTCTAGGCAGCTTGCTAGATGGCCGAAGGAAATGATTAATTCTCTTTGATCTTATTTTTTTTCCCCATGAAATGGGAGTGAGGTGGATGGAGTACGCCTAATCTAGAAATTCAAAGTACATGAAAACATCAAACATCTGAGGGCTGACAGGTCATCAGAGGTGGGAAATTCTACTACCTTTGACCACAGGAGATGGGTCATGGTCAAAATGCAGGTATAGTAAAAATCCCTACAAGTACAGGTTATGTTTATATATGAAACAGGCTAATTTCACTCTTGGTCTTGGGTCTATCTTCCAGATATCTTAGTGTGTGTGTGTTTGCACATGCACACGCGTGCCCATGCACACACATGCGTGCAAGTGTGCACACAGTATGGGCTACCGTGCATGTGAGGCCAGTGGATAACTTTGTGGAGCTGGTAGCTGGCTCTTTCCTTCCACTATACACAGGCTCTGGAAATCCAACTCAAGCCACTAGGCTTGTGTGGAAAGTACCTTTCTCGTTGAGCTAATGCCATGGCCTGTCTCTTACTGGGATTGAGTCTTGACAGCTTGTCTAGGCTGGCTGGTTGGCAAGCCCTCTGACCATGCCTGTCCCTGACCTCCAGTTCTGAGACGACTCTTACAGCATGATAATGTCCAGCTTTTTACACGTGCTCTGAGACTCATACACGGATCCACGGTACCAATCAGTATGCATATTTAAGTATTATAAAATCCAGAAACACCTGAAATCTAAGACGCTTCTGGTCTCAAGCATTTCCCAGTAGGTAATGGCTCTCAATCTGTGGGTCACCCATCAGAAATATCAGATATTTGCATTACGATACACGACAGCAACATTACAGTTATGATGTGACAGCAAAAATAACTTTATGGTTGGGGTTCATAAAGGGTCACAGCATTAGGAAGGGTGAGATTCCCTGATTTAAGGGATGCTCAGTTTCTACCTGGACTGTGGGGAGTGAACTGCCATTGCAGAATCACAATACCTGCAAGGGACCTCCTGGGTGACGTAGCCCTGTAAATAACAGCAGTGATGACCATGCCTCGGCTCTGAGGCAGGGCTGAGTATGCTCAAAAGTTCAGGGATGCTTGCATGGGTGGTAGTGGTACTGGAGAAAGAAGTATAAAGGGCAGGATAAGAGAACCTCAAAAACGGTACAACGGGCACCCCCTCCCAGCCCTGTCTGTAATCTGACCTGATACTCTAGTGATCTTGCAAGTACCACTTGGCCCAGGCAGACCCCGCCCCCTGAAGGGTGATGAGGTATCCTAATACCACTGGCAGAATCCCCTCTAAAGCGTGGTGAGGTGTGCAGGATCTCTTTTAGACCTTTAGGCAGAGCACAGACATCTAGGAGGCATCTCCTGATGCTTGAAAACACAGTAATTGGGGCTAGAGACGGAGATTTCTGTCGCTTATGTGTCCTTGAAAATAATCACCATTTCGAACGTCTGCCTAATTAGCCCAATTCCATTCTCTTCCAGTGCGGCTTGCTCAGATCTCTGGGACTTGGGATGCTCCTCAGTTGTCTTCCGTCTGTCCTCTGGTCCACCTCATCTCCCCTCTCTGACAGGATTGAGGCTACTGGCTTTCTTTAAGAACCTAGGAACAGCTCCCTCATTTTAATCTATGGTGAGAGAGGGCTGGGGAACTGCTCAGAGACCTTGCTACTTGAAGTGTGGTCCTTGGACTGGACAGCCCCGGGGAGCTTGTTAAATATACACCACATCGGGCCTGACCCCAGCTCTGGGGAATCAGAACCTAGATTTTAATAGGCTTGGGAAGTACCGCTCTGAGGCACCAAACCTATGTGCATGAAGCTAAGTGGTTGGGGTAAAAAAAAAAAAATCAGTATTTTATTTCCCCAGATCCTGGAATAGTGGCAAGACTGTTAGGTTGTGTGGAATGTCTCTGAACCTGGCACCAAGGTAGGCGAAGCGCACTCAGGATGTGTTTTTAACCTCGTTACACCTTTGCTGGAGATGGTGACGGTTCCCACTCTCAGGCGGGAGGGCAAGGTAAGAGGAGAGCTGGTTACTAGGGAAGACTAGCAGCCGGGCTTTGCAGGTAATGGAGCCTGGGAGAGTTCTTTGTATTTACAAATCTTGGCTCATCTCTCAAATGAGGATAAGAACTGATATCTCTAAGATGTGAGGTAATGTGCTCCAACCGCTTCATCAAGGACTGGCCTTACAGGGGACCAACAGCAATGGCTTAATGTATCCTTAGTTTCCCAAGGCAATGCTGCAACGTGTGTGAAAAGTCCTTAACACTTTGTTGTGGACCGAAGCGCAAATGAAAGCAGCCGCGGCCACAGGCTACTGATGGCCGATCTCCCAGGACAGTCTGAGGGTGGCCGGCATGCAAAAGGGAAGGTGGCAATGTGATAACTTGCCAAGTACTTCCCATACCCCTGGGTGTACTCTACACATGACTGTGTATCTGTTCCTCACAACCCGTGGGATGCGTTCCAGTGTCCAGAGATGGCTGAAGTGAAGCCGCTGGTCACTGATAGACAGCTAGCACACGGCAAAGCCACACTCCTCACATGCTTCTCTGTGATTCCGGAGCCTGAGACCCCTCCCCCTACACTGAACACACATGCAGAGGTCTCAGCGGATCCATTCCTGAGTGATGCTATTCTCAATCTCCGTTCTGGGGACTCTGTGTTAAATTTAAGGATTCGGGAACAGCTTTAAAACAAACCCCTGGGTTTTCTTGTTCCAGGCCCATAGGTGGCACTCTGACACTGTCTGCTAGCAGCCAGGGTGGCCTGAGAAAGCCACCAGCTCCCCAGTTCTCATTTCAAGCCTGTTACTGTACATGCACAGTTCCTTGAGGATGCGGACACTGTGTTCCTGTCACTCGGCCTGTGCAGAGGATGCACAAGACGGGCTGTGGGCTGCCCTGGGTTCGTGGTTTGCCCAGTCCATCCAGATGGTACCTGGAAAGTTGGGATCTGGAGTGTCCCATGGAAGAGCACTGAGCCACAGCTTTGCTGATCCCAGCGAGGCACTAAAAGGGGCGTGGCTACTCAGGAACCTCTTCAGGTGAAAAGACTTTGGCTTTGGGACCATAGAGCCTTGAATTTTAATCTCAAGCCTACCGAAGCCTGGTTTTTATATCTGTATAGGGCTTTCTGCATAGGTTTGCTGGGAGAAAGGGTGAACCAAATGCCAAGCAGAGAGCATGGCACATACTCCGTACACATTAGCAGGGAGACGGTGTAACTTGTTCTGGGTTGTGCTGGGTAAGAAGAATGGGGGAGAGGATTGTCTTGGAAGCAGCCTGGATTTCTGGTAGGATGGAAGGGCGACCAGGGAGTCTCAATTCTTTTGTTAGACTTGTCAACTATGAAGGTGGGCTTGCTTGGAAGCCCCCAGGCCATTGAGTCCTCGAGTCCCTCATCCCCTTAGTCCCTGGAATGGCAGTCGGGATGCTGGGTTTAACGGATGCCTTTACTAAAGGACCCTTTACCTCTCTGGGTTGCAGTCTCCCTGTGACTCACCAAGAAAACGCAGAGGTAGCATTTCCTTCTCGTCTCAAAACATTCTTGTAAATACTCCACGGGTCCATCAGAGAGGGGCCTTAGCCTTAGCCCATATGCAGGAGAACAGTGACATTGTTGGCTAATGCCACCTATGTCATAGAATTACCCAGGCTACTCTGAGTAGCATCAGCTGCATGGGGTCTCCCCCTGCATCCGGGACAAAGGGAGAGCCTGAGCAGGAGTGGCGTGGGCAGAACCTCCCGTCTTACCTTGTAGCTGTAGGGGCAGGTGCAGCGGTACTGCTCCACAGGATCCTGACTGCACGTGCCGTTGTTCTTGCACGGGCTGGAGAGGCAGGCGTTGCACTTGGCCACGATGTTAATGTCCACTGGCCCTGGGTAGCAAAACCAGAGTGTGGCTGGCAGCTCCCCGAGAAGGCTAACTCACCCCCTCTTCCCCTCTGCTCGGGTCTCCTCCCATCTCTAGGCCCAGAGGGCAGCTGGCTCTCTCGAGGATGTACATCCAATCTGGCGAGTGTCCCATTAATTCGGCCACTGTCCAGTGAGTAAGAATCACAGTGGGACACCATACAGAGGCACTTCTGCCGTCGAATCAATTACTGTAATTAGTCTGATCCGATTTGGGTGCTAATCTGCAAACAGTGCGCCATAATTAGAACCCTCCTGCGTGTTTTCTATTCCAGGAAGTTCTGGGCACAGCCTCTGTTTTGACCTTCTCCTTCTTTTTTTTTTTTTTGCCCTGGCTAAGCCCTTTCTCATAGAATAGCCAAGGAGGGATGCCAAGGTCAAAGGCACACACAGAGAGTCCTTCCTGCAAGATCTTAGGGCTAATGATGCTATACAGAACGATGTGGAGAGGGACACTGTTTTTTTCACTCATGGAAGTTGCAACCATTCCCTATGTGTGTTTGTGTGTGTGTGTGTGTTTAAGGGCTGAAAGGAGGTCATGGTCTCCACACAGAGCTTTGCAAAAAGGGGCTATGTCTACCGCTACAAACACCTTTGAACATGAGCCAGGGATACAGACGTCCTATTTAATGCCAGAACTTTAACTGACCTGGAGCCAATAGTCCTGGACATGGGTTGAGATTCACTCTGGTGAGTGAACATAAGGGTCCCAGGGAACTCTGAGACCGATAGGTATAACTTGGGCTTACATGAGAATGAGCAGAGCCACCTGCCCATGCCTGCCTCTAACTAAGGGGGCTCCCAGCCCATGGAGATTTCTCTGGACACACAAGGACAAGTCAGAACCAGCCTACATCCATGCCCAGGCTGTAACTCACACTAGTTTAATCAAAACCGAGATTGTGGGACTGAGAAGCAATGTTATTCTGCAAGAAGTGGGGATCCAACCCGACTTTACATATGCCAGGCAGTGCCATCCAGATACAACCCCTACCCCTGGTTTTTAAAGTTCTTCAGGGGACTCCTGTCCAGATTGAGTGGCAGTGTCCCAGGGCTATCTGAGTCCTTCTAGTATCAGATCAGATGTCTCAAAAGCAGGAAGCAGAAAGATAAAATTGCCTTTAAATCAATGGAATGTTTTTTCTGGTTTCAGCTGTTACATATGTGGGGCACAGCAAAGTTTGAAAGGGAAAATACAAACTGAACATTAACACTCTAGAAGATGAGCGAAGAGAAATCAACAGAAAAATGCTCAACGCAAATGGAAAATAAATTCCGAAACTAATCTCAGGATGCCTCAAAATTAAAGGCAGATAAAATAAAGGAGAGGCCCTGACTATAAAATAAGACAAAAGAACCTGGTTCTCTAGGTACACAGAGGGCGCTAATGAGAGCCCAACCTGATCTTCACCTTTTCGGGAAAGCCATTCTGCAAACTGTTTGAGGATCATATATTTGAGTCTTTGAAACTTATCTAAGGATATAATATGAAACAGAGAAATAACAGACCTATGTTACTTAGGTTCTGTGCCAGAGATAGGCTGTGGTCTTACAAGTCACATGTGCTTAGATGTTGAAAACATAGCAGACCCTGTGAGGACAGTGATGTGGTGGGCCGGCAGCCCCTACCTTTGCACTGGAACCGGTGGGTGGGAGTGGTGAGCAGGAGTCTGTCCGCCATGGACTCGGGGCTACTGCATCTGGCAATGCCAGGCTCCTTGTATCCAGCCTTCACCCACTCTGACAACCAACGCAGACTGCAGTCACAGTGGAGAGGGTTGGTTCCCAGGGCCCTAGAAGGCAGAAGAGGAAGTTAGGCCCTGCCTGGCCTGGCCCCCCCAAACTGTGGCTCTCTTAAAACTCAAGGTTTTGAAACTAAATCAGAGGAGTTTGGTGTGCAGACTAGAAGACATGACCACCAAGCCAAATCAAAGTTTCCTGAGTCTATTTCCAATTCAGTAGGTGCTCCATCCCCACCTAGATGACAGCCCTCTGCGGAGGCTTGGTTCTCATTTCTCTGGAAAATTCCGTCCTTTGCTCTACTCCAATCCTGGCTCTCATTCTGAACCTTGGCCCCCTTCTCTTGTAGCTCTCAAGCACAGGGTCTGTTAGAAGACGTGCCCTTCAAAGAAGGTTCTGAGACCCGGCTTTACGAAGCAGCTTCAGTCTAGTGAGATTGAAGTATGGAAGAGAGTGCCACAGTTGAACCCAAACATCTCTGAAGAGATTGGGAAGAAAACACTATGACTCAATAAAAAAAAAATCCTGTTCTTTAGCATGTCTATTTTGGATTTACAGAATGCATACATGTCACTACTGTAGCCTGTGCACACGACATGAAAATAATTAAAATATTTACAGAGGAGGAATACAATCTTATACACCGAACAACAGAGATGGTACCCGGAAGACAACACTAACTGAGCGTGCTAGCTGGGGGAGGGCTGACCTGGGAGTCAAGGAAACTGAACCCTACCCGGAAGTCTCACTGGCTTGATGGGTAACTTTCAGGTAGTCAACTGTTATTTATCATCTTGATTTCCTTGAGAAGAATAAGGATGGAATACAGAAGCCTTGAGAATACGCCCGTTGGAGTCAAGGCAAACCTGGAGTTGGACTGTGGTTCTGTTACTAGCTGGCTATGTAGCCTCAGAATAAATTTTTAAATTTTTCCCAAGTCTCAAGGTCATCACATAAAAGGCAATAAAGTAAAAAAAAAAAAAAAACCTAAAGTAAAAAAAGGGGGGGGGGAGAAATAAAGTGACTTAGTGTTCTAGGAAATACATTGTGCTAATCTACATGGGAAGTAGAAAAAGACAAGATGAGTAAATTGGGAGCATGGGGATCATGGGAGAGGGCAGAAAGGGAGGGGGAGGAAGGGAAGGGAGCAGAGAAAAATATACAGCTCAATAAAAACAATAAAAAAATTTAAACTTAAAAAAAAAGAAATACATTCAGCTGGGTGGTGGTGGTGCATGCCTTTAATCCCCAGCATTCAGGAGGCAGAGGCAGGCAGATCTCTGTGAGTTGGAGGCCAGCCTGGTCTACAGAGCAATTTCCAGGACAGGCCCCAAAGCTACAGAGAAACCCTGTCTTGAACCCACCTCCCCCAAAGAAATACATAGGATAATTTATCGAATGTGTTTAGGGTATGGTAAGGGTTCAAACATCACATCGTTTGCAAGAATTGATTGAAGGCTTCTGAAACAAGACATTGTGTACAGTTTGAAGACAGTATCTCAAAATAAGCTCCTGTCGGCCTTCTGAATGTCAGGTTTCCTATTTGCAGGTCCAACCAATTATGGGGTCAAAATTCATTTCTAAAAGTTTCATCTATAACGAACACATATAAACCCAGACTTTAGTTGAGTCCTTATTCTATAATCAATATGGTATAACCATTATTTACAAAGTGTTTACATTGCAGTAGGTATTTTACATAGTCCAGAGACAACGTCAAGTATCTAGGAGGCTGAGTGGCATGCTCCTATATCTCACTGTATGTAAGTGACTTGAGCATCTGTGGGATCCTGGGACTCCGTGAGCCATTCCCCTGTGCATATGGTGGGACATCTGCCTA
Organism: Microtus pennsylvanicus; assembly: GCF_037038515.1. NCBI lineage: Eukaryota > Metazoa > Chordata > Mammalia > Rodentia > Cricetidae > Microtus > Microtus pennsylvanicus. The sequence goes on from NC_134589.1 coordinate 84,458,277, forward strand.
ACACAAGGAAATAACACAACGTGATGACACTGTGACACTGGCTGTCACCATCACCATTTCCTGTTTTGAGCCAATATACACCCAGAAAGAGGTTACTTACAGGTGGGAGAGGGACGTCAGGTCATTGAAGGAGCCTTCAGGAACACTGGAAATGTCATTGCCATGGAGGGTTCTGAAGCAAAAGACACAGGTTAGCAAGTGACCCCACTGAACCCAACACACTCACCCAGCCCAGCCGCACGTTTAGGGTCCCCAGAGCCCCACAGCTAGTGATATTAGATGTCATTGCCATTGCTGTGGGGCCATGGACATAGCTCTCTACAGCAGCAGGAGGGGTGGAGGGGCTGAGGGCTTGGGGAGGAAGAGAATGTACTTTCAAACTCTATAAACCTGGGTGAGAATCAGAAACCAGAAACCAGTTCGTTTTGGTAGTAGAGCATCGGTAGGATAAACTACTTCTCTGGCCTCAGATTTTACACCTGGAAAGCCGAGGGCCACATCTACCTAATGGAACCATTTTAGTTTCAAATATGACGTTTTGTGCTTGATTAACTGTGGCTGGTGCCATCTATTCCGGAGCCAGGCTGCTCGCTTTCAGACTCTGTCTCTGCCACTTACCAGCTGTATGGCCTTGGGCAAAATGGCTTATTTTCTCTTGAGCCTCAGTTCCTGATTGTCAAATGAAAATGGCCACAGTCATATTGTCTCATGAAGCTCCGGTGCATATGTTAGACTACGTAGAAAGAATCTAGTATTTTCTAAGTGCTAACTGATGAATGACAGGGACAGTGGGGGCCAAGGATATGAGAGAGAGAAAATGATGGTGGGATGATGTGAGATTCCCCTCTGTATGCTGTGAATATGTTTTATTACCATTGGTTATTAAAGGAGCTGTTTCGGCCAGTGGCTTAGTAGAGTAAAGAAAGCCAGGCGGGAAATCCAAACAGAGATATGGAGAGAAAGTAGGTGAAGTCAGACAGACACCATGTAGTTGCCAAAGGAGACAGACACCCTGGAACCTTTACTGGTAAGCCACAGCCTTGAGGTGTTACACAGATTAATAAAAATGGGTTCATTTAAGATGTAAGAGTTAGCTAGAACTATGCCTAAGCTATTGACCAAAGAGTGCTGCAATTAATATAGTTTCTGTGTTATTATTCGGGTCTGGGAGGCTGGGAAATGAACGAGCAGTCTCTGTCTACAGCAGAAGGATAAACCAAAACTAAAATTGTATGAAAAAGTCATAAGAGAGATGGCTCAGAAGTTAAGAGCATTGCCTACTCTTCCAAAGGTCCTGAGTTCAATTCCCAGCAACCACATGGTGGCTCACAGCCGTCTGTAATGGGGTCTGGTGCCCTCTTTTGTCTGCAGGCATAGACACAGACAGAATATTGTATACATAATAAAAAAATAAATAATTTTTTTTAAAAAAAGTCATAAGAAAACCTCATATTTACTACTTTAAAAAAAATAAAAAAAAAGAGTTCAAGTGGAGGCACCATGTGAGGGTGGGTAATGGAGTACCCAGAAGCCACAGATTGGTAAGTGAAAATCCCAGGGGGCTATGGTGGGCTGGAACCCTAAAATAATACAGGTATCTGCAAGAGTGCTCATTGCCCACTAGAATTAGGCAAGAAGACTTTATTGATGAAGGCGCCACATACTCTGGTCTCAGGGTATAGAGAGATCAAGCTGGAACTGAGCTGGAAGCTTCCTCCCTAGGGGCTTGCTCTCACAGAGTCAGACGGTGCCGTGTAGGCTGCTGGGAGATAATTGTGGACCTTGTGTTCTATAGGGCCGACTGGCCAGGCCACATGTGCTCACTGGCGCAATAGTAACAAGTCAGTTCTGGACAGGGGAGATAGGTAACTGACCACTCTCTGCTTAGAGAGGCTTGGTCTCCACTGGAGCTCAAGTCTGGTATCACCTGGCCAAAATCCTGAGGCAGAAAAGGTCATGGGGGAAACCTACTACCTTTTTTTTCTAAGTGGACATGATGTTTCCATTAAAGTGCCTTCCAGGTAACAAGGCTTATAGTTTAGTTCAGTGCTGTTGTTAGATCTGGTCAGAGAAACTTCTTTTTGTAGCGGCCAGCGGCAACGGCAGCGACATAACCACCACCAAAGTGCCGAGAGGAAGTGACTGTTGAGGGCTCAGTCATAAACGGACGTGGGTATGACCCCTTTTAAGGCTTAAGGAAAACTGTTACACAGAGGGCAGAAAATTCCTAAGAACTGGAGGGATTGGGGGAGTGGTGTGGAAGGCTGACTTCCAGACAAGATAGGGCTGACACATTCTTGGCTTCAAAGCAGCTGTGATTACTTGTATGAGACCCGCACAAGCCTGACTGGGCCCATCACCACTCTGTCTAGATGGGTAGGAGGGGCCATGGGGCTCACCCTCCTTGAGGATGTGTGTGCAGTTAATGGCTGTGAGGAAGGAAGGGTTTATGAGACTCCACTCCTCCCTGGTGATCTATAGGTTGCTGAGAGAGAGAGGGAGAAACATTTTCTATAGCAGTATATCACTGGGAGGGTACTCAGGCTCCTGTGGAAAAACTCCTCCGTTTTAGTGGCTGGAGAGATGGATCAGCGGTTAAGAGCACTGACTGCTCTTCCAGAGAAACCAGGTTTGATTCCCAGCACCCACATGGTGGCTCCCAACTGTCCGTAACTCACACATGTGGTGCCTAGACATATAGGTGAGCAAAACACCAATACACATGAAATGAATGAATAAAAATTTAAAAGTATTGCCGGGCGGTGGTGGCTCACGCCTTTAATCCCAGCACTCGGGAGGCAGAGGCAGGCGGATCTCTGTGAGTTCGAGACCAGCCTGGTCTACAAGAGCTAGTTCCAGGACAGGCTCCAAAACCACAGAGAAACCCTGTCTCGAAAAACCAAAAAAAAAAAAAAATTTAAAAGTATTTAAAAACACCCTTATTAGGGTTTGAGGTTTAGGGCTTAGGGTTATTCTCCTGTCAGTAACTCCAAGGAAAGTCATTGTATCACATAAACAACAAAAGTACTGTTAAATTAGAAGGGGGACGAGTTGACGAGGAAGAGGAAGGTGATTCATGAGAGTGAGAAGGAGATGAGAGGAAAATGGGGTTATGAATATGACTTAAAATACGTTATATGTTTGAAAATGTCACAATGAAAACTAGTATTATGTGTGATTAACATATGCTAATAAGGATGTAAAAATTTAGATTTCCAGGTTTGAGCTACATCTTCGGGGTCTGGGATGGGACCCAAAATTCTGAAGGTTCCGACTGCACTGATGCTGTTGATCCTGGGACTACAGTTCATGGGGAAGGGCTAGGGGGTTTCTCCTACTACTTAGGCAGGGGCTTAGTTTCCCTTCTGTAAAATACCCAGGGCCTTGCACATGCTGAGTGGGCATATTCCTTCTAGACCAGGGGTTCTCAATCTGTGGGATGTGACCTCCTTGACAAACTTCAATCTCCAAAAATATTTAGATTATAATTCAGAGCAGTAGCAAAATTACGGTTATGAAGTAGCAACGAAATAATTTTACGGCTGGGGGTCACCACCACAGGAGGAACTGTAGTAAAGGGTCCCAGCTTTAGGAAGGTTGAGGACCACCATTCTAGAGGATGCTGAAGGCAATCTGCAGATGATAGAATCATCAGAGCAGCGTGAAACTTAGCCATCCCTCGTTATACCCGGGCTGTTTGAACCTTGGGACCTCTGAATGCCCAGGTGCTCATCGTCTGCCTAGAGATGGCAGGCCCTATCTGAGCTCTTGCCAGGTCTGGGCAATCAGTGTCACAAAGACCAGTATGAGGCTCCTTGGGAGACCTCAGAGAACTCACAGCCTTTTTTTTTTTTAAAGATAAGAGTTTCTCTCTGTAGCACTTGGCTATCCTGGGACTCGCTTTGTAGATCAGGCTGGCCTCAAACCCAGAGATCTGCCTGCCTCTGACTCGCAGTTTTATGAATTGTGCTTCGTCAAGCTGGCAGCAGCGACAGCATCATGGTCCCGTCTGTCTGACCTGTTCCCATCCCCCGCCCTGCTGCTCTTGCTCTCCTTTCTCTCCTGAAGCACAGGAAGGGAATGTCCCTGGGGTTCCCATGTGGACTGTGGCCCCCATCCATCAAAGAGACCCACAGTCACCACTAAGCTTTTTAGTAACGTTTTGCCACTCAGGAAGATAACACTCCTGTCTCAGAGGAGACCAAAAACCCAACATCACACCCAAAGTCTGATCTCTGGGTTGACTGTCTCTCCCAAACTCTATTTGTTACCACCCCCCACCTCGAGGTTGCTTAGAGAACTCTACTGCCTACTCTGCCGCCCCGTCCATCGAAGAGGTGTAAGCTTCAGCCATCTCGCCTCCTGCATCTTTGCGTTTTGCGTAGCTCCTGCGTATGCGCGCATGCCCACAGTTCTGAACGCCGTCTCTCCATTATCCATTCATTCCAGCACAGGTGCACACACACCTTTAGAGGGACAGTACGAGCTAGCTCCCCTATAGGGCCAGTGAGAGACAACCCCCGAGCCTCCCACTAAAACTCAGACGTGAGGAGGAGGAGGAGGTTTCATTTTGCAGGCTGCTAAGCCACTAGAGCGAAGCCTCCAGCCTGTCAGAATGCTACACAGGTCAGAATGAGGAGATGAATGTGCCCCACCTGTGAGGGAAGCCCATGCATGAAAGAGGGCCGAGCGGCAAGACAGCTGCACTCATCTCGGGCATGCCTTCCCTAGTCCCAGAGCCACTGCCTACCCTGAACTGTTCAGTTGTTCAAAGGATATATCCCCCCCCCCCCCCCGCTCCCACTTACGTAGTTTGAGCTGGTCTCCTCTCCATTGGTCAGGAAGGGCCAATTACAATACTATGTTTTTAATAAGCCAGCCAGCTGTGAGTGTTGGTGCAAAGCCCTTAAGGTCCCAGATGCTGTAGGACCCAGTACATGGTCACTTTGTTCTTGGATTTATTTTGAGGCCCCCTCAAGGCAACACTTATATAAATTAGAAGTCTGTGAGCCCCATGATGCCATTTCTGGACTGGAGCCAAGACAGAGTGAACATTGGTAGTATGGTCCCAAGTCCTCTATCCTATTTCACCTTTAAAAAAAAAATTAAAAAAGTTTCATGCAATATATTTTGATGTGTTTTTTTTTTCCTTTCTCCCAACTCATCCCAGATCCTCCCACCAAGTCCAAATCACAACCCTTTACTTCTGATGAGAAACTTCTCTGGGTAAGGATGAAAACACACCAATTTTCAATCAGCAATGCCCAAATCTTTGAGAACGAGCTGCAGGAGACTAAAGGCAGGTATCAGCTAGGCGGGGAGGGAGGTCTGAAGACCTTGTGTTAGGAGCCCAGAGACAAAGAGTTCCGCTTTGGTTCTGTCTATAGGAATGGTGATTTGGCCATACTCCTTTGTCTCTAACTTGAAATCTGCTTTGTGGCCACACCTGCAAGTTCCTGTGAGCCCTCCACATTGTCCTTTCAAAGAAACCATTTCTTGTGTGTGTGTGTGTGTGTGCGCGCGTGCACGTGCACATGAATGCACGCACTCACAGGGACCAGGAGAGGGGTTTGGAGCTCTGGAGCTGCGGTTGCAAGCTGCTGTGAGTCATCTGATGTGGGTGCTGGGAACTGAGCTCCAGTCCTCTTGGGAGAGCAGCTGGTGCTCTTTCTTACCTATCGAGTCAACACTCCAGCCTTCATACCTGTCCCTGATCTTAAGGTCTCTGTACAGGGTAGCCATATTACCACCTTCTAGAATGTTCTTCACTCCTTTCTCTACTTAGGTGGGTCTCATTGGCTGCGTCTCAGCCTCGGAAAATGAAGGACTGACTTGGAAAGAAAGCAGTCTTGGGTTCGAATCCCAGCTGCATTATCTTAGGCTGGTCAGTCTCAGTTTACTCATACGTGAGATGGGGCTAACAGAGGCATGGGGAACATGATTATGTCACAGAAGCCCTTATTTCTGGGCAGTGCAGAGGGAAGGCTTAACAGACACCGATGAAGACATTCCCGAAAGGGTTGTTCCTTTAAGATGGGCAGGATGCAGTGATGCCATCACTGTGGCCTGTGGCTCTTCTTTCAGCTGTCACCCTGGGTTGCAAATGCTCCTCAGCTTGACAGTTGCCCCTCTTAGAGGACAGCCATGGCGTCTCCCTTACTGTCCGTGACCACCTCCCAGGCCAGCATGGCAGCTTGTCCACTGAAGGCATTAGAAAAGGGAATGATCAAGAGCAAGTCTCTAAACTTTTCCATCCCTATCTCCAAAGTCACAAGTTTAGCCAGGGATATGTCTAAGACTTCTTCGTATTCTTTGTGAAGTTACTGCTAAATTTAATGTTCAGCTTTGGCTTTGATTTCAAGGAATGAGCCTGCACCATGGTCTGGAGGCGGCCACCCCCACCTTTCAGCTCACCACCAGCATTTACCGCCAGGCTGGCAGAGGTGGGCCAGGTCTCTGATGAGGCAGTGAGGTCCCTCTTGGGAAGGTAACCAAACAAAGAGCATCTGGAGCCCTTACTGGGGACGTTGTAGGAGAGCTTCGTGCTGTCCTTAGCTCCTTGTGGGTATCAACATCCTACTTGGTGGATGAGAAGCTACAAATCCGCAGGACGATGAATGACAGCTTCAGTCTCTCCCTCTGTTCATGTTGGGACGGCCCTCCCTGTCCTAACTGATTCCAGGTGCCCCTGTGTGGGGCTGGGGAGTGACATTGAGGACCACACACACACAAAGCATGTGACTCTGTGTGGGGCAAAGATCCCTAAGAGTGCACAGATCCCCCAAAGAAGGACAAGAATGCCCACAAGAATGTTCTCACGAGCTATTTTACATCACAAGGGAAGTAGAGAAAATATAGTTTTTTTTCCCTCACACAATGGTTTGCACTTGGATTCCAGACCACTCTCCTGTCTTGTTCTCTGAAATGTACTTCGTTGTACTCACAGAAACAGAGAGAGACAGAGGAGGGGGGAGGGAGGAGGGAAGAGGAAAGGAGAGAAAGATAGAGACAAACAGCCAAGCATATATACACAGCCACACACATACATATACATACATACACACATAAACACAGAGACAGACACACAGAAAGACACATAAACACACATAGACAGACAGATACACAGACAGAGACAGAGAGACAACCAGCCAGTTAAGCAGATACATTCATACACACACATACAGATGGACATACAGAAAGAGACACAGACAGCTAAGTAGATACACACATACAGACACACTCCCTACAGACACGCACCGAGACAGACATAGACAAACAGATACACACACGCATACATGTGTACACACGAATGCATGCAGGTCATTACACACAATGCAATTCCTGTTGAAAAACAAACCTACCCGAGGCTAGGGAGGTGGCTCAGTGGGCAAGCCACTTGTATAAAAGTGTGGGAACCTGAGTCCAGACACCCCAAACCCATCTAAAGCCTGCAGTAGTGTCTACCTGTCACCCCAGCTCTCCTCTAGCGAGATGGGAGGGCAGAGACAAGAAAATCCCTGAAAACCCCAGGGCCTGCGCGATCAGTGAACACAGCCATTAACAACAAGAGGCTCTGTCCCAAGTGGAGGAGCAACACCTGAGGTGTCCTCTGACCTCCATGCGCATGCTGTAGCACACGTGTAGCTACACACACATGTGATCTCAACCCAGCAGACACTAGAAAAATAAATAAAACCACCCCATCTTTGGCCCGACTCCCTAACCTGCCACCACGTAAGAGTCTCCATGCCTGTTCTATCAGTGCTAGGAGCCAGCCACAAGCATTCTTTTTTCTCTTGTTCTCTCTTTAGTCTCTGTTCACTGGTGTCAATGTTTACAAGATATAATTAAGTTTCCTTTCCCACACAATAGCTAATAGCCGGCCCTTTCCCACGCTGTGTCTCGTTTTCAACTTTATCTCTTTTAATAACTGCGTTTCACTGACTAGTTCTGTCATAATCTCTTTATACATTTCCCCATTGTGGTCCCGGTAGGTAATATTTAAAATTTAGGTTAAAAAAATAACAATGCAACAAAGACTCAGATCTATAGAACCTTTCCCTCATTTTGGGTTTTTCTAGAGTGGGAATTCCTACATGTGCAATTACCAGAAGAAAGGATACAAATATCATAAAAATGTAGCCCATAAACGCTGTTATTTTTCCTGAATTGGTCCTTATGCAGAAAACGGTTGTTCCCCACTGAGGTACTTGGGTGGAGTGAGAGACTCTGAGATCGGTTTTCTGCCCAGGACCCACTGCCTCTAGGATGACGGTGCTGAAGCCTGCTGACTCCTAACTCAAGAAGCAAGCTCCCTCGTTCTGAAAGCAGGCATGCCTTCCCGTGACCTCATGATGGTAGTGGGGCTGGGGTATGATACACAAGGACTTGAGGAAGGAGAAACCCCTGGCAGGCTGTGATGCTCACATCATCACCCCAGTGAACAGACAGATGGACGTGAACAAACAGATGGATGGGGAAAACCTATTTCTCTCACTCTGAATCTGTGAATTATCGCCAAGTTTCTGGACCCACGCACGGAGATCAGTTAAAACCGCAAGGTCTCTCTCTTCTGTCCTCCAACGCATCCCCAGCAACACTAGACTGCCTGGAGGGGAGGGGAGGTGGGAGGCTGGGATGGTCAGGGTCCCGCAGGCAGTGGAAGGGGCAGCTGGTCTGGCTTTGGGCCAGACGAATGAGACCTATCCACTCCTGCATTCGGCTAGAAACACGGAAATGGTTTCGCTGATGTTTCCATTCCCACACTCCCTGGAGATCGCGGATAATAAGTAAGTGACATTAACAGATTGCACACTGTCAGCATGGGCACTTCTTTGCCTCCCGGGAACTGATGTTTAATAACAGTGCGGATGACGTGTGGCAGGGGTTGTCGCTGACATGGGTGTTTTGCAGGTCTTAATACATCACACCAGTCCAGAGTCTCGGAACAGACGAGGTTGCTGGGTGCTGTTTGTGGGTGGCACTGAGGCAGGAGGCTGTACTCAAGCACACTTGGCCAGTTACTTCATCAGCCAGGGCTTGGTTTTCCCCATCTGTAAAATGGGCATCATCCTCTCAAGCTGACGGTACTATTGCAAAGGATCAGGAGAAGGAATGGCCAGTCCTGACCTTTTCAAATATGGAAGCTGGTCGCTCTTAGAATAATGATGATAAATACAGGTGAGAGGTTTAAGAGCAGGATGACATCTCTACCATCATGAGGAAACACCTTCAAAGTGATAGCGGAAAAAGACACAACATCTTTCTTTCTCAATAAAAAAGTGCAGGGTAGAAAGCTGGACCTAGTGTTGGGTCTAACCTAGAGCAGTGTCCCCTGCTCCAGCAAGCCCCCATGAGACCAGAACAACAGAAGGGTAGTTATTCCATATTCACAGTAGCCAGAGCTGGACATGTGTTTTCGATGCAGCATCTAACTCAGTCCTCTTAAGATTCAGAGACGCAATTACCATCATTATGAGATTTTTATGGGTCAAGAGACACACAGGGAGGGAAGGACAGAGATGTTTGGGGACCAGAAGCGTTCTGGAGCCCCCTAGCCTTTGTGTGTAGCTCCTCCGTCTCAGTGGACAGGACCAGGCAGGCAGCGGGGTGTACGACAGGGGAGGCTACAGTCTGTGCAATCCTGTCTGCAGAAATGCAGAGGAAGAGATCAGGGGCAGTTAGGACTCTTGACTCGCCAAGAGAAGGTGGACATCAGGATTTGTCAGTTATACATGTTGGCGACCTCTTAAAACTTGAACTTTCTCTCTCTCTCTGTCTCTCTCTCTCTTTCTCCTCCCTCCCTCCCTCCCTCCCTCCCTCCCTCCCTCCCTCCCTCCCTCCCTCCCTCCCTCCCTCCTCCCTTTCTTTCTTTTTTTGAGACAGTATCTTGTTAAGTGGCCCAGGCTAGACTCAAAGTCACCAAATAGTCTAGGCTGGGTTAGAACTCATGTTCTTCCTGCCTCAGTCTCCTTAAGGACTGGGATTACACATGCGTGTCACCGTACTCAGACCTAAAACTTTCCATCTTTGAAAAAGGTCCTTGTCAAGCCAACCTTCCAAGCTTGGTTGGCACCTGGCCTTCCAGCTTGTCATCTCTGGTCCTTGCAGAGGGTGTTGCATCACCCTTCTGAAGCCATAGGGAGCACCCGAGAGAAGCCCGCTCACATCAGTGTGCTCAAGAGAGGGAGGACACATGAGTGTAGCCTAATTGTGGCGTGGGATGACCCATCGGATACGCAGCAAAGTACAGACTCGAGGGCCTGAGTGATTGGCTAAAGGCTTATGAGAGGCAGGGTGCTGAAGCTCAGGAATGGCCGACTTATAGAGTGCATTCTCTTTACCCCGTTGAGTATATATCAGCATGGCCGGGTGGCAATGAATGGGCTTTGTTCATCGGACAGTGGGGGAAGGTGAGAGCTCTGTAGGTCTCGTGCTACTAGCCAGTACCATGTAAGTGACCCAAGGCCCTGTGACTCACAGCACTCGGAGTGACCGCAGCCCGTTGAAGGCATGGACGGGGATGCATCTCAGCCGGTTGTAGCTCAGGATCCTGTGGAAAGAGAAATGGGAGGCCGCTGGCTGCTCCTGCTCTCGTGGGTGCACTGTTTACACTGCGGACCAGGCAAAGCAAACGTTTCCTCTGATTTCCCTGGTTTAATGTATTGTCAAAGGGACCGCAGTACAGAAGGAAGAGAAGCTTCCTACCACTCCAGGAAGCTCCTAAGCTGGTCCCCCGCCCGCATGTTCCACAGCAGACTGGCTCTCTAATCAGATTTCCTACCCCCTCCCTCCACTGTCAAATGGTGTGTGCTCACAACGTGCGGAGCTAATGGGAAGTAAATGGGTCTGAGCAAAATATAATTGTGTAGGAGATCCTCCGCTGGGAAAGAACACGCATGCTTCCCAGAAGGCATTCAGAAGACAGCCTTCTTCAGAGGTAATTAGCTGCCAGTTCCTCCATCTGCCAGGCCCCTACCTCTCCCTTTTGCATCTTCCGGTGACTAAAGCCTGCCTTTCACTGGGGCAACTGAAGCCCTGAGGACCACGACAGCCGGGCACCTCAAGAATGAGGGGGTGACAAGACTGCACGGCCATGCCCATGGATGCTAAACATGGCTGACACCATACTCACAGTGTGGAGAGGTGGGACATGTTGCTGAAGGTGTAATTGGTCAGCATGCCGATGCTGTTGTTGCTCAGGTCACTAGAGAAAGTAAAACAGAAAAGCCACGAGTTACTGTTAGCTATACCTGAGGGAGCCTACAACCTACTGTTACTACCTATCAACCAATCCATCCACCTGAGGGAGCCTACAACCTACCATCACTACCTATCAACCAACCCATCCACCTGAGGGAGCCTACAACCTACCATCACTACCTATCAACCAATCCATCCACCTGAGGGAGCCTACAACCTACCATCACTACCTATCAACCAACCCATCCACCTGAGGGAGCCTACAACCTACCATTACTACCTATCAACCAATCCATCCACCTGAGGGAGCCTACAACCTACCATCACTACCTATCAACCAACCCATCCACCTGAGGGAGCCTACAACCTACCATTACTACCTATCAACCAATCCATCCACCTGAGGGAGCCTACAACCTACCATTACTACCTATCAACCAACCCATCCACCTGAGGGAGCCTACAACCTACCATTACTACCTATCAACCAACCCATCCACCTGAGGGAGCCTACAACCTACCATTACTACCTATCAACCAATCCATCCACCTGAGGGAGCCTACAACCTACCATCACTACCTATCAACCAACCCATCCCCCTGAGGGAGCCTACAACCTACCATCACTACCTATCAACCAACCCATCCACCTGTCCATGCACTCATTCACCTGCCCATGTACCCACTCACCTATTATTCCCACGCACATTGGATCACTGGCCTGGATCTATATCCACTCACCTCCATTTGTCCCTCTGAATGCCTACACATCCTCCTATTTATACACTCGCTTTCTCATTGGTCCATTTATCCCCCGCCCACCCATCCTTTCACCCACTCATCCATTGATTCAAGTGTTATTTTCCCATTCACTTTGTCCTGGCCCACCCATTCATCCATTTATTTACCCCTTCCGTGATTAAATCACTCAATTACACGCCTATTTATCCACTTCATTCTAGCAAAACATAACCCATAAGAAAACAATTTTTCCCTATTCTAGTATATTTCTTCTTCTGATCAATTCTTTTCTTTCTTTCTTTTGTTGTTGTTTCTTGTTCTTGTTTTTGTTTTTTTTTTGACAGGGTTTCTCTGTGTAGCTCTGGCTGTCCTGGAACTTGATCTGTAAACCAGACTGGCCTAGAACTCAAGAGATTTGCCTGCCCCTGCCCCCTCCCCGAGGTCTGAGATTAAAAGCATCAACCACCACTGCCTGGCTAAAAGACCCACCACAGGCTTGTGGTCCTGGCTGGCCCCGAACTCGTGATCTTCCTGCCTCCATCTCCTTCAGCAAATCCTACCGGCGTGTGCCAGCACAAGTGGCCCCTGATCATTTCCTATCACCAGTCCGTTTCTGTCATTTATTTGTTTCATGTTTCATCTCTTGGGAGGGACAAATTTATGGGAGAAGAGATCTCTATCCACTACACCCTCTGGCTTCCTCAGAGACAGATTCCCAGAAGAGCAGGATGATCATTACCATACAGTGGAACCACCCGGGAGTTTTTAAATCTCCTGAAGCCAGGGTTTCCTGCCTGGGTATTCAGGTTAGAATGCTGTACGTGGGCATGGCAACAGTATTCCACGACAGCCTGAACAGCTCCTCCCTGGGCGATTCCCCACAGCACAAGTCCACGACCACTGCTACAGAACAGCGGTTCTCAACGGGGGCACTTTTGTTCTACCCTGGCATTTGGTAATGTATGCAGACTTTTCTTTAGGCTGTCGATACTGGGAAATGCTACTGGCTTCTAACAGAGGCCAAGGTCATCACCACCTAGGTTCTCACGATAATCATGACAACTCCCATAACCAATAATTGTCCAGTTTCAGACGCCCATTGCTCCGAGTTTGAGAAATGTTCACACAGACACTGGTTTCTGGAGAACAAGAATAGGAACTAAATGGCGGCTTTCTGAAACCTTTTATTACTGAGCCTCTGATATTCGTTGTGAAAGACCCATTCTTGTCTCTTGTGAACTGGCTCCTACCCCTCTCAAGCAGACATGGGCATCTTTCAATTACCACTTGCCCAAGGAGTAATTTCACCCCTCTGGGTCCCACCAAAGCAAGGCAGAGACGCTGTTGAGAGACAGAGCTCACAGACCTCTTCCATGCCCAGGTTCACTGTTCCCCATTCAAGAGTTTTCAGGTTCTTGGGAGGCTTGAAGATGGTAGCAGGCATTATTGAAGGCCCTTGGTTTAAACCATCAACTTGGGACATTTTCTGGGAAACCAGAGAAGGAAAGAAGGGATGCCTGCTTGGGCTCCTGGCAGATCTAAGTGTGGTCACAGTTCCCAAGGACTCGGGAATTCAGCTTGGAGCCTGGAAGGTCAGAGGCAAGTCAACAGGAAGGTAGTTCGGAGCCCATGATGACATTCTGTGGCCATTTTCACACACTCGCCTCTCTGGAAAATTCTCTCACAACAGCCCGCTCCGTTTCCTCCCTGCTGCTCCTCCGTGCACCGCACAGGCTGAGAACTGCTGGATCTGCCACAGCACCCTCCTCTCTTACTCCCCAAAGTCCTGTACCACACCACCTCAGGGAGGAGAGACAAATGCAGGCTTCTTACATAAGCGTCAGCTGGCGGAGCGAGGACAACTCTTTGGGCACCGCCGTCAAATGGTTTCCTTCCAGGTACCTGAAAGAGAGGTGCAGAGTGATCGCACCGGGAAGGGTACAGCACGCTAGGCACACCACAAGAAGCCTCCATGAGTCACCCCCCCCATCTGTCATCCTTGTGTAATTCTGAAATCACTCAGCCGGTGATAGTTTTCTCCACTAGACTGAGTAAGTTTCACGAAGCAAGAGTTCTTGTTAAATTGCCCTCCACTGCATCCTACGGGGCTCTTTACACTGCTATACACATTCGGCACTCGGTGCAAATCTGTTTAATATTAATAAGTGAAGCACTCACTTAATGCTGACCTATCACAATATTTGAGTAGCAGCAACACAGAGCTGAGGAGCCACTTACTTCAGGCTACACAGAAACCATTAGTTGATCTAGAGGCTAAGCAGTGGGTTAGTGGTTCTCAACCTGTGGGTCACAACTCCTTTGGGGGTTGCGTATCTGATTTCCCGCGAATCAGATATTCACATTACGATTCCTAACAGTAGCAAATATAGAGTTATGAAGTAACAAAAAAATTAATCTTATGGTTGGGGGTCACCACAACCTGAGGGAATGTATTAAAGGGTTGAAGCGTTAGGAACGTTGACAATTCCACACAGCTTTTACTTAGCTCCTGGAAGGGTAGTTAGGGGAACTTAGCCGTCATTTGTCTTAAGAACTCAAGTTTTAAACTGAGGGAGATGCTAAGTGGCAGATGATACTCAGGGAGAGTCTACTAGAACCTGCAGGGAGTTAACTGGGGAAAGTTGAAAAGTAGCAACCACAAAAGAAACACTGAACAGCTGAGGGGGGTGGGGGGAGAGCTACACCCAGACCAGAAGCATCAGTAGGAGGCGCTGTGGGAAGCTTTCCTCCCTTGGTGTTTGGTGCTCAGTACTGGCAGCCCAAGACCCTCCTGAACCATACTCGAGAAATACCCAGTATTTCAGGACTATCTTCTGACAAAGAGGATATTGTGACATTGGAAAAGAAACCCCGAGTCAGGGTATAGAGCATTCAGGCAACAGAAAGCCTAGAGGAAACCCAAGTGTCCCCAAGAACTTTCATGCTGACTCCACGCAGCACACAGGACACCAACAAGAGCTGCGCAGGACCTGAAGGAAATTACAGAGTAGGGCCAGCTCCCGAGACTGCGTCTGAGAGGTGCTGTCCAGGACAGCATCTGTCATCGGATCGTGCACAGGAGAACTCAGAAGGGAGAACGGGAGCATCCATGGCAGAGGAGCCCCAGGAGCTAAGCAAAGCTCTAAGAGCTGGGAAGGTACACAACAGTCTAGGTGGAACCGAGCAATCGGCTCACTAGGTTTTCATATCCTCTATTTTCACTCAGGTTTCTATCCTTCAGCAACTAACCTATCTTTATTTAACACCCAATGCCATTTTTTGTTTGTTTGTTTCTTTTCATAACGGCTGTCCTGGAACTAGCTCTTGTAGACCAGGCTGACCTTGAACTCATAGAGATTCGCCTTCCTCTGCCTCCTGAGTACCACCACTGCCCAGCTACCTAATGCCATTTTAGTTTTTTTTTTTCGAGACAGGGTTTCTCTGTGGCTTTTTGGAGCTTGTCCTGGAACTAGCTCTGTAGACCAGGCTGGTCTCGAACTCACAGAGATCCGCCTGCCTCTGCCTCCCGAGTGCTGGGATTAAAGGTGTGCGCCACCATCGCCCGGCCCCAATGCCATTTTAGTAGGCCAGTGGCTTCATTCTGTTCTTGACCCACCCCTATCCTTTTTCGTTTTCCTTCTTCCTCTCCCAAACAACATAATCTGGCCTGATTTGCAGGGCCTCTGTGCTCAGCTCCCCGGGAGATGGGGCTGTTCTACAATATCAGATAGAGTATCTTCAGTTTTCTCGCTCTAGCAGACCTTTATCCTGAAACCCCACCTCCCCCTCCTTTTTTGTCCCTTCAGGTCTCTCCTCTACTTTCTCTTTATCATCTCAATATGCACATTCACATATGAAATCACCATTATCCTGATACTCGAGCCAAACAAAGACACAACAAAATAGAAAACTGTAGACCAATCTCCCTGATGAGCTCAGATGCAAAAAAAAAAAAAAAACCTCAACAAAATATTTGTGACCTGAATTCAAGGACAAACCAAGATGGTCACTTACCAAGTTGGCTTCATTACAGAGAAACAGGATCATTTAAGCAAATCAATAAATGTAACACATCACCCAATGGACTCAAGGAGAAAAATCACAGGATCAACTCAATAGATACAGATAAAGGCCTTTGTCAAAACCCAACACCCTTTCATGATAAAACCCCCAAGAGGCTAGGAAAGGAGGAAACATAACAAAGGTATCTACCATGAAGTAAAGCCAACATCATGCTAAATGGAGAGAAAGTAGTTCCATTAAAATCAGGAACAATACAAAGGTGTTCATTGTCATCTATTCGATATGGTGTTTGAAATCCTACCCAGAGCAGCAAGAGAAGGAAATAAAAAAACAAAGAGAAAAGGAGGGAGTTAAATTTCATGTGTACATTCCATGATTTAATATGTGAGAAACCCTAAAGACTCCGCCAGGAGGGCTGGAGAGATGGCTCAGTGGTTAAGAGCATTGTCTACTCTTACAGAGGTCCTGAATTCAATTCTCAGCAACCACATAGTAACTGACAACCATCTGTAATGGGATCTGATGCCCTCTCTGTCATGCAAAGCACTTATACACATAAAGAATATGAAAAAAAAAACCACCACAAAATTCTGAGAGCCAATAGACACTAAGGTCCCAGTAAGGTGGTACAAAATTAAACACACAAAATTCAGCAGCCTTCCTATATATTAACGATGTAAATAAATAATTAAGATGTGAAAGAAGTGAGGGAAATAATCCTATTCACAACACATTCAAAAATACAGAAAAACATCTAACAAGTGAAGCAAAAAGACATATACAAAGAAAACATTCAAACAAGGAGGAAGAAAACTGAGGGAGATACCTGAAGATAGAAGAAGCACTCTCTCACGCTCATGGATCGCAAGACATAATCCTGTTAAAATGGCTTGCCTACCAAAAGTGATCTATAGATCCAATGCAACGTCCATTAAAATACCAGCATTATTCTTTACAGAAACAGAAAACAACAACAACATTAAAACTCATATGGAAACATGAAGGACCCCAGATAGCCATAGCAACCCTGAACAAAAACAACAGTGTGGTAGTTATCAGTGCATGTGATTTCAGGTTATATTACAGAACAATAGTGACCAAAAAAACAAGGCATGGGCACAAAACCAGACTCAGGTCAATGGCAGAGAAGCGAGAGCTGAGAAACAAGCCATGCACTACAGCTGATTTTCATTACAAGAGGCAAAGACCAAACCAAACCAACAACAACAGCCACACCCAAGACCACACCCACGCACACTGGAGAAAAGATAGCCTCCTTAAGAGGTGATGCTAGGGAAACTGGATATCTCTAGCAGAGGGACACAGCTGGCTCCTTTCTCCAACCATGAACAGAAGCCAACACTGAGGCTGAAGACCTTACTGTAAGACCCGAAACTCCAAAGATGCTAGAGGATCAAGACCCAAGGCACAGCTAAGGATTTTCTTCCCCTGACTCCAGTAACTCAGGAAGTAAAGTCAACTATTGACAAAGGCAACCTCATGCAATTTAAAAGATTCTGCATGCAACAAACAAGCAAACAAACAAAACCCCCAAACCTGCCCACAATAACTCAGTTTTTAGAAGAGACAGCCTACAGAACGGGAGAAAAATCTTTGCCATGGATACATCTCACAGCTGATTAATATCTGAAATATACAAACAACTAAAAAAAAAACCCAACCAAACAAAAACTCAGTGAAAAAATAGGCCAAGGAACTTAACAGAGAATTCTCAAAAGAACAAATATGAATGGCCGATAAATATTTTAAAATGGGCTCAACATCCTCAGCCATCGGGGAAATGTAAATTCAAGCTACTTTGAAATTCTATCTCACCCCCAGTCGGAATGGTTATTATGGAAAAAACAAACGGCAGCAAATGCTGTCCAGGAAATGTGGAAAGGCGAGCTGTTGTTCACTGTCATTGGGCGTGTAAACGACACAGCCAGTATGGACATCTGTCTGGGGGGGTCTTTAAAAGCTAAAATTAGAACTTCCACATGACCCAGCACTCCTTGGTGCGTACCCGGAAGACTCTCCATCCCACCACAGAGACACTTGCTCATCCACGTTCACTGCGATTCACAACCTCTAGGAAATGGATTCAGCCTAGACGTCCATCAGCGGAGGAACAGATAATGAAAATGTGGTCCATGTACACATGGAGTTTTATTCAGCCGTAAAATGAAATTACAAAACGTGCAGGAAAACGGATGGCACTGGAAACAGGAGATCGAGCGCGGAAGCCTAGGTCTGGAAAGACAAACGCTGAACACCCCCTCCCTCACGCACAGCCCAGCTTCTGATTTTTATATAGGTGCACTTGTGTGGGAAAAAATGTAGGCAGAGCTCAGGAAACTAGAAAGGGGCCAATGAGAGAGGAGGGAAGAGATTCTTTAAGGTAAGGGAAAGTCATAGGACACAGGTGGTATACGTGGAAGGGGAAACAGGAAAGGTTTATATAGGGATGGAAGACATGGAGACGGGGGTAGGAAAAGTAGGTGTGTGTGTGTGTCTGTGTCCAAACTAATGATGCATGACAAAGTCATAAGGAAATCTGATACCTGTAATCCAGCCAGACATTATATTAAATATGAAAGCTTGCATGGAGGTACATGTGATTGTACAATAACACTGAAAAGGTCAAAATGAAATGAAAGTTATTGTTGTGTATAATTAATATATGACAAAAACATTTATTTATTTTTAAAAAAATATTTATTTTATCTGTATGAGTGTTTTGCCTGCCTGTATGTCTGTGTACCATGTGTGTACCTAGGGCCCACAGAGGGCATTGGTTCCTCAGGAACTGAAGTTAAAGATGGCTGTGAACCAACATATGAGTGCTGGGAACTGAACCCAGGTCGTCTGGAGGAATAGCCAGTGCTCTTAACCACTAAGTCATCTCTCTAGCCCCAACAAAAAACATTTTAAAAATGATGTGGAATTCAAAGCTGAGGATCTCTGATGTCTTATCAGGAAATAAGGAAAGAGGGGGTATGTCTGTGTTACAGGGGGTACATGACAATAGGGACCAAGCTGCAGGATGAAGGTCCCTAACAGACAGGAACTCTTTCAGACAATCAGTGACCCCGGACCCCAGGCTCCTGGAGTGACTTGCTCAACTAGGGTGCCCCCAACTCTGCGGATTTAAGTTTCACAGAAGAAAGCAGCCTTGGTCATAAATTACAAAGACAGCTGCCCTGTGATGCCTACCCTTGGGAGGGGTCCCAGGCCAGTTTATTCACCCGTCCAGTCTAAGTCCTTGTCCCAGGCATCCTGATGCTTAGGACACAAGGGAAGATTTGCTAAGGAGACTTTGCAGACCATCTTGGCTCTCTGGGGCGAGTTTCCTTCCACACAGCACCTGCGGTACACTGTCACTGCCATCTGCCTGCCCAGTGCCTGTCTTCAGATCCCCGAGGTCGCTCCTCTGCTGCCTCAGTGTTTCTCAAGCTTTAACATGTATGTAAACAGCCTGGGATCACGTGAACAAAGCTGGCTCTGACCCAGACGGTCTGGGGTAGGACTGAATGAAGAACTTGCATTTCTAATACACTAAGACCTAATTTGGGGTGATGAGTTGCTAACATGTGGCTTTTGTCTTAGGGTTTCTATTACTGTGAAGGGACACTATGACCACAGCGACTCTTATAAAAGAGAGCATTTAACTGGGGCTGGCTTATAGTTTCAGAGCTTTGGCCCATTATCATTCATGGCAGGAAACACGGATCATGCATGTAGGCAGACATGGTGCTGGAGAAGGAGCTGAGAGTTCTACATCTTGATCTGTAGGCAGCAGAAGTGTCTGTGACACTGGGCGTGGCTTGAGCATATATGAGACCTCAAAGCCTGCCTCTAAAGTGACCCATTTCCTCCAACAACGCCATACCTCCTAATAGTGACCAAGCATTCAAACATGTGAGTTTATGGCAAGGGGTGGGGGCCGCCAAGATTCCCAAACAGTCTCCATGACATGCACAGGACGAATGAACTGAGTAGCTCAGTGTTTGCTTTTCTGAAAGTCTTCCTGTCTCGTCTGTAAGCAAAGTGAACTGCCTGCTTTTTGCTCCCTGCCTGCTGTCAGAATCTCCATTGCTTGCAATGTCTACCACCTACCAAATGCATTCACAGAAACAGTTAGAGCAAGAATTTGACCACGATAATTGGCAGTACAACCTAGCCAAGTCCAGATAGGAAATTACATGTGCATCCCTTCTCTGGTTCATCTCATGTCTGACCCTCTGATGACCTCTGGTTGCCATTGTGCTGGTCTTGTCCTTCCCTGAACAGCCAAAGAGAGGGTGGCCAGGTCTCTGTCTGCCCTGGTCCTGCCTCTGCCTCCTTGTCAAGTTTCCTCCTGCGACCTCAGCCCTTAGCTCTAGACTGCCTCCTACATTTCAGCTCCCCCACCCACAGGTGACATTATAAGTGTTTCAGTGCCTGGTGGCATCTTCAGTGAGAGTCTGCCCGGGAGTCACGTCAGAACACTCACAGTGGCCTTCCTACACACTGGCTGGCAACAGCTAGGCTCAGGAAATGTCACCTGGGCAATGAAAATCACAGAACTTCCCGAGGGAGCTGCGTTTGGCACTACCGAGCGAGTGGGAGCTGCTTTCCGGTCCAGGGTGTCCCAGTGCCCTGGCATCACGGCTTGGAAAGACACAGAATCAAAAAGCTCCACTTCAGAAATGCAGATGCAGTGCTGAGGGACGCTGCCTTTGTAGGAAGCCCTTGATGAATGCTCTCAACTCCAAAGTAGCCTATAGCTGGAGCGGGGGCCCGGAGGGACGGTTCAGAAGCCTGCCCTCTGCCCCTGGCCTCAGAACTGCAGCAGCGTTTCTGGCAGGTCAACCTTTGCGTTGACCTGAATTTAAATGTTCTCTTTCAGCCCTCACTCCGGAGAACACACCTGCCTTGCATGAGAATCCACACAGATCGCTTTGCACGAGCACCCCTGCTTTCTGCTCCCATTTTAAGCTTTGCAGAGCAGACAGGTTCTCACAAAGAATTCCAAGAGCAGTAGGAGAGGGAGAGGGCAGCCACCTCCCAGGAGACCCTACTCCAGGCCAGGATTTCCACCAGAGACCTGGGTAAAGTGGGGGCAGCTCAGTGGCCATTCTGGCTACCTAATAGTTATGTGTTTGTAGGCAAGGTACTTAACCTCTCTGGGCTTGTATTCACATAGCTATAAAATGGAACTAGTGAGCCGGGCGGTGGTGGCGCGCGCCTTTAATCCCAGCACTCGGGAGGCAGAGGCAGGCGGATCTCTGTGAGTTCGAGGCCAGCCTGGTCTACAACAGCTAGTTCCAGGACAGGAACCACAAAAAGCTACGGAGAAACCCTGTCTCAAAAAATAAAAAAAAAATGGAACTAGTGATAATTACTACCATGAAGTATTATGAGGGCTGCTATGAATAGCGTCCAGCATACTAGTGTTGAATAGTTTTTGAAAATACATTCAAATACATATATGCATATACATGTGTGTATATATCCACACAGACACACACAACCTCTCCACCTAGATCACTATATACATGATGGCCAGAAGATTTCACTTCCTCTTCTGCTTCCACAAGTGTCGCTGTGAGGAGCTTGGCACTAAGCCATGCTGCTGATGACAATGCTTGCTTGGCTCTGGTGTGTCCCTACGTGTGGACACCGCCCTCCTCTGGTCCTCAGCCTGCACACCACCTGCTCAAGCTCCCAGCACATGCACCTTCTTTCTTAGGCTACCTGCCCCTTAGGAATCCAGGTGCTGGAACAGACCTTCCTGCCAGGAGGGGCTTCTGCAGACACGTGCTTTCTACCTGAATGTCCCTGGGGAAGATGACTCAGCCACAGGCTAGTTCACACTGCCTTCTCTTTCTTCCAAGTCTCCAGGATCAGGGACGTGACTGTGACCCTGACCGCTCTGCTCCAACCCCAGTGGCCGCGTCTCCTGAAGCACACCAGCTGACGGCATGGATGAATGAAGGAGCATCTTGCTCTCAGCCCCTATCATCCTCATGCCAGGCATGAGTTCCCAGTATTGACTAGAGTCCCAGCTCTACTAGGGACCAGTCCTCCTCCATCCCCTCAATCTCCTGAGAGCACCGAGGACCATCCTCTTCTAAGTTTGCCTGCTGAGTCTCTCTGGGTCAGGCCCATACTAGGACCCTACCATGCTCAGAGGAAGCCTCTCGCCAAAGCTGGGGTGAACCCTGTACCTGGCTGAGGTATCCTCTGGCTTTCCCTGTGTCAGGATATTCTGGATATGTCAACTTGGCACAACCTAAAGTCATCTGAGAGGAAGGAACCACATTTAAGAAAATGCCTCCAGAAGATTAGGTTCTAGGCGGGTCTGTAAGTCATTTTCTTGTTTAGTGATTGACAGGGAGTGGGGCTGGGAGGGGTGGCAGCCCACTGTGGATGGTGCCATCCCTGGGCTGGTGGTCCTAGGTTCGGAAGAAAGCAGGCTGAGCAAGCCATGTGGAGCAAGCCAGTAGGCAGCACTCTTCCATGGCCTCGGCATCATTTCCTGTCTCCAGGTTTCTGCCTGTCTGAGTTCCTGCCCCGACTGCCTTTGATGATGAAGTGATATTGAAGTATAAGACAAATAAATCCTTTACTTCACAACTTGCTTTTTGGCCATGGCATTCCATTGCAGCAATAGAAACCCGAAGAGTCAAGCAACATAGGCAGGCTGGGCTGTGAGTCTATCCAACGCAGGGAAAGCATGCCCAGAATAGGGCATGAAGAAGCAGTCTCTTTGCTGGTAGCAGCTGCATGGCTGGACAAGTTCAGCTGTCAGCATGGATTGGCCGGAACATAGACAGTGCCCCCAAACAATGACAGCAGGGCTCCTGGTCTGCCTCTTCCTGCCAAAGCAGGTGACAGACATGGCTAGATGTTGCAAAACCCTGGGAAACTGGTCACGGGGCAGAAAGGGACATGGGCTTGTGCACCAGGAAGTAGTGTATTAGTGACTCTGTGGTGGGGCAGACAGAAAGGGCTTGAGTTTGTGCTCTGCAGCTGTTGGGCAGGTTGCTATAAGCAGGCTCTGAAAAGTCCAGGGCTTTCCATTTGCACTGGAATGAGGACGTTAAAAAGCTGGCCTCATGGAAGCAGAAAGAACAATGGCTTTCCCAGGCTGGAAGAATGAGGGAAATGAAGGAGGGTGGGTGATGGTACAGGGAGCAAGTGGGCAGGAAGAAAAACACCAGAATTACGCTGTATCAACTGTGGGTCGCAACCCCTTTTGGGGTCAAATATCAGCTGTTCTGCATATCAGATATTTACCTTCAATTCATAACAGTAGCAAAACGACAGTCTTGAAGCAGCAACAAAAATAATGTAATGTTGGGGGTCATCACAACACAAGGAACTGTGTTAAAGGGCCACAGCACTAGGAAGGTTGAGAACACTGCTCTTCAGCCTCACAGAAGCTGTGGCAATGATTAGCTGTACCCTCAGTCCAGCCGGCGGGAGGACTCTGGATGTCTTCAGCACACACCAATGGCATGCTTGCGGGGCTAGGTCCCACGATTACTCTGCCCTGATCATTATGTGTTGTTTACACGTATTTAAATGTTGCACTGTATCCCGTAAGTAAGTTTCATCATTCTGTCAACTAAAAATTAAAAGCAAAAGTTTACAGAGCCACTTAACTTTCCTAAGCCTTGGCAATCTGATGGGTAAGAGCAGAATGATCAGGGTTGGCAAAATCGCTTAGCAGGTAAGGGTGCTTGCTGCTGATTCTGATAATCTGAGTTCAAATCCCCAGCAGAACTCACACGGTAGAGGGAAGGGACTCATCCACACACGTTGTCCTCCGACCTCCACAATGCACTCCGCAGCACAGGCACCCCAAATAAATAAATAAAAATGGGAACGCGCTGCTTGCTCAGGAGTGTGCCTGGTAGGAGCACAAGAGGCTGCCTCACTGCACCTGGCACAGACAAGGGGTCGGGTCCAGCGCAATGCAGGTTTGTAGCATGGACCACACCTCCTCCCTCCGTCTCCCAAAGGCCAGTGCAGGCAGAGTTCCCTGGATTCACCCTCGTCTCTGAGCAGGTTGTGTCTCAGTGTTTGCCACTGTCCAGATGCCCTTGTTTTGCCCTTTTCCGACTGCATGTCCACACCCTAGTAACCAACAGCCAGAGAGACATTTCCGTCGAGCTGCTTTCTGGCATCCCAACTCTCATCCTGAACCTGTTGGAGAGAGCGGTACCAGGTTCTCTCCTCTCCCTAGTGCATCCTTGGCATCATCTCTGACCATGATAATTCTCAAAGATGTGTGTCAGCCCCGTGTCTGCCCTCCCCATCCCCTTTCTGTCTTCCTTCTACCAGGCTTTGGGTGTCTACAGTACAGCACATCCCTGTCGCTAGTCTGTTCCCCAGGATGCAGGAGACCTCGTGTCTGATTATTCGTCCCTTCTCCTGGCGACTGTCTGGTGAGGGGACAGTCATACATTCTTTTCTTTTTGGGATATCACTTAAAAGACAAATTCATGGTCATGGTTTTCAGACGAAAGTCAGAACCCAAATGGCCCAGGTATGATATAAACAAGGACTGAGCTGTGGATGAGATTTCCCCAGCGTCAGACTCTCAACCCCTCTCTAGGCCCTAAAGGAGATGGAGGTTTGACTCCCATGTCTGTCCAAATGGAAGCAAACAGATTCTTAGGCTTTGGTTACTTTGGAACAACAAGGCAGGCTCAACGATAAAGAGATATTTGCAGGGCAATAACTGTCCTTCCTGCTAGTGGGGAGACACTGCTTTGGCAATTTCTCAGTGACTCGGGGGAAGGGGATTGACATGCTTCGCCCTGATTTTGAAAAGAGCCTGTAGGTCCCTGTCTTAGTTAGGGTTTCTATTGCTGGGAAAAGACACCATGACCACGGCAACTCTTATAAAAGAAAATATTTAACTGGGGTGGCTCACTTACAGTTTCCGAGGTTCAGTCCATTATCATCAAGGTGGGACATGGCAGTGTGCAGGCAGACATGGCGCTGTAGAAGGAGCTGAGAGTCCTACATCTTGTGGCAACAGGAAGTAGTCTGTGACACTGGGAGTAGCTTGAGCATAGGAGAACTCGCAGCCTATCCCCACAGTGACACATGTCCTTCAACAAGGCCACACCTCTTAATAGTGCTACTCCCTTTTGTGGCCATTTCTTTCAAACCACCACAGTCCCCCTTTCAATCAGGAACTGGATGCTGCCTGCAGCTTGTGTTTCCTCCCCTCCACTCCTTACTGGCTGCTGTCGTGACTGCTGTGGTTCTTCATGTATCACCCACACCTAAGGGTCCCTGAGAAACTTTCAGAAGTCGTGGTCCAAATTATTTTTGTAATGATCTACAAGCATTGTTCTTACTGCAGGAGATGGCTCGGAGATTACGAGTGCACACCACTCTTGCAGAGGACCCAACGTT
Organism: Microtus pennsylvanicus; assembly: GCF_037038515.1. Lineage (NCBI taxonomy): Eukaryota > Metazoa > Chordata > Mammalia > Rodentia > Cricetidae > Microtus > Microtus pennsylvanicus. Next base: position 84,483,663 of record NC_134589.1, read on the forward strand.
GGCTCCCAGCATTCACACAGAGTGACTCGGAACCGCCCGTCATTTCACCTCCAGGGGATCTGATAGCCCCTTCTGCCCGTGATCTCTGTGGGCCCCTGCAAGCAATGCATCCCAACCTGCATATAAATATCATCAAAAGTAAAATAAAATCTTCAAGAAAAAGACCAGCATCCTCTGTTTTGTACGCATCTCACCTTTGCCCTGGTGGCATAAAACCAACAGAGGACACCAGCTTAAGGGACATTAGCTCAAGACAGACGACTGGGCCTAAGTCTCTGTGCCGTCATTTACATGTGCATTTGCAGCACATAAAGTAACAAAGCGAACTGTAACAACAGCAAGCCCCATTTCAGACTGCCCTTGACAAGGCAGTAAACACTAGCAACAACTAACAACAGTAACAGCGCCGGACCCCTGAGCGCTTGTTTCTTTAGAAACTGTGTGACGGGATGAACAGTGCAGACCCAGCGTTTCTGCAGCCCATGAAACGCTCAGTGAAATCCTTGTTCACTGAATTAGCCACTTTGGGAGTCTCCCATGGAACGCTATTTTTACTTACAAGAATGACTGGCAGAGTCTTCTGAGTCAGGGGCATTTACTGGGGAGTTTATGGAAAATAAACAAAAAGAGTGGGACACAGGGAGAAGCACAGATAGTATTTGTTGCCAGTGATTGAACTGGGGCTTTCACATGAATATTAATAGTTTTGAAAACTTGGATTGAGCTCAACAGCTCCACCGGCCCTATTTTATTTTATTTTATTTTATTTTTGTTGTTTGAGGCAGGGCTCCTCTGTGTAGCCCTGGCTGTCCTGGAACTCACTTTGTAGACCAGGCTGGCCTAGGACTCACAGAGATCCACCAGCCTCTAACTCGTGAGAGCTGGGATTAAAGGCATGCGCCACCACTGCCCAGGGACAGCGCCCTCTTCTTGAAGACTTCTATTATGGGAAACTGACTGGTGGTCATGCCAGTGACACGAAGTTTTATCTGCTGGACATCAGAACGCATCACGACCTGGAAGACCTGCATAAGTCAGTGAGCTGATCTAAGTGACCAGTGTGTTATGGTGTAGATCCCGGCTGGGAGACAGTACTACCCAAAGTCAGCAGACCAGTGCAATTTTGGGTTACAGAACAGGCAAGTTCACAGATATGGATGCAGATTTCATATGGCAGCTACCCCTTCAGAAGGTCCCACTGTCTGTGGTGTATGATCAATGATGAAAATCCACCAGTATTGGAATGGACTCTTAAAATGATCCTTCCTGTTCCAACCACGTCTACATTAAACTGGCCTTTCTCCTTCAACTTCACCTGAACACCTATCACAACACAGGGGATCCAGAACAGAAACCAGGATTGTCACAAAGTTTGACATTAAAGATTTGCACAAACTAGACAGCATCACCCTTCTCACGCCAGTGGCTGGTTTGTGTCAACAACACACTTCTTATATAAATATGTGGTGGGTATGGAATTATTTTTAGACAGAATAAGGAGTAGTTATTTCAAAATGGTCCATGTTAGCTTCTACGTGTCGAGTATCGCAGTGTACCTGACAGGCACTTGTTCTTGGAGCGCTGAAAAGGCCAAAAAGGTCCCAAGCTGGGGACCCATGGCACCCTGTCGCCAGGTCTACTGGCTCTCACTTTCCTGAACACACATTTCCCTGCCCCCCCTCCCCATTTGGTCCCAGAGATGGTTCAGCACCAGAATTGAGTTCCTTGGAGTGCCCGAGAAGCCGTGCTCGGCTGGGAGACATCATCTCTTCCACAGAAAATGACGAGAGGTCCTCTAAAGGCACGGAGCCCCAATTATTTCTGTTATTCAGTCTCCGAGTCCTGTCCCTTAGAGAAAAGCGTTCATGAGCTGTCTTCTCGGCACTTCTGCATTCTGACATGTCACCTGGCACCCGTCTGGCCAGGAAGGAGCACATTCCACGGCCATGTTTTTGCTGTTCCTCTGCCTGGACAGAGTTCACCACACGACATTGCATTTGCTCACCCAGACTTTCGATGGCTCAGCCTCAGCCTTTACCCATCCTGACAGGGTCTTTTAGTGACTGTCAGACCTCCTTTCCTTCCCTGGGGCTGCCAGTACCTATGACAACCTGTCTGAGCGTCCGGGAATGCCAGAAGTGACAGTCCCACCTAAGATCTGTTTGCATTCGAAGAGGCTGGCATGCTCACAGCCCGCCTAGGAGACACTGGCCTGGGAAGCAATAGATTTCCCAGAAGGAATCTGGGTCACGTCACATTCTGTCAGTTATGTCTGAGGAAGCAAGCCCAGATGGCCCCAGCAGAAGGAGTGGACCTGGGGTCTGGGATGGAGTTCTGACACACAAGTGTGACAGGGTGGGTGTGAGTGGTGGTGTGAACCTGTTGCCTGGACACCCTCACCTACTGATTATGTCTAAGGAAGCAAGCCCAGATGGCCCCAGCAGAAGGAGTGGACCTGGGGTCTGGGATAAAGTTCTGACACACAAGTGTGACAGTGTGGTGTGAGTGGTGGTGTGACTCTCGTTGCCTAGACACCGTCACCTTCTGTCAGTCCCCTCACCTGGCTCTTCCCGTTCGCATTTCAGGGTCTCCACTGGCGTAGCTACTTCTGCTTGTCCCACTCCACCTGCCCTGCTAGGGACCTGCTCCTGCGTGGCACTTTTGATCACAGCGTCATGTCCCAGAGAAGCTTTCTCTGAGTGGCACAACTAGGTAAACCTCCCCTTCATGGTCCCCTGCTCGCTTCACCTTTATTTCACCGAGTCCTGTGAGCTTCAGAGATGACAGACCAAATGTCTTCCTTCCCCAAGAGAGACCACCGGCCTCATGAAAGTCGGGCCCACCTGTTTCTCTAGGTGTCATCTCTCTATGCTGGCAATGAGCCTGACTATGAGGCACCTCATCCCCATGGGATGACGGTACAAGAGAGGGCGGTGTGAGAGAGCATGGGCAGGCGGTGAGAGCCTGTGATGTTCTGCACCAGGTGGCCAGCGCCTATGTCTGACTGAGAGCTAGGCCTATCTACCACAGAACCAGACAGGGTGCCGCTTCCAGTACTGCGAGCTCTCCAAAGAGAGAACAAGCCACCTGTTTCACGTAACTTGGAACTTCTGGTCCAGGAACAGGATCTGGGGAGGGACTGTGAGGAATCTGAGCTGGGAAGAAGTTCTAGAACGGGTGTGACTCAGTGCCAACACATCACCTGCTTGACGGAATTGCTCAAAGGAGAGATAGGATCACATTGTACGTGGGCCCTCCAGTGTACAACAAGAGGCTCTCATAATACCTTGTGCTATCACTTAGGTTAGACAGAGGCTTCATGGGGTCCAGAAAGGCAGGGTATAGCATAGGGATTTTTGGAGGGTGCAAGAAATACGGCAGCCCATTCACACTCTGGAGTATCTTTAGAGAGCGGAGGGTCAGGCATGCCTCTTACCAGGAAGAGATGGTTCAGAGTTGGCCTCCCTCTTCCTCTTCAACCCCATCCCCCAACACCACTCAAAGCTCCCAACCACCCAGAAAAGCTGTGCTGGGATCCAGCGAAGCCAGGCATATCCCCACACCCTCAGTTGAGATGCTGGGGTACAGCGGGAAGGGTGAGGCCTCAGGGGCTGGGGGTGGTACCTACAGTTCAGTCACGTCCTTCGGCATGCCTTTGGGGAGGGCACGGAGCCCCCTGTTGCTGCATCGCACCACAGTCTCCACACAGGTGCACTGCTCGGGGCAGCGCGGGCTCAGTTGGCAGCTGCTCTCCTCGTTGCCTGCGGAGAACCCACACGGCGTGAGCCTGGTAGAAGGTGAGCCCCGCCAGGAGAACAACTGGGCAAAGCTGGCTGACAGGGCCAGACTGTTCACAGCAAGGGCCAGCTCTGCCTAGCCCCAGCAGTGAGCCTGAGCCAGAATGAAAGGTAGCTACTGGTTTCTTCCACTGCCAGAGGGGAAGGACGTGTGCCTGGGAGCATGGGGAGGGACACTACCATTTACTACACTCTGTGGGAAATGACGACCTGTCAAGCTGTTAACCCAGACCCATGGCCAGATAAGAAAGGGGCTCCTGTCTGTCACATGAGGAATAAGCCATGGCATCAAAAGAAGCAGCCAGGCAGAGGCAGAGCCCGGTCCTTCTCCTCTCTGCCCACCACTATATTGTAGACCCCATAGGGTGGTAAGCTTGTCACCAGCCTCGTTATAATACACCTCAATTAATTTTGGAACAAATCCTTCTGTTCTAAGGCAAAGAAAAAAAATCCTCAAGTAAAGAATTGAACTGACTTGAATTCATGTAGTCAAATATGCCGTCTGGGGTCCTGAGATTCGTGGGTTCATATCTCATAGTCAAATGGCAGGAATTTTCATGTACCATTGGTACATATTCTGACTTTTATCATAACATAGACAGGAAGAGCTCCCTGCCCAGTTGCGTACCCATGTACAGTATAGAGGGGTATACCATCTAAGGGGCACCAAGCCCACCGTGGGCACTGCAGGTAACATGGCTGGTACAAAGGCATTCCTACAGAGGACAGTGTCTGGGGTCTCAGCAGCCTGCCTTGCCTTCCTGATTCACGCCCTCTCACCTTCGCAGGTGAAGTCCTGGATGGCCACGTCTTGGATGGGAATCTCCTTGAGGAAAAAGGGCTTCTGGCATCTGGGGTTCCCACTAACGATGCGGCGTTTCCTCAGCCACCGGCCGAGCCAGGCCAGGTGGCAGTTGCAGTTGAAAGGGTTGGACAGGAGATTTCTGAGGGAGAGATAGCCCGAGTGGTCACTGTCCATCCGGACCCTAGTGGAAAGCCTAGGGTCCCCTCCTGTAGCCCAGGCTAGCTTTCCCTGGCCAGTGATGAGGCCTTGACATCCCTTCTTGGAGGATGCAGAATTTTTCTCTAATCACGGGGATGTTTGTTGGTGCCCTCGCCATAGCCCATGCTAACGGCTGTGTTGTGACCTCCAGCATTGACCCCCTCTGTCCATCAAGCTTCACTTGGGCAAAGCTGGCAAGGTCTGTGGGACAATTTCCTCTACTTGAGGACAGTGTCCATGCCCTCCGTCCCCCAGGAAATGCCTGTGGTTTGTGGGGCTGGGCTGTCAGTGTCCCTGACCTGGGGCTGCTGAGACTATTCCTTTTGCTGACCTGTGCCCCTTACTTTCTTCCGGTGGTATCCATACCAAGGTTATTTCTGTGACTGTCAGCAGCTGCCCACTGACTGAGTTCTGTGAGGCTGGCATCTCTGCTGGCCTCTCCATAGCCAGAAGCCAGCCTGTGTACCACAGGCGATTTATTACTGTCTATGCAGCGGCATGACAGACTGACGGGGGAGGGGACGAGGGTGGTAGCAGTTGTCACTCTGAGTGCTTGCTCCAGGCCTGGGACCATGCTAAATAACTTACCCCTCTGTCATGTCACTGAGGCAGAGGGTGGACAGGGGAGGGGCAGGCCACGTGACCGAAGGAGGGAGAGGTGAGAGGATGAAAGGGGGGTTCCTAGGCTGTGGGATCCAGGAGTTGCCACTGCAGAGTCCTCAGACAGGGTGTGAAGTATGAGGTCAGGGGGGCTTGGCAGCAGGGCAGAAGGACTCACTAACTGGGAGACACTGGACGGCTGGCCCCAAGCCGCTCTGCAACTCTACTTCTGTTTCAGGTGGGAAGGTGACAAGGGGTGCAAGAGCAGCTGGGGCTGCGACTTCATTTTGTCATTTCTGAGTGAAGGAGATGGGACAGGTAACTGCTCGCTAAGGACAGGGGAGGTACAGGCAACATCGTCCGCAACTGTAAAGCGAACACCCTTTGAGAACTGTCTGTCCTGAGGCCTGGCCGTGCAGATCATGCTGTCAGCAGGACCAGTCCTCGCAGCAACCACAGGAGGTGAGCTGTGCTGGGAGAGATCGGATGCACTGAGATAAAGAAGCAGTCTCAAGATGCCACAGCCGAGGACAGGAAGCTAGGATTCGAACCTGGGAAACATGGCCTTACAGTCAACAACCACTGTCCTATGCTGCCCCCGTCCTTGGGAGGACTCCTGCAGAGTGCTCCTTGCAGGGGACTTCTTGGGCAGAGTGCTCACTGACAGGCCCAGAAAGCTGGGCTCCAACTCTGGCTTTGATAAACACCAGCGTAGACAGCATCCCCTTTTAAATGCCACTGTTGATCACACCATAGCAAAGCTTCCATGTTTGTGGTGTGCTCTGAAAACTAAAGCATCCCTGCGGCCATGCAGTTTGACCCTGGTCTCCTCTCCGGTCCCATCTTACACAGCATATTCAGCTCACTCTGCTCCAACCAGCCACAGGGCCTTTGCATGACTGTTCCTGCTAAAGAAAATGCATTCCCCCTTTTCTTCAACAAACTAATCCTCCCTACTGCGTCTCCACAAAGCTTGTGTTGGACGTTCTCATCATGGGGACAATGCACTGTGCTGCAAGCCCCAGGGAGGAGGAGCCGGGTCTATAATCCTTAGTACTTAGATGGTATCCGGCACATAGGGGGAGCCTGACAGATGTTTATTAAATAGATGGGCAGGTGACCTTGGCCCCAGTCTGGGGAGCTGAGATAGCAGGAAATTCTGCAGGGAGGGGCCCAGAGGACATGGGCCGCACGCCGGGGGGCACTCACATGGTGGACAGGGAGACAAGTGTGGTGAAGGCTCCAGGGGTGATGGTGGTGATCCGATTGTCATAGAGCGACAGAAGTCTCACCGAGCTGAGGCCGGCGAAGGTGTCATTGCTCACACAGCTGATCAGGTTGCTCCTTAGCATCCTGGAAGAGGGCGGGAGAGGGTCATGGGTAGTGTTCTCACCTCTCAAAAGGTAAACAGCCAGTCACTGTTCAGGCTTGGCTGATGATATGCAGGGGCCTGGACCCTCACTGACCAACACCAATGTATATGAATTTGTATTTCACACATTGTGTGGCGGTTTGAGTGAGAATGGTCCATATAGGCTCCTATGTTTGAATGCTTGGTTCCCATTTGGTGGAACTGTTTGGGAAGGATCAGGAGGGTGACCATTTTGGAGGTGTGTCACTGGGAGTGGGCTTTGAGGTTTCCGAAGCCCATGTCATTCCAGTTGGCTCCGTTGCTCTGCCTCACCCTTGTGGATCAGATGTAAGGTCTCAGCTACTGCTCCAGCTCCATGCCTCTTTACCTGCCACCACACTCCCAGCTACGATGGTCATGGGACTCACCCTCTGAAACTCTGAGCCAGCCCCAATGAAACGTTTTCTTTTATAAGTTGCCTTGGTCATGGTGTCTCTTCACAGTCATAGAAAAGTAACTGAGACACCTTGTCAACACAAACCAAGGCTATCCACACGCACCTGTACAGATGGTATGGCTGTCAGTGTGCACGTGTGTACTTCCAGGAGGAAGAGGAGCCACAGAGGAGTTCAGTGTATGAATATGTGCTTGAACGTGGATGCTTGCTTGCAGATGTATTTGGGATATATCACGTGTTTCTGTGTTGATGAGTAATGGGCGCATGAGTGCCTGTGTGCATCCCTCACTATGTTTCTGGCAGGAATATGCACATAAGGGGGCTATGAGTGGGATGTGCTCAGGTGTGTGGGCATGCTGGTGGGATCAGCATGTCAGTTTCCTTGCATTAAAAGTGGGGAAGTCTGATGCTGTAGAGAGGAAGGGACCCACAAGGCCAGGATGGTGCCTGACTTGGCTCCATGTCCACAGCCTTCACAGTCCAGCCCTCACTCCCCTGACTCCTGCCTCCCCGCTCTGGACCTGAACCCAGGTCTGGGTACTCACAGTGTCTTGAGGCCACTGAGGCCCCGGAACATGCGTCCATGCATGGTCTCCAGCTGGTTCCCCGTCAGCATCAGCTCCTGCACACCTGCTGCTCCATCGAAGGCACCCTCTCGCACCTCCTTGATCCTGTTGTTGCTCAGGTTTCTAGAAGGAAGGGGTAGAAGCAGGAGAATGAGGTAGGTGGCGGTTTCTCAGCCTCCAGCTCCCTGACGCTGGGTCCTCAGCATTTGTGCTCTGGGATAGGGAGGCACTCCTCGTAATGGTGGAGTAACACACACAGCCCAAGGCTTAAGGGGTTTCCAGTGTAATCACTTATTGGATGCTCTGGGAGATTCACTATTATTTCTTCTCTTCAATCAGGGCTCTCACTGAGCAGTGGTCCTCGAAGGAGGGATGGAGAAAAACAAAAAGCAGCTCCCCAGTGGGGGTGAACTCATTTGAGGGGCTTGTAGGTCTCTCAGCAGAAGCCCCTCACAAGTGGATACTTCTTACTTTGGAGAGGCCAACCATCGTAACCTCATCAGACCCTCAAACAACACTCAAATACGACTGTCTGATTTTATGGCTGAGGAGACTGGGTTCCAGGATAATTGCATAACATTCCCAGATTCACACAGCTGAAAGAGCTGGATTATGAATCTAGACTTTCTGGGACACGAAGAAACAACCCATCCCTTTCCTATGTGATTATTTCTCTGGAGGTGTGAGGACTCATTGCCTTGTATAACTGAGTTGCAGAATTCAAGTTGGGAGGTTTTGGTTGTTTGTGTGTGTGTGTGTACATGCACACTCACGTGCATATGTATACACGTGTATGTGCTAAGGCCAAATGTCAACATCAGGCATCTTTCTCAGTTGTTCTTTGCTTTATTTTCTGACGCATGGTTTCTCACTGAATCTGGAGCTTGCCTGATTCAGGTAGAATGACTGGCTAGTGAGCCCCGGAGATCCTCCTGTCTCTTCCTCCCCAGTTCTAGGATTATAGGCACATGCTGCTGCCCTTGAATATACATGGATGCTGAGGATCCAACAGGTCTTCATGAGTGAGCAGTAAGCACTCCACCAACTGACTCATCTCCCCAGTCCTGGGATCTTGGTTTTCTCACAGCACCCTTATTCCTTCCCAGCCCTAGTGCTGCCATTCCCGAGTACACCCTGATCTGAGAGCAGATCCTGTTCTCTGAAACCTGGTGTCCACAGCATGGGAGACCATATTAGGACAGCAACAGCAAGCAGATTCCACACAGCCATGGAAAATTCTAGTTCCCAGGGTTCTTTCAGGAGTCAGAAGCAGGGATTCTCTGGACCATCCTGTGGTCCAGGCTGAAGGCACACATGGTTTTCTGGATGGAACTAAGCCTGGTGATATTCCTACTGTGGACAGGAAGCTCTGAGGATGTTGCTGACTCACTGAGCATGTGAGTTTGGCTGAACTGCTGGGCTTGCAGACACTGGCCATATGCCCAGACCTCTTGGTAAGGGTGGAAACTGCTTCATGCCAGAGCCTTGGATGGATATGAGGCCATACAAACCCTTTCACAGAGTACAGGGATGAAGCCTGCCAGATGGACAGGGGACCAATTTGAAGCACATGGTAAAATAATGATACCCAAGGGTCCAATGTTAGACACTTGCCTTTCCCATGGGTGGCCTGGGCACTCTGGGAACAGCAGTGCCAACCCCAGTAGACAGCTGTAGAGGCAACAAACTCCAGCTGATCCATCTTTTAAATCATCTTCTCTTTGTTCTTTCTCTGCTCCCCAACCCCTTTCTCTCCTGCTTAATCCCCCAAAGTCCCTCCCCTAAGGCCTGTTAGCTGGAGCACTCCTGAACCGGAATCCATTTCTGTGATAAACTAGTACTCAGCCTGTCTCCTTATCAGTTCCGATAGTCCTGGTCAGGGACAAGCCAGGAATGGAGGGAGTGCATGGGGGACACAGCATAGGACCCCCAAGCTATGTAGGAACTGAGGTCAAGGCTTTCTTAACAGGGTGAGGTTCCAGGGTGGGAGGCTCCTTGGGGATGAGCACGCAGGAGGACTGGACGATGAAGATAGAGCAGTGGGGGTGGGAGGGCCATTCCCTGACATCTGTTTCTTCAGCAGAGCAAAATTAGCATCCCATTGCTGTAAGGTTTGTGAAGTGCATGTCCTTGGTTGGGGAGAATGAGAAACAGAAGTGGGGTGGGGGTGTGGTCATAGGGCTTTCCATAAGTACTGCTGTTACCTCTCTATCCATCGAAGCTGGGCTTACCCCTGAAGTCTGGAGTGGAGGGTGGGGAACAGAGTGTAGCTTGGAGCAAATATTCTGGAAAATGTGTGTGTCTGGATTTTCTAAGAGCTCGGATGTGTTCCCAGTGCAGAGTCTCCCTGTGATGCATCTGCTTCCAGGACGCCTCAGAACACAGATGCAGTCAGTTATTGGGTTCTCTCCCTTCGTCTCCACAGACCTATCTAGAGAAAGGTGCTTTGGGGGCTGAAGAGATGGCCCAGAGGGTAAGAGCACTGGGTCTTCTTCCAGAGGTCCTGAGTTCAATTCCCTGCAACCACATGGTGGCTCATGTCCACGACGAGGAGATCTGGTGCTGTCTTCTGGCTTGCAGGCCAGAAGACAACATGCAGACAGAACAACATAATAAATAAATAAGACAAAGGTGTTTTTTTTTTGTGGCTCTGACTTCAGAGGCCTCATACACAGGCTGCTGTGTGACCCCGACTCCATACTCCCCGAAGAACACAGAGGCACACAAAAGGATTGATAACAGCTCCCAGCCTGAGCCCAGGCAGAGGAGGCCAGGCTCTCCTAGGCCACTCACTATTCCCTGGAGTTACAGGGTCAGCCAGCTACTCCTACAGTGGGGATGGAGCTACAGTCCTGTTTAAGCTCTGTCCCAGGAGGAATGCATCAGAGAGCCAAGGGTCCTTTCTGGATACTTAGGAAAATGGGCCATGCCTGAGCATATGTTCGGGCACACTGCCAGGATGAGGCAGTTCTGTCCATGGACCAAGAGCCTGTCCCTCCCTGAAGGACTACTACAGGCTTAGGTATTCACGGGTTCCAGGCAGGTGATTTAATGGTGATGAGAAGCAGGTCCCTTGAAACAAAGGTGACCAGGACCTCATGTCCATCTAAGGGAGTGGTTGCTGTTCTGCTTGACTTTACTGGGCCAACCTCAGATTATGGGGCCAGTTCTGCCAGGGTATCTGATAGCCCAGAGGTACCAGAAAGTGAGATCTTATGGTTTCTGTGAAAGCTCCTCGGTTTTAAAAGTGGGAAACTAATTCTTATTAAAAAACATAGCAAGTAGCAACACATCCAGCCATGTGCCCATGGCTTGCTAGAGGCTGGCTGGTTTTCAGACTATGTATAGGTGTGTCTCCTCAGCATCATAACTGGGCTGAAGTTCACGGCAAGGAGATCCACAGCTCTGAACATGGAGCCCCTTTTTCTCTTCTCCTTCCCCCTTCCCTCCCTTCTGTCTTTCTACTCCCCTTCCCAAATCTCGCTGAACTAGGGGTGGTACTCAGGGCTGCAGGAATGCTAGACAAGCGGCTGCAGCCGGGGGCCTGAGGCTGGATTCATCCTGTGGGGTCTTAGTCAGGTGATTGGTACTGATTAGTGCATGGATACACATGCCCATACGCACACATGCATACATGCCACACATGCGGACACACATACAGAGACGTACACACACAGATGGATACACACACACAGGGACATACAGACACAAACACATACACGGATGGACTCACACAAACATATAGACACACACGTACACAGATGCACACGTGGACACATACACGAACACATAGATGCACACACACATACACACACACACACATGTGCAAGGACATACACAACGATTGTCTTTCATGGAGTGACCTTCCCCCAGCCCACCTGCAAGGCTGCCGCTGGCTCCTGGCTCTGCTCCCTGCTTAAGTTTTAAACTCGGACAAGTCACTGAACATTATGTCTCCGTTCCCTCAGGTGTGGAACGAAGTAATCCCAAAGCCTCTGGTTTTGCTTCGTGAGGGTAACATTCAACAAACACTAGAACTTTCTGGTACAGTTAAGTGTTGACTGCTAGCTAATGTTGGTTCTATCATGGTCACCAGAGCCTTCCCAGCCTTGTCTCACCTTTGCCCTACTCCCCAGGCTCCCCAAACTTTCTGTGCAGAACTGTCTACATATGTAACTGGATACTTTAGGCTACTTGGCCCACTGGCACTGGATTCTGGCATCATCTCTGGCCGACACCTTCCATCCTTATTTCTTCCTCTTTGTCTGCTTCGGTTTGTGCACTATTGGGAGTTGAACCGGGGTCTTGTGCGTACGAGGCAGGCACTAGTTTTCTGAGCAGCGCCTTGTCACTCATCATCGCTCACAGGAAGAGTAAATTTATTCTCATTACGCAAATGATGAAACTAAGGCCCCGCCCCCAGAGGGTCTCCTAGGACCACATAGTGGACAAGGACAAAGCTGAGCTTGGGTCAATGCAGGCCAGCCTGCAGGTTCTTCCCTACACCTGAATGCTGAGCTGGCCAGGAGCAGCAGGGCATATCTGGCAGCCCCAACTTCCACTCCTGTATAGCAAAGAAAGGGACTAGCTGAGTGGCATCTGTTCCTTCGGTTGAGATCTGGGCTTGCGTTTGGCCACGCTCAGGTTGCATGTGGCTGAGGGTGGGGACCAGCTGCCTCCTATAACACATTCGTATTCTTGTTTTCCTTAGCCTGCAGCGCTATTTCTCTGCGCTCACATCCCCATCGCAAGTGGGAACACAATTTGTGTGACTTTCACCAAAAAGGCGTGTATGGGGGACTGTCTTCTTTGCAGAAGTGAAGACTCCTGGGAATCTGTTTGCGAGGCAAATCGGTACTGGTGCAGCCTGATTCACTTCAATACCTTCCTCTCGCCTATATTAACCTCCACATCTGTCTTGAGGTTGAGATTAAAGCACACCTTTCTCTGGTTAGAGATGGGAAGGACACATCCAAGTGGTTGCTAATTGTGCTGGGTGCCAGAAGCTCATGGGTGCTGGGCCACAGTGACAGCCTTACCAACCTGACATGTGCCTGGTCTCTGCCATCCCCTCAGAGAGCTAGCTCATCTCCTGTTTACAGGGGCCTGTGGCTCAAGGCAGCGGCTGGAGTCAGCAGGGACACTCGTGTGGTGCCACTGAGAGAGCAGCTGCATAGGGCCTAGAAGGCGTCTGTTCCCTTGGCTGCAGGGAACCAATGGGGAGAAATACGATGAACAGGAAATGAGGAGTTAGAGATAATCCTCATGATTCATGATTGTTAAATTCTCTATCACCAGGAACGCTGAACGAGCACACACTGAATCGCTGCTCCCGGGAACACTAGACGAGGTTCCTGTGAGCCCCTGGCCATGGTATTTCCATCAACCGATCAATAATAAGCTTGTTCTGTGAATGCTTTCTGCTCAGACACTGTATTTACTGTACTATTGATCCATCAACATGGTACACATGGCCGGCAGTGATGGGCTCACGCCTGAACAAATGCACAAAGCTTCTCCACAGCGCATGTGCCCTCAGTGAGGCACAGGGCAACCCTCTCAGGCTTTGGGTATCTAGACAGTGTACCAACACTGCGCTTGGGCCAAAGCTGGCACTAAAAAAGCACAAAACTGTGAAGCCCATGCCACTGGGTAAACTGTAAAGTGGATGCTCACTTACAGCTTGAAGCTGAACCCGGAAAGCAGAGCATCACCGTGTTCAGCCCCAGCTGGGAATGCGTGTCCCAGTTAAGGGACGCATGTTGGGGTGAGTAGGGCTTTCACTACCATATGTGTGGAAATGACACAAACAGCTTGAAAAGTTGTGATTTTAAAGTTCTGTGACTTTTGGTACAGAGATGAGTTAGTAAACATGGAATTGGTAAGTAGTGATGGACTGCCTTTAACTTGTTGAAGAAACAGACACCGCCTCTGTGAGGCTGGGAGAGATGGGATATGGGGTGGGGTAGGAAGAATGGTTAAAGACAAGTGTGCCCTGGGAGTCAGATGGCGAAAAGCCCGCCCTGTCCATTCTGGTACTTCTGCGGAGACACTAGAAGGGGTGAGGAGGGGAGCGAGCCTGACCACACTGGTAGGACTGAGGTGGACCCATTCTGAGAGCCAGTTTTGACATGTAGTCAGTATGTGGCCTTAGGGAGGCCACTGAACTTCTCTGAGCTATGGTTCCCTCACCTGCCCAGCATAGAACATGAAGCCAGCACAAGATGGGTGACGGAAGACTGAAGAAATGGGTACCCGTGAGGCAGGCATGCAGTCCTGGCTAAGGACAAGGGCTATCACAGGGGACAGCATCCTTCTTGCTGTCTTTATGACACGGCCCTGGCTCCTAGGGAGGGAGACAGAGGGTCGGGACAACAAGGAGCCATGCACTGCAGAAGCCAGTAACAGCATACAGGTCCTTTGCCTAAGCCCAATCTCTACTTGGACCAGGGGACTCTGTGACCAAACTTATTGAGAACAGCTGGAGATTCCTTCCTGATGTGCCCGTTCCATACACACCTCACCCAAATTCCAAGTATCACAGGGTCCCGGATACCCCTATTCCATTGCTGTTCCAGATCCAAGTACCCCCTCAACCTTCTAAAGTAGGTGCTGAATGTGGACTGGGGGCTGTGACAAGTAGAGGGGGCAAAGGAAAGGAGGCAAGGAGGTGTGGAGCATAGGATGACAACTTGATGACAGTCAAGTTCTATGTCTTTCTGCGCTGTGTCCCTGGTTTCCAGGGCAGGACACAGCAGGGGACAGGAGGAGGTGCGGGGGCAGGAGTGAAGGGCGAGGGCCCAGGAAGCTGAAATGGCTTCCGCACCCCATCTTAACTTACATTTTTCTCAGGTTAGGCAACTTCTTGAAGATCCCAGTGGCCTCCAGGACGGAGATGTCGTTGTCATTCAGTCGCCTACGTGGGAAGCCAGAAGAAGCAAGGCTCAGCCTTCTCTGCTTGTCTGCCACTCTTCCTCACACGGCTTTGGCTGAGCTCTGCCTCAACTTCATATTCAGTAAAGCTCAACAGAATCATGAAAAAACGCCAGTATGAGGTGAGGGGCTCGGCAGGGAGAGTTCAATGGGAAAGGGCAGGCAGACACTAAGTCTGAACCTTCCCGTGCCTCCTTCATGGGATTGTGGCTTCTTACACACTTCACATAGACACACATTGTATTTTAAACACAGTCAAATACCAAGTTTCCGGTTCCATTTTATGGGGGTACCAATGGTAACCTGAACCCCCAGGGAAGTTCCTCAGGATCTCCTGAGCCCAAGCATATCTCTTCCTGATGACTTTTATGGTCCGAGGGGGCCCAGGGTCCCTGCACCCAGCATCTCTGTGCTCAGAGCCTCCTGTGCCCTCCAGTGACAAGAACAGTCACAGAAAGCACCCAGAACCACAAGTCTACCACTGCGTATCCAGGGCTCACTCTGTGCCAAGAGTCAAGAGAAATAGTATTAGGCTTGTGACCCTTCTAGACCTTCTGAAGTGTAGAGGGAGACATTATCACCCCTGCTTCTCCCCACACCCCCATCACAGCTGGGAACCTGGATTTCAGATCTGAGAGGCATCTTGGCCAGTCTCAGGGAGGCTGGAAGGAAGAGAAGAGGTAAATGTCGGGTCTGGTTAGCCTCACAGGCCGTCCTTCAGCCTCTATCATGCTTCGAGTTTTACCTTGTCCCTCTTTAGACCTTGGGAGATGGTTTGGAGGTTCTATCAGGAAGGTCATCCTCTGTAGCCAAGTGTGACACTTCTGGGGGTACACACAGGGAGTAGTGAAGGAGGGTGGGGACACCCACCTAGCTGGCCAGATGGGCAGAATATACCCTGATGATCACTGGGATGATGGATGTTGTAGGCAGATTGCCCAGTTTCGCATAAACCAATGCACCTTTCTAGCCTGGTTATTAGGTGGTTTAGATACATTTAATCATCTTAGTTGTATTTTTGCCTAGTCACAATTTTTATTTAATATCTAGTTTTCTGGCAATACTGTTAAGTATCTAAGGGCCAGCAGGTGCCATTTGCTTTGTTCACTGTAGGAATGCAAGCCTAGAGCAGAACCTGGTTTACAATGAGCCTTCAGAACCAATGAATGGTCTTTACTTGCAAGCAGCCTGCCCACGTATGCCTGGGTGTCTTTCTCGCCAAGCACACAGAGAACCCCATTCGGGTTAACTCAAAGTGACTTAGGTATGGGTAAAGAGATGTAGGCAGGGGAACAGTGGGGTGGGACTTACAGGTCAGTGGTATACTCGGGGAGGTGGCTCGGGATGCGGGCCAGCTTCTGGTTGGAGCAGTCCACAATGGTGCCCTCGCAGCGGCACTTCTCAGGGCACACGAGGTCCATGAAACACTCACTGCTGAATCTGTTGCGATAATCCTCAGAGCCTATGTGGGGCCAAAGAGGGGGTTGTCATCATCATTTGGGTTTCCTGGCACAGGGTCTAAAGTTGTCGGGACTGGAGGTGGGGAGTGAGGTGGCTGGGTGAGTTGGGAGGTAGAGGTGTGTGTGTGTGTGTGTGTGTGTGTGCGCACGCTTAAGTGCATATGGAAACGCAGGTTTGGGAGAAACTGCTTATAAGGTGCAGAATCAAATACCGGACAGTAATGACGACCATTTGGCCACTCTCCACACCCCACATCTACATGTTTCCCACACAATCTTTTGTCATTCATCACTTTCTGTCTTTCAAGAAGCCAGGCTTCAGATCCGCGGGCTCTCTTATGCGTTTATGGGTCATGAACCTTTTGAGAAGTTGATTAACGTTACATATGCTCTGTTCGGAGAAATACCACAAGGCACCTACACAGAATCCAACCTACAGTTGTAGGAGATTCTTGGTTCCATGACACTTGCCATCTACAGACTGGAGACTTTTGTGGGGGGCCACTGGAGGGTAGAACTAAGGTACGAGAAGGGGTCACATACTTAGAGGTCTTCCTGGTCTTTCAAAGGAGGCCAGTTTCTCATTTGGTGCTAAATGACCACCAGCATCCTACCTGACTCTGACTTCAATGAGGGTGGAGCACTAGGGTACCCGGAGCCCACAATGCGGATGCTTTGGGAATCTGGCTTACAAATCTGCCTGAGATTTGTTTTGTTGTCTTAGGAGAAGCCAGATATTAAAAACACACTGGCAATGAATCCAATTCTTAAACACAGCGAAAACAAAATGGAGCCAGGGTCAGACCTGACTTCCGCATAGAGGAAGTTCTCTTTAATGCCAGTAAAAGGCCAGTTCCCAAGAGCGAGAAGTTGGAGCTAAGATTTATTCTTTTCAAAATTTCATTTCTTCCAAGGTCATTTGGTGATGGCAACAGGCCTGACAGACTGACGTCTCTGAGACATGCCCTTGGGGCCAGTCAGACAGACCTCTGTGAGCACATGAATTATGCTAGTGGCAATGGGGAAGGGCACGCGGCTCTCCTGACGTGAGCGTGTTGTGTGGGGGTTATTCATGGGGGTTATTCACACTCTCACACCCACATTTCATCAGCGCATTGCCAGGTATACAGTGTGAGCTCGCTTCACGTTTGTCAAGGCACAAGTGGAATGCCGCCAGCACCCGAGGATCTCGTGCATATTTCCGAAGTGTTTCAGCGCGGGAACACCGCGTGTTTGGCGAATGGCTTGAAGTGTTTTCACGGCGACACGGAATACGCACAGTTCCCATGTTGTAGGGTGCATTTGGTCAGGCTTTGCAACTTCCTAGCTCCTATTTCCCAGGGGGTTGGGTGGAGATGGGAGTTATACCAGAGGCAGAGTCTCCAGGAAAAGGCAAGCACAGTATGGACAGGCGTGATTCTACTCCTGTGCTTCCTAGATCATGACAGAACACCTGGTAGAGGCCAGAGAAACTTCGCTGGAGCTGAAGGGAGCAGCTGACAGCTAACCGCACTTGAACCAGCGGCCGGCTGCTTTTCTCCAAACTTCAAATGGGTGGTTCCTCTTAACCCCTGAGGTTAGAATGTCACATTGTAGATGAGGACCCTAAGGTCTATGGGGCTCTCAGTGCATGGCGAATGGACTAGAGCTAGCTTCCAGAGACCCGCGTGACTAATACTCATGCTAGGTAGACTAGCAACAACCACCAAGCCAGATGTGGTGGAGGCAGACAGAATGGGTTTCTCCTCCAGGGAGCTAGGACGATGAGGCAAGCAAACGCCCGCCTCCCTTGCTCTCGTACTCTCTGCTCTCATTTATCTTCCTGTGGTCACTGCTGATCGGGAACAAAACTGGTGGGCCTCGCATTCTCAAAAGACACTATCTAGCTGAAACCTGGAGTCAGAAGTCTGGATGTATCCTTTCCGTTCCTCTCTACTCCCTTCCCACCCACTTCCTTCACCCCTAAACTTGCATAAACAGAACCTATGCATATGTTTCACAATTTTACAGCAGCTTCCTGGTCCAACGTTTTATGTCAATCTTTTTCCTGGCCTGCATGCATCACTCATTGAATAAACCCTGCACCTTTTCTCTTTAGACATATCAGAACGCTAGGTTATTCTGCAACTCCAGCCAGACGAAAGTCCATTTCTGGTCTTGTCAGTGGAGCGACATGGTGGTGTTATAGGGGGTGGCATTTGGCATGTGTGTGATTATGTTTCCTTCAAAACAGGTCTGCCACGGGATACTTGCAAAACGGAGGAACCCTGAAGACTGAGCAAAGGCAGCAAGCCAGGAGGGAGCCCAGTTTGCACTTCGCTGTGAGCCTGCAGACGTGCACTGGCTGGGGACGGCCGCCTATTAAATGCATTTTCGTTTTAATCAAGGTGAGAGCAGTCTGTAGTTAGCAGGAATCGCTCTCAGTAGTATCGTTAGGTTATAACTGGCAGACCTCGGCAGTGGAGCTGCTGACCCATTTTAATGAAATGATTTTGCAATTAGATTCGATGGACTAATGTGTTCTCTCCAGCATTTCCTCCCCCCTGCTGTTTTTGTTATTGCCCTGGTTTGTAATAACGAGGGGGTCGGAAAGTGATATTTTATATGAGTGGGAACCAGAAATGTTAATAACAGCGTATGTACATAACCGAAAAAGTTCACTTCCCAGTCAGAGCCAGCCCGAAATGCCACCTCCGTCACTTCATATTTCATTACGGAAGCTACCCAGGGTGCCTCGGAGCCATTTGTTATGCCTAATGCTCATAACTACCCAAAAGTATTTTTAACTTTTCCCAAGCTTTAAAAGTCAATTTCAATCTCAATGCGTATTTGTCACTGCCAGAAATACTTCAGAGGAGAGGACCAACTGAAATGGGTTGAAGCTCCTCCTCCTTGGGGTGAGCTCGGATGGGAGGGATCTCGTAGGGTTTGGAGACAAGCCATAAAGGTCAATCCCTGCTGGAGTGGGCCTCGGAGGAGCCGACATCACCTAGCTTTTGCCTGCCTCTGCCCTTGGAGGCCTCTTCCCCACTTGCGGACATCTCAGAACGACAACACGTGGTACACAGTCATAGACAAACTTTAATAGGCAGAGGTTGGGTGAAAGGTGAAAGTCGACAGCAATTTTTTAATCTTATTTTATTATATAGCCTTGTTCTACATCTGTGTCTGGGAGGGGAGTGTGAAGCATCTCAAGGTCATCGTTATCTGGTCAGTAGGGGAAGCCAGCGTATGTGTCCAGAGTCCTCCTCCTCTATCCCAAGCCTCCCCAAGATGGGTGAGATGAGGAAGAACCTTAGAAAGAGGAGCTGGGGTGGGAGTGTTCAAAGGTCTGTCAGGGCTTATCAGCTTGGAAAGAAAGGGACATGGACAGGAAAGGGACAAGTCACGAGTGTGAATGGAACAAGGACACTGCACACATACAGACAATACAGACATCCATTCCTAGGCCATGCTGGGGGAACCAGACACCTGTGGTCGAGAAACACTAGCTGTTTTAGAACAAGTGTGGCTATCATTTGGGCATGAAGCTGTCCCTGTATCTCAGTCACCTGCCTGAAAACAGAGGGAGAACCCCCTGGTACAGCCACATGCCTACTGCCAAAGCATCGTGGAGATGCTGAGGAAGGGTGCTATCATGGACTCATTCCCAAAGGCCTGGCCCTCACGTGAGGTGGGCAGTGCTAAGAATGTCTCCTCTGCAACAAGGGGAAGGATGCTTCTCTACGTAGGAGGGTTTGCTTGTACCCATGGTATCTTGTATGGTCCTGTTGTAAAGAAAGGCCACTTGGAAAATGCTTTCTTTTTACTCAAGTCATTTCTAAGAGCAGATGTAAGCTGGAAAGAGAAGGTGAAAACCATCTCCAACTCCATATCAGTTCAAGTCAAAGTTTCCCAAAATTTTTCTTCACGGGCAAAGAGTGTCCAGAAGAGAAAGGGCTTGACAGCACTCAGGCAAAGCACAGCCAGTTAGGACCTATATTACCCTGGGTCAGGTTAATAGCCTGTCTCAACACCTTTCCCAAGGACAATGGCACGGGGTTTTGATCCTACTTCATGTTCTGGCTTTGTGGGAGCCTAGCCAGTTTGGATGTTCACCTTCCTAGACCTGGGTGGAGCGGGGGAACCCTGACTGTTCTTTGGACTGGAGAGGGAGGAGGAGAGGAGCAGGGGAAGGAGGGGAGGGGCGGGAGGAGGGGGAGGGAAATGGGAGGCTGGGAGGAGGTGGAATTTTTTTTTCAATAAAAATAAAATAAAATAAAAATTAGGGTGATGGTGTCAAGCATCCAGAGCCTGACCAATAGTAAGAACTCTATGTATGTTCAAAAGGTCAGCAGGACTAATAGGACACCCATTACTACTCATCAGTTCCTGGGGCCCTTCTCTGAGTCTCCATCAGAGAGAGGAGATAGTTAGAGCCACACAGCTTGGTGGCAATGCAGAATTTGGCTCCTACCATTACATAAGGGTTTATTTCCACCTTAGTTCTTACTCATGGAGTAAGACACAGACTTCAGCACGAACCCGCAACAAAGTCTTCTGGTTACACCAGGCCCAGGATTTATCAAGAGACAAATTAAAGAGAAGGTGCCAAGATCCCTCTCTCTGTCGTCAGAGACAGCCATTGTCTGCACAGACCTCTCCTGGCCTCTGACACGGCACCAGATGAAGGGTCCCCCACCTCCATGTTAATTGTGCTCCAAGGTTAAGAAAACGTGTTGGACACCGGGTTTCAACAGGATCTATAGCTAAGCATTCACGAGGGGTGAAAGCTGGGGTCAGAAGGAGACCCAGTTCAAGTTCAAGGTCTCAGGCCCGGGTTGCTTCTATCTGTTCTCATGCTTACATTCGTTTCAAATGAAGTGCACGCCAAGAGAGGTGCTGGTCAAAGTCATGAGCAGGATGACCGGTCCTCTGCATTAGCTACCACTCAGTGACCTTGTGCTAGGAGTCTCCCATGAAACAACAGGGCCTAAGCCGTAGGGACACTCGTCTTCTTCAAATGGGGAGTTGGAACCTAGCTGTCACTCCTGGAATCACATGAGACCAGATCTGGGGGGGGGGGGATAGTGACTTCCTTTGCATAGGATTTGTGGGATACTCTTAGCATGGCCCCAATGGGTTTTTTTCTAATAAACCCCTGTCACCATATCCCTGACTCCTTCAGGATTCCAACCCCCATCCCTCTGGGAGTCAAGACTGGGAGAGGAGGGTCTGGCAGGTGTGGTGATCCAGAGCAGAGAAGAGTCCAGCGGTGGTGGCGGTGGCGGCGGCCATGCTGCAGGAGAGAACGGTGCTTTCCGCGGTGCTTGACAGAACCATGTTCCGTTTCCATCGTTCCACCACATGGTTAGATCAAGCACAAAGGAAAGCCCCGCGGCAACTGGTCAGAGTCAAGGTCAGGAAGCAGGCATCAGAGAGAGGACAGGAGCTCAGAGGAAGCAGCGTGGAGAAGCAGGAGCCAGAGCAGGCCTCCACTGAGCGGGATTAGTACCAGTAGTGCGTTCCACTGGATCCTGCCAAAGACAGGGGCCCCACCTCCCTGTGCCCTGCCCCAGGGAGACTCAGTAGGACAGAGGGACAGATGGGAAGCCATCAGACACTCACAGCCAGGAGCATCCTGGCAGACAACACACCAATGACATATTGACCCCGGATTGAGCCTGTGAAGCCTACCTACCCTGTCCCACCGTGTGATCTGACAGGACAGGAAAATCAGCAATGCATCTTCTCACGCTTTGAGACACAGGGCCGACCCCGCAGCTGAGGGGCCTCGTGGCAGTCTATGGTCTTTAAGAAAAAGCGATTTCCCATAGTTCTCAATGATCTAGCATAGTATAACCTCCTCTTCAGGCAAAAGCACCCTTTAGCATCCCACAGCTCGGAGGCTCCTGAGTACCTTGCAGGGCCCTAAGGCCCCTTGGGCTGATAGCCAGTTCACCCCCAGATGGTTTGAAGGGTAGAGGGGGAGTGTAGAATTAAAACCACACATTCTCAGCCGGACACAGAAGGGGGACTCAGTGGAGCCGCAGGTTTGGGAACGAGACACTGGCAGTCACCATGGTCAGAGAACACAGTCACAAAAGTCGGGCTAGTGTATGGACGTTAGAGGCTGGCTTCTGAAAACGGGTCTTTGTCAGAGTAAGACAAAGAAGGAAAGGTCAAGAGAACCCATTGATTAGCTGGAGGATAAGATATCTAACTTTAGGATCCTTCTGGTTTCTATACCCCTTCTCTGGCTGGGAATCATGGAGGAGGATGAGGTAGACCCAATCTGGTGGTCTTGTGTGCCACGGACCCAACCTTTATCTGCCATCTTTTATATGTTCTTTCTACTTGGCGTCAGGCTCGAGTTGTGCATATCTCAAAGAAATAGAGCCATCGCCAGGTGACACCTGACCTCTGACAGGCAGGACGGTGACGTCACTCTCCGCTACCATATGTTTTGAGGACTGGTCCAGTGACAAGATGTTCTCAGCATCTCAGCACTCTGTGGGTTGTTGTCTGCAATGATGGTCCAGTGAGATAGTATAAACCCGTGTCCTTGCCTAGCGCCATTCATCTCTCTCCTTGTCCCCATCTTACAGACTACAATAATAGTAAAGTGGGCTCTACTGCAGCTTGACACCTGTGACTGCAGGGCTCCTGAACACTCTGGTCCCAAGATTTCTCCTGAGAGTCTGCTCAGTACCTCAGTATGAGGAGGTCACATTTCACACATTTTAGAGCCTCCTAGTGTGGCTGGTAAGATGGGCCAGTATGTGGCATGTGCTATCAAGCCTGGTGACGTGAGTTCGATCTCCAAGCTCCAGATAGTGGAAGAACAGACTCCTGAAGGTTGTCCTATGATCTCCATACTTCTGCTATTCCTTGTTGCGCCATGCTCTCTCTCTCTCAATAAGTAAAATGTAATTTATAAAGTTCCTTCTGGGTCTTCTTCTTGCTTTGCTTTTCTAAAAGGACATGGAAGGTCCCAGAGGCAAATGAACTGGAATCTTCCTAGTATGCTAAAATCATTATAGTGTCTTAGGTTGTGTCTAAAAAAAAAATCACAGCCTGGACTTTTTTTTTTTTCTGCTGTGGTTCTCAATTTTGTCTCTAGAGTGGACTGGATGAACTCTGAAATCTCTAAAGTGCCCCTGAGCTATACCCAAAGAGTCCTGTCCTTTCCATAAGAACGGCTTCTCCCTAAAGGGGACAGCCTGACAGAAGACAGGCAGTGTCCTCCAGCTGCCAAGTGCTCCCCAGGTGGGCCTGCGCTGAAGGACTTAACTGGCTGTTAGATCACCCCTGGTGGGCAGCATCCACTCCTAAACAGATCTCAGTCCAGGGCGATGGATGCAGCTGATAGAGGCAGAGCAAAGCGGCTGGGAAGCCAGATGCCCTTCCCAGGGAGAGGCTGTGTGTACTGCAGAAGCGGCCCTCAAATGGGCTCCTAATCACATCAGCCATCTTTTCAAGGGGGCTGCTTTTAGGGGAAAGTAAAACACAGAGTTATTATCTGTCAGCTCGAGTCTGTGTCATCTGCCACCCCTCCCCTCTCTGGAGCTTTATGGAAACACAAATCTTCAAGGCTATGGGTTCTGTATTCCCCAAAGCCAAGGTACGGGTCCTGGTGTTTCTCAAAGCCAAGGCTTTTGCAGCTCAGTGGCAACCTTGCTGCTTTTCCCCCATGGCTATATAAAAGCATACCAAATGTTCTAAGCCAAGCTCATGTGGACTCTGGACATCACTACCTCTACAGGAATAGGCTTTCCACTTAGTATTTTTTAAAATGTTATTTTAGACAAAGTCAGCTCAAGAGTTCTGCCCTCTTCTCCCCATTTCTTTATCCTTGCCATCCATTTCTGCCCCGCATAGGAAGCCAGGATCCTGTAAACACCAAGGTAGATGGGTAGACGTTGGTACAGCTAGATTTCAAATCTAGCTTTATTGCTTCCCAGTTCCAATGTCTATTTCTCGTTCCCCACTCCGTTCTTTCTGTCCGCATCACCCATACCTTGCTACCGGTCCTCGCCTCAGTTAACGCTAGGTCCCTGCCATGACTAATATTATAGGATCACTGGATCCAGTGTCACCTACATCCCTGTACTGCCACCCAAGGTTTAGGCTCAACTTGAGGCCTTGGGGCATGGGCAAGACACTCCTGAGACTGAGGGTCGCAGACGGCAGGTGGCTTCCTGCCCTCCTCTGATTTCAGCGACCCTTTTAGTGGGAACTACTAACTGGCCAAGCTAATTAATTCAGACCTGAGTAGGCAAAGACAAAAGAGGAAACAACACTGGGGGTAGTCATGAGGAAAGCCTTGGGAAGGACTGGTCTGCTACAGAGGGCACTTGCTGCTGGAGGGAGACTTTCTTCGCAGCAATGCTACCAGACTTAGGGAGGAATCTAAAGACAGTGTTTGGGGGTTAGACGTGGATCCAGAAGACTAGGAAGAAAGCAGCTCAAGCAGTTGGACAGCCTCCCTCCTAGATATTAACAGTGTCAAGGAGAAAGCGATGAGGAGTCTGGTCCTGACCCTACTGGTTGAGGTTGTGGTGCATGGGTGACCCTTCACTTTGGAGCCCTCAGCTCCCTCTGCTCTCGAGCGGGATCTCACCAGCTGACCTCAAGCAGCTATCAGAAGCAGCAAATCAAAGCACAGTGCTCCACACAGGAAATTGTCTCTCTAGTCACCATGCTGGGGAAGGCAACAGACAAGGCCCTGACTGCCACAAAGTCCCTGCATCTCTCTAGACCCTCTCCAGGTATTTGCCTCTGCAAATAAAGTAAGACAAAAGGCCCAGGCTTGTCATCCCAGTGATACACACGACAGAATTTGACTTAAAGCACAAAGAACATGGTACAAGGAAGCCAAAATCTGCCTGCTGGTCTGCTGATGGCCAGTCCGCATGCTGGCACTGTTCCTGGGAGAACACACTGGCTGAACACTCTCTGGGATAGATGGGAGCTCAGTTCTGGCTGAGATACACACTGTCAGGGGCAGCTCACCCTCTCTCAGGACCTCCTGCTGTGGGTTTATCAGTCACAGTGCGCAGAGGACAGTTCTGATCTTTTCCGGTAGAAAAAGAGAAAAATGAAATGACGGCTAACTGCTCGCTCAAGCGGTCACTGGTCAAGGAGACCACCTTCCTTTCCAAGGTGGGCTGCAAATTCTCTCGCCATTAGTCTCCCTGTCCTTCCTGGGTGGGGGAGGGAGGGAGACAGTCTCTAGACAGAGCTGGGCATGGGAACACAGGCTTTGCTTCTCCCCACAGCCTGCTGTTTCCCCGTATCATCAGAGAACAGCCATCTGCTTCAAGGAGATAGGGAAGGTGTTTGTGAAACCTGTAACCCAACCCATTATGGCTGAGGGCTGTACTAAAGCCTGGCTGCAGCCCGGCCTGGGCTGTATATTTCTGTGCCATTTGGGGAATCGGCTTCAGAGACGACAAAATAAATCTTGGCCTCTTCTCAAGCCCACGTGTGTGAGTGAAGGTTGCCCAGTCTCCAAGCTTCTAGCAAGCTCCTCCTGGACTGTGCCTGGGTTCTGTTTCTCCCAAGCCGCCTGCCCCTCCCCCATGCTTTTATTGTGTGAGTGTGTTTTATTTTAAATCCATAAGGTAATTGGTTTTCTGTAGGGCTAACTGAATTTCCCCAATTTAATTTGCAAAGATGCTCCCCAGGAGCCATTACAGCGCTCGCTGTCCTCCAGATTGGATTATTGGCCTCTCTGGGGCTGCTGTATTCTGAGTCAGAAAGTGGGGCCCCACTCCAGTAACCTGATTACCTGAGCAGCGGAACTTCTTGCTTTTGATCTGGCTGATGCGCTTGTTGGCCAGCCGGCGTGGGCTGCTGCAGCGGGCCCCACTCGTCTCAATGGGGTTGTCCTGAAGGTAGTCAGCCAGCCACTTCAAGTGGCAGTCGCAAACAAATGGGTTTTGAGCTAAGTGGCTGAAAGAGGGACAGGGCTGTTAATTGGGGGTGACCTGCGGCGCCTTGCTTCTCTACCACCCTGCTTTGGGCTGCACCCTAGCGAACTGGTGTTGCTAGTAACCTGGTGTTGAGGCTCTGCTCTCGGAGAGGACTCAAAAGGGGGGGGGGGACGGTGATCTGCTGCCAGCTGTCTGCCAAAGGCAGCACAGATGCAGCCAACATCTGGTCTGGGCAATCAGCCTCCCAGCTCTCCCCTCTCGGGGCAGGACCCACTGCTGACTGGCTCCACTTCACCCATGCCAACTCTGTGGGGGGGGCAATGCCAGGTGAGAGTTTCAGAGTTTATACGTAGAGTAACATGCATCTTATTTCTCCAAGCTTGGTGATACCAGGCACATAAGGCAGCTAGCATAGCGACTGGTGAATGATGAGCGTTCCAGATATAGTAGTGGGTATTGTCGCTATTCACCTTAGCATTATAGGAGTGCCACGGGCATTGCCTCCTCTGAGCACCAAGAAAACACAGCACTAAGCACGGAGCTTCGCACGTGCTCGGCATTCAATCACAAGCAGCTGTTCCCATTCTATATTGGTTCCTGCCTCTCACTACTAGGAAATAAGGGCCAGATGACTTCCAGAGGTTCCAGGAGACCCCTGGGCTCATTGCGGGCCTGGAGCTGGGGCTGAAATCTGAGGTTGGAACTGCCAAGACCACAGACTGAGATCTGTACTCATTTGTTTACCCGCAGTATTTACACACACCAGCAACCCTTGGGAGTTGAGTTCTGTATGCTTTATGCATACATATGTATGCCCGGAAAGCTTATATCAGAGGCTTGGCTTTGCGGGGTGCAGGAAGCTTCCGGAAGGAGGGGATGGAGTCTCACGGATATGGAGACTGCTTAGGACACTGCCATGGCTACCGTGCTTATGAGCATAGCTCGCAATCCTGCATTGTACTCTCTGTGACCTTGAGTAAGCAGCACCTCACTCTTTTTGGATGTCTCACATAGAATCTGGGGGTGACGGTGGCATCCTCCTGGGTTGCTATGAGGCTACATGTCCTAAAGAGAGATAAACCCCCAGCACGGCTAGACCCTGCTGGGATGCTCCATACAGGTAAGTGCTTTGAGCTCCATCTCCATCCCTGCTGCACGTGCTAGAAATCCTCCCACAGGGCCTCAGGCCACCCTCGTTTTGGTGGTAGGGGTCTGCCGCTGCAGTACAGTACAGGGCAGTGTACTTACAGGGTCTGGACGGACTGCAGAGGAGCAAAGAGCCCCTTGCTGATCGTCTGCAACTTGTTGTCATAGAGAGAGAGCAGGTTGAGGTTCTGCAGGTCCTGGAAGGTGTTCACCCGCAGACAGTTGATCTTGTTGGCGTTGAGGAGGCTGCAGGCAGAAGAGACGCTCTGGTCACTGCCAGTGGAGCAAGGGCTGGCTACACCTGCTGTGACCACTGGAAAGTGGCCATCCCTCATCCCTGTGGCCTTGAGTTTCTGCTGCAGCCCAGAGAAAGAGAGGCCACTTCTGGTGGCTTCCTAGACCCTCCTCACGTTGCCCCATCACCATGGATGCTGTGCTACGCGTCCTACCATCACACCTGCCCCTGGCTTGTCTTGCAGCCTTGGAGAAAAGTTGGGAGTAGAACCCAGCACTGAATTTTTTTCTGCTTTAGAATGCCGAGCTTCCAGGAATCAGAAAGGGTAAAAAAAAAATCATTTGGTACCATTATTGTACGGCATTAGTAGATGGAGTCAGGACAATTTTTGATTCAGAGAATTCCTTGGAGCTTGTTTGGGTCACTGACTTCATTGGAAGTCTGATGAAAGTTACAGGCCATCCTCTCAGGGAGGAAATGTGTCCATGCGTAGGCACGCGCGCGCGCGCACACACACACAAAAACACCTTTCTCACCTTTATCATAACCTCATACCTTTATCTGCTGTGGAATAGAATATCTGTTTAAGTCAAGGTGTGGTACATTTGTTTGTGTTGTGGATAATTGTTTAACAATGTAAAGGTGTGTTGCTTTTGTTTATGTCGCATTTGTTTAACTATGTAAAGATGTGTTACTGTTTCACCTTGCTTGCCTAACACACCTGATTGGTCTAATAAAAAGCTGAAGAAAAAAAAAGCTAGCTAGAAACAAGCCTAAAGCTAAGGCTGAGCATTCATAATAATAATAATAAGTCTCTGTGTCATGATTTGGGGGCTGGCAGTCAAAGAAGATTGCTATGTCCATCCATTACCCTCCAGCCCCACTGGACAGCTGTTGTTCCTCAGGCATTCTATGGTTGACCCTGAGTCCTTTCTATAACCCTTTTCAGAAAGGCTGGACTCGCAGCTCAAATGGCATCTCCTCAGGGAGACTTGCCCCAACCCTCTCACCTGCAGGGAGGGCTGCCCTGACCTTCTCTCCCTCCTCAGGGAGGCCTGCCCTGACCCTCTCTCCCTCCTCAGGGAGGCTTGCCCTGAACCCCTTCACCCTCAGCAGGACCCTGAAATCCCAGTATCGCCTCTCACAGCCCTATACCATTCCTTTCTGCCACTCACCTCAGTCTGTAACTTGAGGATATTGGTTAGTTTTCTTGTTTGCCCTGTGTGTGATCTGCGTTAACACAAAAGTAATCTCTTTAATTTCCCCATTCATTACTTATGTTTATCTTTTATTAGGGCACATAACCCATTTTCATATGCAACATCAGGGGTGTCTCTCCTTGAAGGCAGCTCTGATTTGGGTTCAGCTTTCCTACCCACAAAGGGACCCTTTCTGATACAGCTCTTTGTACTGTCTGCTCCTTCACAGACCGACATAGGAAGTGAGCGAGACACTGGTCCAGCAGATGCTCTGAGTGTCACAGGCAAGTTTCAGGATGCAGAGCTGCTATGTTGGACAAATTTGGGTGTTGAGCATTTCCCTTATAACTCTGGACTGACTGGTTGTGCCCTTGAAACTATGGTGAAATCCTTTTTCCTTCCTTCTTGAATGAGAGGGAAAGAAACCAAAGAGTAAAAATGTTGAGATTTTAAATATCAGTTCTCAGGGCAGACTTAGATCTAGCTCCATTGGTGGTGACTGACCTGGAATTCAGAACAGGACCTGGGATTCAGAACAGACCCGTTTGCTTAAGGAGTGTCTATGTATCAAAGTCTATAGGGACCGGAGTTAGTGCCGGTAAAGCTGCCCCTGGGTACCAACCTCCCCGCCCCTGCTGGAAGCCCACCTCCCTTGCAGTCTCCTGAGTGCTCCAGGTGCTGGCAGGCAGCTGTGGCCATGACAAGCAGAAGAAGAACTGCCTGTTTAATCTGGCTAATCACAGGCAAGGTCTCTGGGGTCCACACAGATGTCCTCCCGCCTCAGAGTGGGGAAAAGAGCTCACGTTGCTAGAATACTCTTTGTTTTCCAGGATGCTTTCCCGACCCCCTGTTATTCTGGCTGTAACCCGGGCAGATGGGAAGCGCCACCTCACAGTTACAGGCGAAGAAACTGAAGCGGAGTCCGAGGGCTTTGCTCAAGGTCAGGACAGGAGAGTTTCCCAGTGCATGCTGGGAGGCATCATGATAACCAGGTCTCTGGGGGTTCAGCTGCTTCTTTATGGATGCCTTATCTACTCCACCCATCTGCCCATCCCCTCCGTAACCCCCCACTCCCAATTTCCTGTGATTTCTGTATTAAATTGTGGTCAAGGTCAATTTAGGTGAGGACATTTGAAGGAGGCAGATATGAGCAGAAAACAGCCTAGCCACCTGTCATATACAAGCTTTTATTTTACTTTTAAATTTTTAATTAGTTAATGAATGAATGAATTTTGGGGGGAGACAGGGCCTCATTATGTAGCTCTGGCTGTCTTAGAACTCTCTATGTAGACCAGGCTGGCCGCAGACTCAAAGAGATTCGCCTGCCTCTGCCTCCTGAGTGCTGGGATTAAAGGTTTGTGCCAGTAGGCTTGGGTATTTTATTTTTTAAGTAAGTGTAGACAATTTGTTCTAAATATTGATATTCAAGGCCTCTGAGAGCACCATCTTGTCAGAAATGTGAAACTATTCCATAAAGATACCAGGATGGCTTAGCCAATGACCTGAGAACCCCGTCTTTCCTCCCATTTTACAGTAAGACCTCTCCGTATGTCAGAAGTTAGGAATGTTATGTAACACACACACTATACACACATACACTCACTCACATACTACACATACACTACACACACATACACTTACACATACTACACACACATACATTCACACATATTACACACACACCACACACACATACACTCACTCACACATACTATACACACACCACACACACACTCACTCACACATACTATACACACACCACACACACACTCACACACACACACACACCACACACACATACACTCACTCACACATACTACACACACATACACTCACTCACACATACTACACACACACCACACACACACATACCACACACACATACACTCACTCACACATACTACACACACACCACACACACACATACCACACACACATACACTCACTCACACATACTACACACACACCACACACACACATACCACACACACATACACTCACTCACACATACTACACACACACTACACATATTACATACACATATACTCACTCACACATACTACACACACACCACACACACACACAGACACACACATATATACTCGCTCACACATACATTAGATCTTTGCTTTTTCTTAGAAAACAAATCTCAAAGCCCCTGGCAATGGCTCTGGTGTTGGCAGCTGTGCAGTGGACACATTCACAGGCAGGATGTATGTTCTCTGCCACAGTCTTCATGCCTCCCTACTGTGGACCCTCCTCCCCTGAAGCTTCCTGGCTTGACACCCTAGTCCAGATTCATGAGTCCAACAGCGATACTTGGTTCTGAGAAGTATTTGATTCAGACAAGGAAGACGGCTCTACGGACAGAGAAGCAGCAACTCTGCCTTACATGTAGAGTCTACCTAGACTGTGCGGATCTTGGCAATACTTATTCACCAGGTCCAGCTTGGCTTCCTTGCTCGCCTGGGTGCTCCTTTGTCTCCTGCTGCTCCTACATCTCTCAGCATGAGATGTTCTTGCAAAGAGGTGAAATAGTAAAACAACTCAGGCTGGCCGAATTACTAAGAAACATAGCTCAAGGTGCAGCGCTCACGAAACAGGGGGCAGAAGAAGACAGAGAAGGGCACAGTCTCTTGGACAGTCATCCTCTACCCGCTGCTTGGCGCCCCCAGGCACAATGAGGAGGTGTCGGGAGAGATAAAATTAAGCTGCTTACGGAGAATTAGACGCTGCGGATGGCCTTCTGAACTTCAGCACCAGCAAGATTGAGCAGCCTGCCTCTGCTCTTTCTCTTTGGGGGGAAGAAGACTGGCAGCTACTCAACTCAGTCTGGCTGCCATAAAAGGAGCTCTGAGTTATCTGGTCATGGGCAAGAGATGAGGGCATTTGAAAAGCAACAAAGGAAGAAGAAGAAGAAAAAAGACTATAGACTCAGCAACCCTTATCTAAAATGCTTGGGACCAGAAGTATTTGGAATTTCAGACTGTGGACTATTTGTGTATGTATAATGAGAGAGCTGAGGGAACCCAACTCTATCTTTATTTATGTTTCATACACACCTTATATACAAGGCCTGCAGAACCTTTTCTATAATGGTTTTGCATGCTTTTTTGTTTTGTTTTGGACTGTGTGATCTGTCATGTGAGGTTAAGCGTGGACTTTTCCACCTGTGATGTTATACAGGTGATCAGAAAGGTTCAGATTTCGGAGCGTTCAGGCTTTTTGAATTAGGAATACTCAAACTGTACCTGCAATGGACTTTTAGCAATTGGAGGATGGACATGGGCTCATTTTAAACCTCTTTCTTTGGAGGAAAGACCTCTACACTATTTGATCCGAGTTGGTTCATCCTCCTTTGAGGATCAGTAATGTAAATAGTTTTAGAAATGACGGCAAGAAGGCTGCATCATCTGTGGCGGCACACCCATGTGCCAAATATTTCCCACGCAACAGTGTTGCGATCATCTCAGTCTTTCTGACAAGGAATCTGAGGGTCAGAACAATGACAGACTTGGTCAAGTTCCCCAACAGTGAGTAAAACCTCAGCCTGTGTGACTTCACAGCTCGCCTCCCATCCTCTGCCTGAAATCTACCCGCGTTTTCTCTTATCTGTACTGCTTATCTCTGGTGTATGCCTAGCTTTGCTAGCCTTGAGGTGTATGGGGGTACACTTTGGGTAGACAGAGGCCTGGTTGGGTCTAGGAGACCCTGTTTGTTTCTTGGGAGGAGGGCGGCACCTCAGTTTGGCATATTCACCCTAGCGTAACTCAGAGAAGCTGGCAGTTTCTGTATCTTATAGTTTTATGAGGCTGGGGTTTCATGCTCAGGGCTAGCTAGGTGCTGGTGAGGGAGATGGCGTTCATGGCTCTTTATTCTCCTCCCTAAGAAGTTTCCCTGCATTCTTGGAGAAAACCAAGAGACAACATCCTCTATACTTGGGATGTTCATTTGCATCATTCCAGAGGCCTCTTTCCCAGCTGCAAACACTGACCCCTCAACTGTGCACAACTGTCCTCAGAGCAGAACTAACTCTGGAGCTTCCCGGCCAACCTACTAAAGGGACCTCAGGAACCATGCGCATGTCAAGGGGCTGACGAGGCAATGTGAACAGTAACCTGACAGATCAGTCCACACTAAGCCCTTGTACTGACACCTTACAACTATCTAATCTTCCACAGCCCTCCATAGTAACTGCTGTCTTCACTTTCCAGATGACATTGTGAGGTCTCAAAGGCATAAAATAACGGAGTAGCGTTCCCTGACCTGCGGATGGTCCATTAGTCTAACCACTGTGCTACCCAACCCCTCACTAAGACGAAGCAGGAGTCACCAAAGGCTAAGAGGAGGCAGAGTCAGACTTCCCCATCAAACTTAGTGATGATTTCACAACAACAAACCAAGAAGAGCCATGTTCCCATTGGAGGACTGGGAGGAGAGAGGCGCACCAGATAGTGGGTGTGTGTATTTGCACGTTAGCCCCCAGACAGGCTTCCACCCCCTGCTCGTTGGAGCACTTTGGATTTGCACATATGTTTTATGTCAAGAGGCATTAGTCCCCCCCCCCCCACCCAGACTACCCAACATAAAGATACTGCTGGGAGATAATCCTCTCCAGAAACAGACACCTCTGGGAGAAGCAGGGTCGGAGACACAAAGCCAGAGCTTAGTGGGAGAAAGAAATACCCCAAGTCAGGTATGGAAGCAGTTCTTATAACTCATGCCCTGCTAGGGGACTGGCCTGGCCTGTCAGAAAAGACTAAGACAATCTCACTGCTAGAAGCAGCTTGCAGCCTCATTTGTTCAGGGTTCAGTGGTAGTAGGGGGTGGGGCGTGGGGGAGAAGATGGGCCCCTTGAGATCTGTGAAGAAGAGCGCAGTCTCTCTCCAAAGCCTGCTGATGCCCCACCGATAGCCACTACCCTATCCTCACAGGCCTTTACTGCAGGGTTTGGAAAACACTAACATCTGGAGTTGCGTTTAGTGATAAATTGCATTAAAATCACCTTGGCAACTCCAGCCGGCCACATGTTGGTTCAGCAGCCCAGAGCTATCAGTCTGGGTTGTATTTATCTTCTCTACACCTGCCCCAAGGTCTGTGGAAAGAGGTGGTCACCTTACTCCTCCTTTTTATGGAGTGTTTGCCACAGATGCCAAGACCAGACTCCAGAGAGTGCAATGTCTTCTCAGAAAACCAGCATCAAGCAAGAGTGCAGCAGGCTTTCCAAGAGAAGGGCTGAAGCTCTTTCAGGAACCCCTGCCCCCTGGGAGACAGGAATGAGCCCAGCCAGAACAGCAGCATCACGAACTTCCTTTTCCTGAACCTGCGAATCAGTTTCTGTTTCACAAACACGTGCACGCCACGGATTCATGGGAGGAGAAAGATAGTACCAACAGCCCCTGGCATGACCTTTTCTTTGGCTCCTTCAGGGGAGAACACATTTTAAAGAAAGCATTATAAAGGCTCTCTGCCATTAAAATGTTCTATGTGTCTCCAGAGAGGTATTTGCTATTACACATGGGCATAAAGTATTAGTACGGATACCAATTAAGGGAGCTATTATGGCCCCCTGACTAAGCTGGGGGATCTCCAGGCATCTTTCTCTCATTAATACGCCTGTCTGCTCTTCGATGTCATTAGAATTAACCCTCTGTCACCCCAAGTTTCCTTATCCACTAAGTGTAACAGGACTAATCTCTTTTTACATCCCTCTCGCCTATGAAATATGGGGAGCTAATTCTGACCTTCAGCAACTTGCTGACGCCAGATTGAGGAAGACATGACTGATTTCTAGTGCCACAGGACAGAGGCACTCTGGCCATGACCAGACTCCTCCTGGAGCTTGTGAATGGGCAAGGGAGGAACTCGCCAACTCGCAAGGTGGCAGAGGTGACTCCTTCCTTCTCTCCCGTTAATGGCTATGCTGTTGTCACAGGCCTTGGGTTGTCATGGTGATTCCAGATGGAACTGAAACAAAAGCATGCAGCGTACAGCATCGCCATCCGGTGGCCTGTTTGGGAAACACGCCAGCCAATCTATCCACTCCAGTGACACAGGAAGGATTGAGAACAGGTAAGGTTTTCCTCTTAGAATCAGACGAGAGCTGCGACCCGGGGCCTAGAGGGAGGGCTATGACCTAGCTGCTGGGCAATCAAGTGACCCTGCCTAGCTCTACCTGCTCTGGCCCCTGTCACACAGGTACTGAGTTGGTCACTTCCCTATGATTGCCACCTGGTGACTAATCAGGCCTTTAAGAAGAGAGAACTGTGGGAAGTCCAAGGACCACCTACCTGATCGGGGGTGGGGGAGGGAAATGGAAGGCGGTGGCTGGGAGGAGGCAGAAATCCTTAATAAATAAATAAATTTAAAAAAATAAAAAAAAGAAGAGAGAACTGTTTACACAGAACACTCCAGAACTCGAGGCTTTCCTGAGGAAATGCCAGATTCACACCAAAGAGAGGAATTCTTTCCATAAAAATGCACGGCTGAGTTGAGCTGTCTCTGCTGCAGGAGAGGACCCCTTTCTTCCCACCCAGTGTCATTTCTGTGTCCCTGGAAACGTGAGCTCCTAGATTCCTGGTCTTAAAACTTATATATGAGCCATCAAGGCCAAGTTAACTAACCCTCAGTTCCCCAACTGTAAGATGGGGCTCGATCAAAATACTTCCTTGTAGCATTGTTGAGAAGATTAAACGAGATTATGCATCTGCCGTTGCTTAGCACCCGTCCTGAGCATCGTAACTACTCAATCACTGTTAGGTGTTCTGGGTGGCAGTGGCGGCAGCAGCAGCAGCAGCAGCAGCAGCAGCAGCAGCAGCAGCAGCAGCAGGCAGTGCATGTGAAGCTGCTTGTGAGGGGATGTGATCTATGAGGAGTGAAGGTGGGTTCACTGCTCTGTAATTGCCATGTTGGCTTGGCAAACTTCAAGAGCCTCCAATGCTTCTGTCTGCCTTCCAAGAAAACTGAACAACAGGTGCCATAACCTAGGCTGAAGGCATTCTGGTTTGGTTTCAAACCTCCTGGAGCAGGTTGGAAAGCCTCCATCTCTGAGGTCACTGTCCTCCCCCTCCCCCGCCCAACTCCAGTGACTTCCCGAGGCATGCCATGTAATCAATGAGTGTTAAGTGAAAGCTCTTCTTTCCCCAGGGAAGGCTGGGACAGCACAGCTTGCAGCTGCCCATCAGAGAAGGAAATGACAGCCCTCGCGACACAGACTGCCTTTCCTGCCTTGCAGACGATGGGCCTCTAAGCTACAAAGTGCAGCCTCTTAGGGCATGCCTACCTGCTGGCTGCCCACACAGGACCAGATGCCCATCACCTCAGATGTCCTAAGAGCTCAGGGGGTGGTGGTACAGGGAAAGCACTTAGGATTACATGCAGGTGATACTTTCTGCTCTAACCTTGGCTTCTCAGGTCCCTCCCTGGGTTTACACAAACTTCCCGGCAGCCAGGCTGAACAAGGAAGCTGATAGACTATCTCCCATCCTGAACAACGAAGGCAAAAACGACGAGTGTATCTTTACTCAGGCAATGGCTGCTGGTACCGAACCCGTTTAGGATTAATTACACGGAGGTCCGCCAGCTACTCAAAAACATCTGAGGGCAATGAAAACAGACTTCTGAGTTTCTTAGAAATGAGGGTTGAGGTTCAGTTTAAGAATGAGCTTTTCAACTTCCAACTGTGCAGGGAGAACTTATCGCAGAAGCCATCAGCGAAGGGGAAGACAGGCAGATTTGTCAGAAAAGCCATGTTGGGACTGCGGCACCAGCTGGGACATCTATACTCATGTGTTATGGTTTAGGAACTCTATATGTGTGTGTGTGTGTGTGTGTGTGTGTGTGTGTGTGTGCGTGCGTGCACGTGCTCATGTGGGTGTGCATGCATGTGTGTGTGTGCGCACATGAGAGTGTGGGTGTGTAGGCTCACTTGACCTGAGATCTTGGATGTTAAACTAAGGATGTAACCCTCAGGAGGATTCAGAGGACAACGTATCAAGTTCAGGGTCAACTCCAGCACAGCTAAAGCTTGCCTGGAGAAGTCTCCCAGCATGCCTAGGATAGTGTTATTAGTGCTGATCACCTGTCCAAAGGACCATGGCAAGCAGATTGCCAAGGTTGCCTGGCTGGGTATATCCTGAACTGGGCATATTTGGAAGGATGGCAGCTAAGTCCAGAGCAAACAGGAAGGGAAGGGGGCACAGAATAAGCAAGAACAAACATTCACTTGGTCCTTGTTAGTGTCACAGTAAGTGCCAGAAAGAAAATATCTAGGTCCTCTAGGCACGGAAGGGACATTTCCACTTTGAGATGAACCAATCACTCAAGAGAGAGGGAGGAGGGGGGTGGAGGAGACAAAAACTCCCAGTGACCGCCCGGGAGTCAAAGCAGATGCAATTACCCAGTCATCCAGGGTATTCTAATCAGAGCCTTCTTATCAGACTATCTGCAGCCAAATGAGGAGAAATCCAATCTACAGCCTGCTGAACCCTAAATTCGATCTAATGGGGACCTGCTTTCCAACTGCTCAACAGCAGGCCAGAACCAGAGATGACGGACTCCGGCTCTGCCTGCGGGTTCTTTCTGGAAAGCAAGCCAGCCTGAGTGTGTCAACTCCTGGTCTCCACAGAGGGAGAAGCATTGTCTTTACCCCCTAGCTAGTCAATTCCATCTGCTCAAAGTGGTGCTGTTCAGCCGGCCTGTCTTTCAAACCCAGGGAAGGGGGGGCTTGCAACCTCCTGACTGCTGTCAGCTTGTAGCAGGGACACATTTCCTTTGTTTAAAAATATGCTGGTCTAAGAGTTTTTGATACACACCGTTCACAGTGCTTGGCACTTTGATGTCCAGTCCGTCTCTCCTTAGTGGAGAGGGACATGACCTGTTCCTTTCAGCGTCTATCATAAAAGGCCATTCACACCAGCCTGGCTGGCCAAAGCACCCCTCTCCCATATCCCCACCTCCAGGCATTTGCTATTGTTATTCTGTGGATTAATGACTCCAGTTAACCAGTGGTAACTTAGTTTCTCTGCTAGGAGCAAAGAACAGCATCTGTGAAACACCCAGACCCTTGTGGAGCCCTGGTATGCCATTCTACAAAACAGCCTCAAAGGCCAGGGAAGGGCTGGGGAATTTTGAACACAGATCTGTTCGCCTACAGCCAGGCAGAATGAGAGAGAAGTGGAGGAAGAAGCAGGAAGATGTGGGGGACAGAGAGGTTTTTCTCACTGCTTTTCAGCAGATGGTTGTGATCCACAGCCCAGAATCTTGATGGCCATTTCATTCCAACACGATTCGCATTGGTATATAGCCTGGGGGCAATCTGCCCAGGGACTTGGGAGTTTAGGGTGCGTGAAGGTATGAGATGGGAGGGTCAGAAGAAGTCTTCACTTCTTTCTAGAAGTGTCCTTGCAAGCCAGAACTACCTGCGCCCACCTTACCACTTAGAGTCTTTGGTCCTGCACCTTCTCCCCTTTCAG
Organism: Microtus pennsylvanicus; assembly: GCF_037038515.1. Taxonomy (NCBI): domain Eukaryota; kingdom Metazoa; phylum Chordata; class Mammalia; order Rodentia; family Cricetidae; genus Microtus; species Microtus pennsylvanicus. The sequence goes on from NC_134589.1 coordinate 84,521,800, forward strand.
AAATCTGGCTGGACCACCTGATCCGTAAACTTAGATTTTGGCACCTCCTAACTGTACAAGGAAGGCAGGGAGTCTGGAGCCTCTTCTTCCCTGGGAATTGGAGGTGATCCATCTTTCTCCCTTCCTCCCTCATGGACCAAACGTGGCCCAGCCTGGCCTTACACTCATGACTCTGTGTCAGTTTCCGAAAGCCCTGAAATGAAAGGTACACAATACCTTGCCTGACTTAGAGGGGATTTGTTTGTTTGTTTGAAGACAGGCAATTAAAAAAATTACATGCAAATCTGTTTATACTCGGATGAAGGCCTGTGAAATCCTGTCATGTGCTATTGAGGGAGCCGAAGCCTTTAGAAATGTGACCATGAAAGTACTCAATTTCTACGCTTACTTTGCTGTGTGACACAGGGCAAGTCATTTACCTCTCTGAGAGTAGGCATTCTCCAATGCTCATAGGGTACTCAAGGTCAATTCTTAATACCAACAGGAATTATGACAGTCATATACTCCTTTGCACACACACACATGTGCGCGTACACACATGCACACACGCACGCATGCACACACGCACATACAGGCTCGCATGCACGCGCAGTGCCCAATTCATAATCCGGGGATGATTCTTACTCATCATCAAGTCTCCTAAAATAAGCTGAATTCCTTTTTTATTTCTCCACATCGGAGTTCAATTATCTCCTTCAAACATTTAAGCCCAAATGACCAGAATAAAACAAACAAATAAATAAACCCAAAGCTTAAAACCAGAGGCAACAATCTTCCTTTACATGAAATAAACACTTGCCCTCAGCCTCCCTAACCAGACTGCCACACTGCTGGCTTCTCTCTAATGGCTTCTCCTCCCCCACACCGCTCACAAGGTCACATGCCCATGGGCCAGGCCGCTGTTTTCGCTTTCAGCTTGGAGTTTGCCTTGGGAAGGTTGTAGTTCCCTAGATTCTTCCTACACCTCTGTAAGACATTTCCTCTCGCAGGCTTCGATTTCTTTCTCACTTTCAAGTCCTGAATCCACTCCTGACACACACTAGGGCGAGGGTTCCGGACTGTATCACCTAGGCTTACGTACACTGGCCTTAGCGTGTACGTACACTTGTCAACTCTCTGCCTCTCGGGGTCACACAAACGAACCTTGGGGAGGGGAAACGGGATGCACAGAGGCTTTGGTGCCAGTATGATAGGCATCGAGTCAAAAGAACGCTTCTGAGCACGGCTTAAACATTTTCCGTCTGCAAAGGAACGGTCACAAAGATGGGAAAAGTAGCCGGGTTCTACTCACAGCAGCTGCAGGGACACCAGCCCATCAAACAGTCCCTTGGGAATCTCTGTAATCTTGTTCCCATAGAGCACCCTGGAAGAAAGCAAATGACAGCAATCAGCAGGACGTAAGGGAGGCCATCACCTCTGCCAGTTCTGGGTGCCAGATCTCAGGTCACCTGGCGCCCTGGGCCGCCACATCCCATCCATCCCATCTTCTTATCAGGGAGCCAGAAGCAGGCAGGCAGTTCATCCTGTGTGGGTGGAGGTGCCGACTTGGAGGTGAGCTAAGGCAGGCATCATCCTGCTGCACTCCAGCCCAGTCTGGCACATCACCCCCCTCCCCCACGAGGAAGAAGCGAGCCCTTTGTGGTACCACCTGAGCTGCTAGCCTGACTCACGCCCCACAGTAAACAGGCAGTGTGGGAGGCCAGCCTGTGTCTTCAATGGGTATTGATCAGGCCGAGCTAGCCTATAGAATGTTTCCTTTTAATATCCCACTGCATCCTAGGAATTCCTGAGCGGAGTTCTTTAATCACCCATCTAGACAGCGGGGGCTACAGGGATGCGGAGCATCTCCAGATGGTGCAGGCATTGCTGAGTGGTGGCCTGGCTCAATGGGGAGGCTGAGGAGTTTCGCTGTCTCAGATGATGGCAGCTTCCACTCTCTCTCCGCCTGTCTCATTCTCTCAGATCTAAGTAGAAAGGAACTCGGATTTTTCTTTTTCATTTCATCTTTGAGATCCACAGTGTTCCCCCCTGCTATTTTGAGGCCTCGTGTCTGGTGAGTTAAGAAGCCTGGGAAAGGAATATGGGTTCACCTTTCAAACCCAGCCCCTAGCAGGTTCATAAACCTAGAACTGAGTCTCTCTGGGCCTTTCTCTCTCTCTGCTTCATCTCCTGACAGACTCTGCTGTCCATGGGGTCGAGCCTCCTCTTTGATCAGGAAATAAAGCTAAAGAGGGCTTGATCTGCGTCTGTTAAAACCCCTTCTTGGGTCTAAGGACACGGGCTATGCAATTATTTAATTCCCGCTCAAATCAAGACTCTGTGCTGACGGTCATTTGAGGAGGCAAATATCAGGAGGGAGAAATGGCGAAAGAGTGTGAAATCGGCCCCCTCTCCCCCACTGCCGCCCGTCTCCAGAAGCCACTGGGAGTGAAGAGTGAGTTCTCCATCAGCCTGCGGGTGTGTTTCATTAATGCTTCAACAAATTAATGACTAAATAGAAGTCAGCATGGTGGCGCGGGCGCACATTTGTAATTCATATTAATGTCCCACTGCTCACTGTGGCAAATGTAGGAATGCCACTGCCTGTTCATCTCAATGGATGCCAGGGCTTCTAGAGTGGCACAGGCTGCTGGAGGTGGGGGCAGGGGTAGGTATGCTGGGGTAGGGGTCCTCAGGCAGTCCATCACGCCTTGGTATGGAACATCCTCAAACCTAGCGGGTCACCCGCCTGCCTATGTGTCAGCCTTGAGGGTGCTGGCCTGCGGATCTGTGTGGCTTCACTTCCACTAGCCTTTCATGTCTGAGACCAAGCACGGAGCTCTGCAGAAGTCTCCTCGATGTTTTAGCTAAGATTTTTTACCATCTATTATCTTATTTTGCTTCTCCCCAGCACTTACGTTTACGTTAACTCATACCATTTACACATTTGTTGAGGCTTAGTTTATTATTATTACTAATATTTTGTATGTCTGGGTGGTTTGCCTGTGTGTATGTCTGTTCACTATGTCTGTGACTGGAAGAGGCCAGAAGAGATGTCAGCTCCCCTGAGAATAGAGTTTCAGTTGATTGTGAGCTGCCATGTAGGAGCTGGGAATTGAACCCGGGTCCTCTAGAAGAGCAGCCAGTGAGTGCTCTTAACTGCGGAGCCATCTCTCTCTCCAGCCCCTTTAGGCTTAGTTTTTATGTTCTTCCTTTAACTTTCCTGAATGTGATGATGTTACAGGGCACGCCCATGGCTGGGTCTCTAGAGTGGACAAAGAGCAAGGTCTAGTACAATAAACACCCACTGAATGAATGTATTATCGGATGAACAGGTCTGGGGTAAACGCTCTCCATCCTGTTACCCTACATGGTCAGCTTCATGAGCCCTGGGGCGTCTCTGTTCGGTTGCTGGTCATATTCTTAGTGCCTCTCAAACCACTCACTTACACAGCAAGCATCTACTCTGTGGAGGAACGAGTAAACAAAAGCCAAGAGGCACAAGAGGCACTTCACTGAATGCTCGGCACGCACCTCTGAGTTCACTACAGGTGTGCCAATTTCCTGTCTGGCAACCGGATTTCGAATTTCTTCTGCAAGGCAGGAATCATCCCGCTATCTTGAGACTGTCCCCCAATATCAGCTAAGGGAGACCAGACAAGGGGAAGGGGAAGGTTAAGATGGGATCCTGGTGGCAGGAGCCTCTCCATCTCCTCCTCTCTGTGACACTCATCACAATAAGCAGACACTAATCTCACACACGGCCCTGTCTTTGATATCCCAGCCAGATGTTCTGTTCGATAAATGAAACTAATTTACTCGGCAGGCAGCAGACAGCAGCTGAATCAGGGACTTCCTGTCCTCGGTCCCTGCCCAGTGGGATGGGAGGACATGTGCATCTTGTTACCTGCATGTTCATAAACTAGGCAAACGGGTTGTGAAGGGGCGAAACACAGATCGCACGCCTGTGAACACTCTTTGGATTGTCTGGGGTGTTGAAGGGAACAGGCACTAGATGATATAAAATGTACGAACTGATGAAACCATCGCTACGTACGCAGTACGTTGAATGGGCTGCACAGTACGGAGATGAGGAGTGGGAATTCTAGACCAAATATGCTGGGCTCAAGTCCTACCTCTCAGACCTATTAGGGTGTCTTTACAGAAGTGTTTTTCACTTATTTAACATGCTTTCCCTCTTCCCCCTTCCTCCCTTCTCCCTCTCTGTGATGTATGCCGGTGTGTGTGTGTAGACAGGCATGGCTTGTTGCTCACCTGTGTGTATATGTGGAGGCCAGAAGTGATGTTGGGTGTCTTCCTCCATTGCTTTCCACTCGGTGAGCTGAGTGGTTGAGCGGTGAGCTCCCGAGATCCACTGTCCTCTCCCCGCACCCGCAGGGCTGGGTTACACTTAGTTGTACAGCACTGTGCCCTGGTTGTATGGGTGCCCTTAAGCTACAGCAGCAGGAAATGCATGCACTGTCATCTCCCCAGCCCTGAACCTTTTCTTTCATCACTAGGTGCGGGGTTACAGATGGGAACAGAAACAGTTAAGGAGCTGAGCTACATGGTAGAAGATTCCACCGTTTATGTTTCTGGGAGAATCGAGCCCGTAAGACTCTGCGAAGAGGACCTGGTCACAATCAGCGCTTGATAAACGCTATCAATGATTGTCATTGGTATACTATGTCAATCACACAGTGTGTTAGACAAGGAAGGATCACTGTCTCCAGTGTGCTCGAGGAAACATGCAGAGAAGGCTGAAGGACTGCCTGTGCCCTGAGTGAGCAGCTGAGGGAGTAAGAGCCAACCCCACACCTTCTTAGCCTGGGAGTCCAGTGGCCCTTGGTGGGTGGGGCTTTGGATCTCACCACTGGGCCAAATAAGGGCTTTAAAAAGCCCCAGAAGGAAGGGTGATGGGATGCGGGGTGGATCTTTTCTGAATACTAACTACAAGGCTGGAATAGCCTGGAAATCAGAAAGGGAAGTACTGCCCTCCTCGACAAGGCTACAGACCGTGGGCGGAAGGGTGGTGAGCCATGGCCTCATCTCAGCCATCCATTACCATTCTCTCCACCCGATAGCCTGGTCTCCCCCGAGACAGCGCTGTGCAGCGTGAGGTGGGAGGGGGAGCGAGGTGAGAGTCAAAGATGCATTCGAATTAGAAGCCAATAACTGGGAAAGCCGCTGGGCACTTAATCAATAAAAATAATGCATGTGCGTTGTAGAAATATTCCCCGAGATCAATTTCCCCCGAAGAAATATCTGTTTCTTTTACCAGATTGCCACAAGTGTGTAAGGGAACATAAAGCCTTGATAAACACCTCCTGAAAAATGCGGACGTGCCTCCCACCCCGGGCCCCACTTACAGCGACGTGAGTGATTTCAGGCCCTGGAAGGCATCCGGAGCTATGTCCGATATCTGATTCTTGCTGATGTCTCTGCAAACATTAATGGGAAAGTCTAAGAACACTGCTCACAGGTGTGATAACGCTCTTCCTGAAGTATGCACCCAGCAGTTCAGCCATTCAAAACCAGTACAGATTAACTGATCAAGGGATTGATTTATACACACAGCACAAGAGGCAATGCCTTAAGAACACATCTCCCACTGCGGGGTAAAGTGTACCATGTCGTCTCGGGTGCTAAGGAATGCCCACTTAAGTCTTGTCTGGCACAAAAAGGCTATGGATATGTAGGTCATTACTGTTTGGATGTGGGGGAAGCCACCTCCAGAAGCCATGAATGCTGGGCATGCTGATATCCTGTGATCTCAGCACTTTGGAGACTGAGGAGGAGGAGGATTGGGAGTTGGGGGCCAGCCTACGCTACATAGTGACACCCAGTCTCAATAAAACAAAACCAAACCAAAACCCAACCAACCAACCAACAAAAACAAACAACAACAACAACAAAATATCCCAAAAAACCTGAACCCCAAACAAAAACCAACTTCAAGCCAGGGCCTTGGTCTCAGGTGCCATTAACAAGTATTTAACAGTACAGACAAGGCACCATGGGCCCCACCCAACCAAAGGTTCCTTTACACATTGTTCTCTTGTCTTGTACCCCAGTAGTGATTATTATCTTGAAACACCTGTGGTATTTCACCTCCCCAGTCACTTCTCATCTCTGACGGAGTCTCTGAGCATGGGTGATACACTCTCTCAGCTGTGGGATATGAGCAAATCACAAGCCTCTCAAAGAAGGCCTTTGAGACAGACATGTGTCACTGGCTGGGAATGTTCCTCATTTGGGAAAAAGCCCGTTTGACACATTCAAGCTTTAAGAGGCTAGAAGGATCTTCCAAACACGGTGCACATGTTGGCAAGCCTGGCCTCGAAGGTACAGGTGCAGGGGCTAGCCTGGTCTCCCAGATGACGGGAGCCCTCTGCTATATACTTTCAGAGTCCCAGCGAGAACTGGGCCACAGGTTCTTGCTAACGGCCCCTGTGGAGGGGGATTTCTTTTCCTCAGAATTATTAGCTCAGGGCTGGCCTTTGGGCTCCTGTCACTGGCTGGGGAGACGCACCAATTTCCCACGACAAGAAACGTGTCCGTTCAACTAAATAAATCAATGGGTCCTTGCTTTTTGTGCGGAAGAGGGAGGGCTGAGGTCTTCGCAGGCCAACAGGAGACAAGAGGATATTGAGAAGAAAGCACATCTGAGAAGATTCGTAAGTGACGCCCTCCAGTAGGGCCAGTCACCCAGCCGCCCAGCCTCTTAACCGCACACAAAAGAAGAACCTTTCTCCTGTCTCCCTCTTTCATCTCACAGCCTAGGAAAAGGCCATGCAACGACTCCTACCTAGACCTCTGCTCCCTTCTGTCCTACTTCCAAAGCCTCTAAGTTGCAAGACATCTCCCAGGTTAAGGCCCCTCCGGCACAGCTATCTGGCTTATCCCTTTAGCTGGCGAGATCGCCTCAAACAAATCCAGATTGTGTTCGCAAACTGTCAGCTTACGCCGGGCTTTTCTCTGGCGCTCCATTTTCGTATAAGGGTCGTAACAAGCCGATACCCTGGATTAGCCTAATCTTGCTCACCCTCAGGGTGGCTGCCCAGCACAGCGTTTGAGAGCGGCACACAGGGTCTGCTCACATCAGAGAGGAGGCTCATTCTGATGTTCTCCCCATCGTGGGGATGTCCATTCAGAGGGTCCAGACCCCTAGCATACAGGAAGTTACCCGACCACTGGGGAAGATCCTTGACTGAGCTACGTGGGGACAGACTGGGGTTTTAGTTCACAATGAGAACTTCAGGGATCAACTCTCCTTGGGCTAGAACACGGGGTGAGGTAATCTAGTTTGGAAGTGAAGGATAATGGGAACTGGAAAAGTGATGGTTTGGTGGGAAGAGACACTGGTAGTAACTTAGCTCTTTTTCCCCCAATTTTTTTTATTGTATACATTTATATATTTGCAGTGTGATATTTCGGAATATGCGCTCACTGTTGAATAGCTAAATCAAGCTGTTTTGCACATCCCAAACCTAGGAAGTTACCTATTATTACTTGTAAGGGCACTTACAACCTACCCTCAGAGATTTTCAAGTAGACAATACGCTGCTATTAACCATAACCAGCATGGTATAGGAGATCCCTAGGTTTCAGAATCTGGTCAGGCTGTGACCTACTCAGTACCTCAGAGCTATAAACTGAATGACTAAGAGAGACTGTTTTTTTTTCCAGGCTGGAACAGCAAATTCAGTACGTAGAAGGGATAAGCAGAGAATAAAAGAGTAAGATACTAGGAAATCTTACAACCCCGTGGAAGGTTTGTTCTGCCCCATGCATTCAAATGAAAAGAACTTGTTTTGTTGTTGAGACATGGTCTGGCTATGTTGTTCAGGTTGGCCTCAAACTCACCACCCACATGCCTCAACCTCCTGAGTTGGGATGGCACCTGTGCCACCGCATCTGGCTTCAAAGAACTCTTCTGGCACCATTCTGGCAGAAGGGCACAGGCTTGCCCTTGGCGTTAGGGCTGACCACACATCGACTCTATAAAACCAGAAATGTGGTCTCCAGCACCCCATCTCTTTACTGATATGGGTTTTCACCTACCAGTATTTATTTTAATATTGGGGTGATCATTAGAAATAGGTAGGCATGGCATCAATGGATCCATGATTAATTCTATTTTTTAAAGAGTGACCAGGATGTGTCCAGTCACAGCCAAGAGGGGAAATTTCCTCTTGTTAAAAATTATGTATAAACTATTCATGGTTACCTAGAAGGAAATCATGGTTAGGGTCTCAAATCAAGTCACATCTGAGACTTATCTGAGCCTACACCATTAAACAAGAGTCTATAGTTCTGAAATTCTGTTAGTCAAAAAAGTTTAAGCGGACTCTTTTGCCTCCCTTCACCCCTTTATGGGGCATCATAATAAATACCAGTGGCATCAGAAATGATCAAAAATTAAATTCACTCCTCAGGTCATGACTGATAAGGTCTTATGAATTTTGAATGTGCCAATCGTGGCAACTCCAATGGGCTGGAGGAAGGACAGTAAAACACAGCCAAGCTCTAAATTACCTGGACTTCACAAAAAAATTAGAACAGTAACTTAAATCATGCAGGAGCTATATAGGTTGGGGCAGTCACCGGACTTGTCATTTTTCACCAAAATTACTATCTGGGTGCATAATCAAGCTAGGCTTTAAAAATGAATTTGGGGGAATGCATGGAGAAGTAAGCTGGAGAAGCAGGGATACCGGGAGATTAATGACTCAAGGTTTTAAATATTAAGGCCTATATTTATACAGCTCTTCCAGAAAGGATGCTGCCAAAGCGAGGGAGAAGCCTGGGCTTGGAGCTGGCTCATTATGTTGGCTTCCACTTTTGGAATTGAACTAGAAGATCTTGTTTGCTTTTGTTAGCTCTGGCTTTCCAGGGAGATGGGAAATTGGCTTCCTGAGATTGGAGGGTAAGCCTACTAATGCCACTGTTTCGTGGGCATATTTATTTTTAACATGAAAGGAATCAGTAGGCCTTGTTGACACAGCTCCCCCCCGCCCGCCACCTTTAAGAGAAATCAGTGGACAGGCCTCACATGCAAGGGGACCTGAGTGGACGCATAGTTTTCTTTCTGTAGCGAATGAAAACAGCATGCTCAACACCAGGCTCGGCTAACAGTGTCCCAACATGGAAGAGGGAAGTGGGGATTCCCCTTTCGAACCTTTAAAAAAAATAACTTATTTATTTGTATTTTATGCCTGCATATATGCCTGCATGAGGGTGTTGGATTCCCTGGAACGGGAGTTACAGACAGTTGTGAGCTGCCATGTGAGTGCTGGGAATTGAACCTAGGTCCTCTGGAAGAGCGACCAGTGTTCTTAACCACTGACTCATCTCTCCAGACCTTTCCAGTAGAATCTTAATCTCTGTGATGGGTCATTTCTGAATCCCATGTTTTTTGTCTCTTCAAATGCTTCAGGGCTGAGCAACTCAGAGTTAAGGTTTAAGGTCTCTAAGTGACTGATACTGTCCCCATGGCGGGGATGATGAGGAGTGCAGTCTCAGGCTGCCGTGGTAGGGAGGATACAGCAGGCTGACATCACCAGCACGATGAAGTGATGATGTGGTATCAGTAACTATGGTTCTAGGGATGCTGGGTTTGACCATGGTCAATTCATATGACTACAATCTTAAACCACAGGCCCAAATGTTGGGCATAACCTCCAGGGCTAACACACATCACTTAGAAGAGAAAATCTTTACTGTGCTCCCAAGTGCTCCTGTGACCTAGCCTCTACCTGTACCTCTCAAAAATCCCCCACCCCACCCCTCCCTTGCTTACTCTTCTTCACCAGCTATGAACTAGCATGCACGACTTCTATGCCTTCCATTTGCCCTTACAGTTGCCTAGGACAGCCTACTGAACCTTGATACTTATTGCCTTATTTTTTGTGCTCTCCCAACTGAAGTGGAGCCTCCATGAATGTAGTTTTCTTATTGTTGATGGCTCCATCCAGACTCTGCAGCAGACACTCATTTAAGTATTAAGTATATAAGTGTATGCATGTTTGTAGGAATGTGAACGATGGCAGTATAGGAAGATAAGAGCCACTGTCATATTGCTGTTGATTGCTTTGGTATTACCAAAGCCAGGGGCATTTAACTTGGCCAATATGGCTCTGGGGGTGGGACAGTTCACCTGCTTCTCTCACAAGGATCATTTCACTTCTCTCTGGTCAGAGAGGCTCTTAGCTCTACATATTGAAGCTCACAAACCTTACCATGTATATATGATACTTCCTCGCAATCTCAGAACAGCCTAGCTCTCTCTGAGAGGACTGGATGTGATCTATCCATCAGATGGGATGCCTATCACACCCTGGAATTCCCTCTTCCCATCCACCCTCCCACAGAAACATTCTGACAAAGGGAGACTCACATCCGCTTCAGTTTCTTGTACTGGGTGAAGGCTCCTGCAGGAATGGACTTGATGGAGTTCTGTTCCAGGCGTCTGGAGAACAGAGCGGAGAGAGTCAATTAACCAATCACTTATCACCAAGGGACAACTGAGGGGTTACAGGATGGTGTCTCTTAGTACAAAACACAAGGGTACAAGTCACGGGGCCCGGTTGTGGGAGACAGGACAAACACTGCAAGGGTCACAGCATTCAGCTGTTGGTCCATAGAGCCTCATCCAAGGGCCCAAGAGCTGTCGGGGAAAGCTGAAAGAAGGATCCAGGAGCTCCGAAGCTTGCTTGTTAGCAGTTGCCTTTGGAGGCAGCTGTGTTCTTCAGAGAATGCTGTAGGAAGCAAGCAAAGTGTTGAAAAAGCCGATGTCACAAAGAGAAGGAAGAAAGAGAGAGGCCATCGGACAGCTGTGTTTCCCTGCCATGGAACCATGTGGCGATTTACTTGACATCTCAACCAGAGCTAATGGGCAGAACTGTCACCTGCTGACTTCACTTTGGCGGTTTTAATATCGTAGTGGAAAGAGCCTGAAAATCTTCAGGCTTTCAGCACGACACTTCCCAGACTGGCTCCCCGAGAGCCTGCAAGCCTCAGGGCCCAGGCTGGACCCTGGAGCTGCTGCTGGACTATGTACCATATACGTCATATGAATTTTCTCAAGTGCTTTTACGCTTAGGACTCTGGGAAGAACAGGAGACGCTGCAGGCCTGGAGCCCAGAACTTATTGGGAAGAGAAGGGGCCGTGGGGAGTGAGGGAGCCTTTCCAATCGTATTATTTCATCCCTCAAATGCCTTCCCACCACTAAGAACCGGTGTAGTGGGAAACAGGCATGAGCGGCAGGTGGGACACTCTATTACAGATGATAAATGACACCCGAGCCCAGGCTGAGGACTCAGTACCTCATCCCCATCCATCTCCCTTCTCCCTAAGGTGCAGATCTTTCCATCAGCTCCTCATTTGGCATGGCTGCTCCCCAAACCCTCAGCTGGGAAGACACACACACACACACACACACACACACACACACACACACACACAGAGAGAGAGAGAGAGAGAGAGAGAGAGAGAGAGAGAGAGAGAGAGAGAATATGAATATGTTTGGAAGGGGATATATGGGGTGCCGAAGTGAGAGAGGGGAGGGACCAGCTCCCCCAGAGGCTATGTCTAGTGGCTGCACACTTCTGGCAAGGAGGACCCATTCATCTTGAAGAGTAATCCCCACTGCAGAGTAGGGGAGACAGTCGTATTAATTTGTGCCTCCACGATCTCATCTTCATTGGGGGAACGGAGTATTTGTTACTGGAACCGCTAATGGAGCAGTTTGCCAGCAATTTTCCCATTTCAAACAACATCTCAGCTGCTAATGTGGAATGGTTTGTCAGGCCTACCCATAACACAGACAAATCACTCTCTAGGCAGAAGGAAGGGGGAACGAGTGGGAGCCCAAAGAGGAAGGGCGGGTGAGAGGAGAGCGAGCACCAGGACAGATCATTCTTGGCTGCTGGATGAACACAGTTTCCAAACGAGACGGCCACGCTCTGTTAGCAATGTCTTTGTGCCCTGCTGGAGGGGGTGGGGAGGGCACTTTCCTAGGACTGCAGTCAGTAGCAGGTTGGACAGGGGCCTGGTTGGCTGACTGGCTGCTGGTGAGTCACCAAAGCTTGCCAGGGGGACTCAGAGACCACGGGCTACTGGATGCAGCCACCCACAGAGGCTGTCTTGACAGACTTTCCAAGGACATTCTCGTTTTCCAACTGAGTACAGAGTTCATCAGGGATTTCTCAGCCAAGGTAACAGCTCCGTGGATCTCTGGGGCGATGCGAGCTCTCCAGGCATCCTGTGAGTCACCTGCCACTCAGGAAAGGGATTCCATGGTTTGCTGCCTTCAGAGAGAACCCTGTCTACAAGGGTGGTGGCCCTTTTCCTTTGTTGCAGGGGAATTCATGGCTCTTTGCTGTAGCTAGAAGCCTATGCATGTGAAGTAACGTTGGGTTCTGTTATCTATCTGTACAATTTATAATCAGCCAGCCTCCACTTTGGCAAGTACTAAGGGAGGGGTACTCCAATGAGCAGGATGTGGCGCTGGACCTCAAGAAGAATCTGTTGACAGAGTCAAATCCAAGACGGCCCATCACAGAACTGAATTTTACTGCTACCGTATAATCAAGGCAAACCATCACTTCTGGAGTTGTGTTGTTTATGGCTATTATTTCTGTGAACCCTTACACTTACGAGACAAGCTGGACTGGCCCATTTGGAGGCAAGGCAAAGGGACCCTCGAGGGATCCAGCAGCTTGTCAGAAAGAACAAAGCTAGTTAGTGGTGGAATCGCTGAATCCTGTTCCTATCCGTTGTTCCCACTGTTTGCCCCTATTTATGAAAATGGGTAAACAGAGGTTTCCCCCAAAGTCACGGGAAAGTCTGAGGCATTAGGACTCCACTGACACCATGGAGGTAGATTCTCAGTGGAAAGTTCTCTGTCGGAGCTGAGGGAAGATGGACCAGAGATGTGAATACACGCCAGCTCTCTGGATCCATGGGCTCCCCATTTACAGAGTCAACCAACTGCATTAAAAAAATCATAAAAAGACATCGTATTCAACATGGGTAGACCGTTATTTCCTAAACAATACAGTCTACTTACATAGTATTGGCACTGCTAGGTACCATGGGTAGTTGAGAGAGGACTTACAGTATACAGGAAGGCGTTGATAGTTTATATCCATTTTATATAATAGATTTGAGCACCTGAGGACTAGGAGTTCCATGGGACTCCTAGAAGTACCCCACCCATGCATATATAATACTCATATGGAGTACAAGGGAGTGAGGTTTGGACAAAAGACAAAGAACTCCAAGCTTAGTGGATTAACTGCAGTAGAAACCTTGGCTTGAATTCTGCAATCCTCAGATTTTCTGACTCTGAAAATGGGCTTTCTCTGTATTTCTCAGCCTCTCACTGAGCCCTTAATGGAGTGTCAAAGGCGTGACGTGCTCAGGAGGCAGTGAGACCTCTTTGGGGGTGGTGGTGGGGTAGTTGTGAATTGCCTGTGTCCCTTAAATAAAAAAGGCTAGGGGAAGGATAATAACAGTAAGAGCGAACAGTGGATAGGGGTCAGCCATTGCACACCGAGCCTTACATGGCATGTCAAACTTATTTACACACCGGTGAGGTGCGTCTCTAAGTTCTCACCACCTCCCTTCTTCCTTCTTTTGCGATACAATCTCCTCATATGGCCCGGGCAGGAGTAGGACACATGCTCTTCTTGCTGTGTCCTACTAGCAAACACTAGGATTACAGTTATACGCCACCATGCCGCCATTCCCTAACCCTACTTTAAACACGAGAGAACTGAGGCGCACAGAGGCAACGATACTAACTAGTCCAGAGCTAGGAGAAGCTAGAGCAGGGGTTTCAATTCAAGTTTATCTGATTCCAAAGCCCTGACTCTCAACTACTGGGTTTTATTGAATCATAATTCTCTCAGTCCTTGTCAGCTCATCTGCAGGGAGAATGGCCCTTCTGCCAGGGGAATGGGAGGGTGTACATGGTGTGTACATGGGCATAGAGTCCAACAGAGCAGGACCTTGAGGAGGCCGAGCATGCCACCTGTCCTGCAGCTTGGAACAAGGGAACAGCGATCTCGTCTCCCAGTGAAAACGCTTCACCGTAAAGAACAAAAAGCCCGAGGATTAGCAAAAGCTGTCACGTTTCAGGCGACGTCTGAAGCCAACAGCTGTTTTAGGGCCCTCAGAACTGGTGCATGTGTCTTGCTTTGTCTGGCAAACATTCTTCAGGCGGCAAACAGAATTAATAGAGCTAGCATAAAAACAAACACACAAATCAAACATCCCAAACATCTTCCCGCAGCAGCAAAAACAACGGGCACATCTGATGGGGGAAATCTCAGCCATTTGCGTGCTGTATTGATTTGCCCCTGCTCCTCAGGTGCTCCCTTCATGATATGTCATTTGCAAACACGTGACTGAACACGACATACTTCTGGCAATGCGTAAGTCACCGTGACGGCAGACAGAATGCAGGGTTATGTCCAGTATGGTGGGGTGTGCCTAGAAGTTGTCCTATAAGGGAGATTCTGAGGCCATGTTGAAATGCCGGCAGCAGTGAGGGTATGATGAACATCTAACATTTATCAAGAGATGTGAATGTCAGACAGGGGGCCCTTCATGCGTTGGCTCACCGATTCCTTTCTACGGTGCCACGAAGCATGCAGTACTGTTCTACTGTGTTATAGGAGTGGTCCAAGAAGTCATTACGCTGAGATCAGTAGCTAATGAATGGAATCCAGACGGCTGCCGTGACCCAAGTACCTGGCTCCTTAACTCTGCGCTCTACTATCTCAGGGTTGGGAAACAAAGAAACTTCATTCTTTTAGTCTTTGCCAGTTAAGGAGTTTCTTACATGTCACTCCTCTCTCTCTCTCTCTCTCTCTCTCTCTCTCTCTCTCTCTCTCTCTCTCTCTCTCTTTCTCTCTGTCATATACACATACACATGTTATGTGTGCACATGCATTTGGAAGTTGATGCTGGGTCTCCTCCTCCATGGAGCTCCCCCTTTATTTTTGGATACAGTCCCTCACTGAACCTAAAGCTCATTCATTCAGCTAGACTGACTGGTCAGTGAGCTTCAGGGATCTGCCTATTTTGGCTGCTCCCTGAGGCCGGGGTTATAGGCACACACTGCCATGCCTCATGCCCTACTTTTTATGTGGCCTGTGAGGATTTGAACTCGGATCCTTGTGCTCGAGCAGCAGGCCCCTTATGAACGGAGTCATGTCCTGAGCACTTGGACTTGACCCAGGGGAAGGGAGGAAATCCCAAAGTATTTGTTTTTCAAGTCATCCTGAGACATCTGCTTGGAGACCATACAAGAACTCAATTCTTGTATGTCCAGAAGCTCAATTCTTGACACCCAACTAAGCCTAGACTAGCGCTAAAGATGATCCCTCTCACGGGGCACCTTGAGCCCAGTCCTTTCTTTACTTTTGCTCTGAGCAGTGAAGCATAGTCTCCTCTACTTAATTCAGATGCTGGGTCTAGAGCAAAGAGGAGGAAATGGAGGCAAATCTGGCCTATGCCATCTCTAATGGACTGTTGGCCAAACACCTGGCATTTGCCTGTGGCACAGAAACGTAGGTGCAGGCACGGTGCCAGACTCGCTCTCCCTATGAGGCGTGTGTGCAGACGTGTGCGGATGCCCACGGAGGGCATTCTTTAATCTTAAGAAAAGAGATGAGCAGTGTAGGAGTTGGAGACTAAATCATACTATCAAGGCACAAAGGTGAACAGGGTTTTGTTTTTCACGTTCCAGATTTAGTAACTTCCAAACGCTGTGCTAACCTTCCAGGTTATGCCACTTAATCCCCACAAGAAGCCTTCAGGGAGTTACGATAACTTTTATTTACCAAAGGGGCTCCCGAATCAGACACGAGATATGAAGGAATGTGCCTGAAGTCAGAGACAAAAGCAGGATACAAGTGAAAGACTGTTGACCCCAAGGCTCTGAGCCATCTGTGTCCGGATCACTTGCTCCATATTGCCAGCATCTGCTCCCATCCCCGTATCCTATCCCCACCCCCATCCAGTGCTTCAGAAATCTGGTGCTCATGAACATTTAGGTGTCTAAGATGTCTGACTTCTAGAGTGTTCTGGCTATTCGTTTGGTTGGCTGGTCATTTTTTTTTAATCGCACAACTTTTGTAAGCCTCGAGTCTAGCTAGGCCAGGGTCTCCTCATGTCAGCTGACTGTGAGGTTGATGTTGGGGCTGTGTGTTCCTTCCAGATGTCCACTTACAGCTTCATGCTGAAGCCCACCTGCAGCCTTTTCCCATCAAATCCGTTTTCCTTCCACAGCAAAGGACACGAGACCCTAGAGGACACCACATGGGGATTCAGAGCAAGCGTGGAGGAAATGGAGCTGAGAATCAGAAGGTACCCTTCATACAGATGGTCCCTCTAGAGCATTTGAAGGCCCAGGAGAGAGTCTGGGGACTGAGAACAGAAAAGTGTGTGGACCTCTGGTTCTTCCTTGAATCTTTCCTGCTGGAGGCTGGAGCTGGTTCAGAGAAACACCAGGGAGCTACGTGAACAGTGCCCTTGATGGAAGCCGAGTTTCGAGGAAAATCTACAGCGAACCCTCTCACTGTGGGTTTTCTGGAAGAAAGCTATTTTTAGAGAAATTGGCTCTGGCATGCGAGGAGACCAGCACACACTTTTCTGAAGAAAAAAAAAATCGAAGAGAGCCTGCCAGGTTGCTTTGCATGAGAGATAGGCATTCCTTCCAAATGTCGGGAGTGTGGACTGTTCCCAAGGTTAAGATGATTTAAAAGAATCTGAAAATGGCTACAGACTGAGGAAAGGAAGCGGAGAGTCTGGTACCATGCCAAGCATTCCTAAGTAGGGAGATGGAAATATGGTTCTAGGTGGCCACTGGCAAGAGGTTTAATTCTTGATATTAAAGAGAAGGCTAAGTTCCGACGTCTCTGGGCTGAAAAATCAAACACACCTTTTCTGCCAAGCTGCATCCTGCGGATGCAACTCTGCTCCTCTTCTCCCCTCTCATCGCTCACCGGCTGGTGTTCTATCGCCACTACAAGGACATACTTTAGCTGCCTGGGAGACTCTGGGCTCGTACACAGGTCCCCAAGCCCGGGCACTGCTGGAACTTCCTATGGCAGACTCTCTCTCACAGATCACCGTTCAAACTACTACCCCGAACCACGGGGACTTAATTCATCTGCTTTAATCTCTCAGCTGCGTTTCATGACAGAGGAGAAAGAGGCAAGCGCAGCGAGAGAAGTCCTGTGTGATCCATCTGGCAGACGGTGGGTGCCCAATAAGCAGGGGCAACCTTATTACCATGCCTGCATATATTTGCATGAAGATGAGCTATTCTCAAGTTCAAGCCATACCGTATGTGGCTAGCCTCTGCCTACAATCAATCCTCGTGCCCATAACTCTTTGAAGAACCAACTAGTCTTCACAGAGGCCGCTGTTCAGTAGGTGCCTCCTGGGATACGCCGTTCTGACTCTTGTCACCACGAAGAATGAAAGTGGTGGCGCTACGGCGGCAGCTGGGGCTGTGACATAATGATGATCGCAACCAGCATCTCTGCTGTGCTGGACACAATGCCAAGCTTCTTGCAGGACATGCCATCTAGGAAGCCCCGAGGAAGTGCCACCAGCCACTGCAGTTCTCAGGTGAGAGAAGAAAGACTCAGAAAAGTTAGGTGCCAGTGGCTACAAGGCAAGGTCAGAGGTGGCATGGGGGTCTGCTGGAGCATACCACCTTAACCTCCACGTGGTTGCTGTGAGGTCTGCTGGAGCATACCACCTTAACCTCCACGTGGTTGCTGTGAGGTCTGCTGGAGCATACCACCTTAACCTCCACGTGGTTGCTGTGGGGTCTGCTGGAGCATACCACCTTAACCTCCACCGTGGTTGCTGTGAGGTCTGCTGGAGCATACCACCTTAACCTCCACGTGGTTGTGGTGGGGTCTGCTGGAGCATACCACCTTAACCTCCACCGTGGTTGCTGTGGGGTCTGCTGGAGCATACCACCTTAACCTCCACGTGGTTGTGGTGGGGTCTGCTGGAGCATACCACCTTAACCTCCACCGTGGTTGCTGTGGGGTCTGCTGGAGCATACCACCTTAACCTCCACGTGGTTGTGGTGGGGTCTGCTGGAGCATACCACCTTAACCTCCACGTGGTTGCTGTGAGGTCTGCTGGAGCATACCACCTTAACCTCCACAGGGTTGCAGTGGGGTCTGCTGGAGCATACCACCTTAACCTCCACGTGGTTGTGGTGGGGTCTGCTGCACCATACCATCATAACCACCAAGTGGTTGTTGTTCATCTTTGGAAAGATTCTACCTAGGCTGTCCATTCCTGGACTTTCTGCTTTACTAGGTCACTAGAAATTTTTTTTATAAATTAGCAAGAAAAGGCAATCTTTATGTATGAGTATTATATAACACATACACATACTCTGTCTGCAGTGCCCAACATTTTGTAAAATAAATGGTATTTTTGATAACAGCAAAAAGAAGGAAGCCTGGAATTTTAAAGGATGCTTCTTAAAATGACACTTTTGCTCAAAAAAAAAACCTGTCACATTGTTCTTGACTTTGTCCCTTTAACTTACAGTGGTTAAGAACTCAGGAATCATCTCATATTAACATATTAGTTTGTCAGCGTTTGTTTTAATAGTCAGTGTCCAAACAAGTCCAATCATCCGGGTGTGGTCTGGCCGGTATAGGGGACACTTTTAATACAGGCAATACAGTTTTGAACTTTTGGAGACCTGAGCTGACCTGTAAAGTCCACACTTGGTGACATATGGGAAGCTGGAAAGAACGGGACACAGACAGAGATGGGGCAGCGTCCCTGGATACAGCCAGGCAGTTTAACTTGGCCTCTTCCTTCAGGCTATGAGTTAGTGTCTTGGCCAAGAGGAAGGTCTCCAGGTGCCAAAGGACAAGATATAAAACCTGGCAGGCAGAAGGAGAGAAGACCCGAAGAAGATAGGAGGGAGCTGTGCCAGAACACCCATCTCGAGAGAGCCAAAGTTCCACCTGACATGGGCAGAGGCCTCTGAGGAAGAAGAGCACAGAGTTAACAAGGCAGAGGAAGACAGAGCAGTGGGCGAGATGTGGGACATCATGGGGATGGGGAGAAATAGGGAAATGAACCAAGAAGAGAGCCAATGATGAAGGGGACGTGGCACAGGAAGAGAAAAGCAGGAACAGATGGACAAGAGGAAGAAGCCAGAAGGGGAGAGGTGGGCCAGGGCTCTGCACACTCCAGGAGAGGGCTCTCTCCAGGTCTAGGGCACAGCACTGTGGACAGGGACAACGGCGGACTGTGATTGCTGGAACGCAGTGGGCACGTGAGATGACCTCACAGGGTGTGGACAGCAAAAAGCCCTCCCCACTCATTAGCTTCTGCCTGCAGTAAGTGGCACAGACAAACCTGTGCCCTCTGGGGGCTGGAGCAGAGACTCAGAGGAACACTGGTGAAGCAGATGAAAGAGGAGCAAACCAGGACTCCACTGGTGTGAGCCATGTGTTTCTTCCCATCTCAACCACGCTGCAACCAAAGTCTATAAACTGCCCCGTGATCTGGCCCCCATTTCCCCTCTGGCCTTAGCTCCTCTACCTCCCTTGTTTCCTCTGCTCCGGTCACCATGGCCTCCTGGTGTGCCAGACACACCTGCACCTCAGGGCCTTTGCACACAACCTTCCTGCTACCTCTGTCAATCTTACGCCAGAAGTCACTTTTGCCACCCCCTCCGTTTGCGTCAGCTCCTTTCCCGGCTTCACTTTTCTAGACACACCAGCCACTTTTTGACGTGTCGTTTGAATTCCTTTATTATTTGGTCTCTCTAGAATACACAGGCCACAATGGCAGATATCTTGTCTAACACTGTTTGCTGCCTGTCTCTTGGAGCACAGACCAACTGCTGCGCAAACACACAGACAGACGAAGTGGTGAATGGACCCCGGATTGGAAGGAGTTGGGAACAGAAGTGTCTGAACAGGGGAGGTGGAGGCAGAGACCAAGCAGGAGGTGATCATGCATCCGAGAGGCGAGGGAATCTCTGACTTTCATTCTGAGGGATTTCATCCCATGTTGTTTAGAAGCCTCCATCAAGTGCCAATGGTAAAGACAGGACACGAAAGCAGCTGTGACCCTCTAAGAGCCGGCTTGAGGCCAACGCTGAACCGATACTCAACTCATCCTAGAATGAGCCAATGGCTGTGTTCTAACTCACGAGGGAACACGGACAAGGCTGAGTCATACGGACACATCTTACTGCGGGGTCTCACATTTGTGCACATGCATAGAAACACACAATCTTGTCTCTTTACCTGAAGAGCTAATCTAAAGGACAAAGGTCTCATAGGAACGATAAACAGCCATGCATACAGCATTTTCCTTCCTAGCTCCCTGCCCCTATGGAGGCCTTCACTAAGCGCTCACACACAGTACTTAACCTTGTTTTCACCGAGATCCCTGACACGTAATACTACACTTAGCAGGTTTGAAAATCAGCGGTAAGAAAAAACACAGAGAACTAGTTCACCAAATGCCACCCAGCCAGACAGAATGCAGAAGATCCAGGGTACAGACTCCATCTGACCCCAGGCAGGGACTGACAGCTTGCTGAGGAGAACCAGATAGAATACATTTTAGGCTGTGTGCACTGTGTGATATTTGGCCATAAGTACTTAATCCATATTGCCCCGAGGGACCAGCCAAAGAGAGTGTAAACAAACAATTAAACTTTATTTGTAACATAGATTTTAGGTGTATCTCCTGCAGGCTGTAGTTTGATAACACTATTCTTGAGTCCATGTTCTTGAGCACTGAGCCATTACACCGATGAAAACCTAGAGCTCTAGAGAAGAGGTTCCTGGGTGTTTTTAATGGCCTGGCTGAGTCAGAGGGGTGAGCTGACTAGGGATGGAGGAACGACAAATGGACACTTACATTTCCACGATGCCCTCTGGCAGGTTGGCAGGGATCTCTGTCAGCCCCTTCCCTCGGCAGTCCACGATGTTATTACTGCATGTGCACGCAGAAGGGCAGGACAGGGAGTTGGCATTGCAGGACGGAGCCTCAGAGTGGGGACCTGGGAAGCCAGAACATAACGGTCAACTTGTGCCAGTGTTAGCAGCTTCCTGGCATTGAGTCTCCTGAACAGCTTCCCAAGGGTGAATTACCATCAGCGGGCATCTCCCTCTTCTGGGAGACAAGAGAGAGGTTTTTGACCTTAACCAAACTGTTTGGGCATCATCTCATCTGCTTCATTATCCCATAATGCTGCTTCCTCTATAGACAGAGAGTATAGAGCATACACCACACATGGAACTACGACCAGCACATCTGAATGATACTTTGGGGTTTTTGTTTACATCTGATGGCAGACACAACTCCCATTCTAGGGCTGAAAGCCACTGGTGTCACAACCAAGTAGGAGGCTAAAAAGTGGCAGAATTTCTCCAATTGCAACATTGACCTTGTCAAAATATCAGTGCATTGACCAGAAGTGACACCCAAGCCATATCAAGCTGGCTTTTGTGTCCAGAGAAAAGTCAAATTAAACTTACTAGGTAAGAGGTGAAGAAGTTACTCCATATTTTGGATTCAGTTTTTCATTCTGTTTGAGCTGAGAATCAGTGTACCTTTAAATGTAATTAAAAGCTTAAGCAAATGGTATCTCAGGAGTTTAGTCTGAAGACTAAACACAGATAAATTTTGTTACTAACTCAATTCAGGATTCAAAGAATCCTCAAGATCCCTCATGACTTCCTTTGGTGGTCATGTTAAGCCCTAAATGTAAGAAACACATGGAAATGTTTTAAGGACACTGACAAAATTTTCCTGCTTTGATCACTACCTCCCAGTGTGGTAAGAATCTCAAATATGTGGTTTGTTTTCACACGTGGACCCAGACCAGTGGCATCCTGGGTCCTTAGACTGTGCTCTTTGGATGCAGCTAGCAACTGGCATCTCAATGTCTTTCTGTATCTCCTTCTGAGCAAAGCAAGGGCAGATGAACGATGCACACTGCTCACTGCTCAAACATGGAACATAAGCAGGGGACAATGACTTTTGGTTTGGTCTGTGCTCACTGGGGAAACCAAGTCCTGAGTGAGTCTTGTCAGAGTGGTTGAAGGAGTGGTTGCCTGGGGCAAGCCCTCATCTGGACACCAGGGTTCTAAGTGGAGAATCCCACACCTCACATCCAGGAGTGCCCATGGCCTCCCTTCTGTAGAAGCTCACCAACACACAAAATAAAAACCTTAAAGAAATGTCTAGGCAACCAGGACTTCAGAGACACAGTTGACATTCTCGAGGACCCAAACTGGACCATGGAACAGGTCACACAGCTCATGACTTACACTAACATCCAAACTCAAACATGCTCTTAGAGAGGAGAGAATCTGGCTTCGCTGCAAACTGACATAAGTCTTTCTATCTCTCAGAAAGTGATAAAGCAGAAAGCCAACCTGGAGAAGCCTGGGGCCAGGAGCCGCCAGGTGTGTGGCTGTGGCCGGCAGTGGTGGAGTACCACGGACTAGGTTTGGACCTTAATCTTCTTTCTTCATTTGTGCTTCTTTGTTTCTCAGGTTCCCTCCTTTGTCAAACAGTGGGGGTGGGACAATCACGGTACCTAACCTATAGCATGGCTTTGCCGTGAAGCAGAGGCAGTTGGTAGGCAGATAAGGACTGTTTAGAAGATGTCTGGTAGGGCAAGGGCTTCCTAGTCTCGGAGTCATTGCTGGTGGTGCTTTTGCTGCCTTCAATTGTCTGAGAGCTCTCGGGCAAGTAGCAGAGCTGAGTTTTTCTGCTCCTATCTCTGCAGATGAGGAGTCGTAAAGGCATGAATTCTGAGGCTGGGAAGCCACCTGACCTTCAGAACAATGGATGCTGGGGGCGAGGGACAAGTGTATTTTATTTTCATTTCTTCCCGGAAAGCATACAAGGAGGAAGCCTGGGAACAAACAGCTGGCCTCCCATGCCAGGGCTTTTGAAGTGTAGATGACTTTCCCCTAAGGAAAACTGCCAGGCCAGGCCTTCTACATCAAGGGGTAAATGAACTTGACTGGGCTAGGGGATCTACTGCACCCTGGATATCTTCCTGTAGGGGGAAATGCTGGTCTGTGTCTAGCAGCTCCACCCATTCAGGCAGGTGGATCTGAGGATCGTCCCTCTTTTGATCAGGCAAAATATTACTTGCAGAGTATGCGTCAGAAAAGCTACAATAGGGGGAGGCATCAAATTCAAGGGCTCCTGTTGGCAACAGGAGCTTGCGACATGGAGTTTTTCAAAGGTTCCCTCTGACTTCACGTTGCAACGAATGAATTCTAAAACCAGACTCAGGTAGCAGTCCCCTGGGAACCGGCTGGGTCTTCCCTGGGTGGTTCTGAGTCCGATAGCGGGACACGCTATGTTTCAAGGCATGTTGTCAAGGCAAAAAGAAAAAAAGGAAGCTTTAAAAAGGATTCCTTAACCAGGTCACTAACAACACCTTTAATTACACAGAGAGAATGGTGGTAATTATAGCCTCTGTCAGCACCCTGGGCTGGCAGCTCCCCTGGGAGGCATTCACCACCCTCCGCTGGGGAGGCTAATACCCCTTGTTTAAACACTTTAAGTTTCAATCTGATTGAAAGACAGATTCCCTCCCTGGCAAGCACATCCCTCTGGTGAGGGGACTGAAGAACCAGGTCCAGTGCCCTAAAGGCCCGGGTGTCTGTAAGTGATGGCGGAAGTCCCAGCCCTTTGCTGTCTCTGTGCAGGCTGAGAATGTAAATTCTATAAGGCAATGACCTTTTTCAGTCTTACTGTTATGTTCTCACTGCCTAAAAAAGGTCTGGGCACAGAATGAACTTAATAGACACGTTCTGGAGACTAAGGATGGGCACATGAATGAACTGGGTTAGGCGCCTGGAAAAGGTGGGGATGGGAAAGTCCCCGAGTTACAGAGGTGGGAGTGAGTTACTTCTGGGTGCCCCCAAGGAAGGCTCCCTGAGTTCTGAGTGTCCCCCAGCTCTGGCAGGTGGGTTCGGGCGTAGTAGGAGACGGAGTGGCCGTGGAAATAGGGACCTCTTCCTGAGGTTCACTCTTTCTACTACGGTTCAGTGCTAGCAAAGCCCTTTTCCCAGTGCATGGTCTGGTGTCTTGAGGTGCAGGAGAGCAGTGCACGGGACAATGGAGGCACCAGCCCTTCCTTACATGATACAAACTTCAGCTGGCCCTGCTCAGATATCACTCCATCTTTGCTCTCCTCCTAACTGGCAAAAGAGGACGGTCTAAAATTGCAAGGCCCATACTCGTCTTCCCAGATGATGGACGAAGATTGCTGCTTTTGGTCTCGGATGGGCCCATGGAGATACCAAGAATGATCACCTTTCTCGTAACAGCAGCCAGCACCCAAGAGATGAAGGCTACGCTGCATTCAGTGCTCTGGATATATGACACCACTCGATCCTCAGTGGACCTGTGAGCCAAACCCTGCCTCTGTCATTCCCATCACACTGATGAAGGACCCACAGAGTATGAAGGTTAAAGAAACTACCTAAGATCACAGAGCCGATTCTCGTGTGTGAACGAGCACTGTTCTGTCTCTTCTGAGGGGGAAAAAACAACACCACCTAAAATGCTGCTCTTTATAGCTACAGAATTGAAAATCCATGGAGTCTGGGAACCTCGGGAGGTAGGAGAAGGGACCAAGACATGGACCGTGCAAGCTACGCTAGCGAGGGGCGAACACTCTCTTGTTTCTTTTCTTCTGATTAAAAAAAATATATCACCCAGTAGAGTACAGAGTAAAAATATCCAATGGCCTTGTGAGTATGTTGAAATAAATTAATTCCAGTATTCAAATTAAGCTTCCCAACTGGCCTCTGGCCTTTCAAAAGCCAACACCAGACTTCAGTGACAAAGGAACTCCAGCAATTACGATGAGAATATAAATGAACATGATTTAAATACCAGAGGCATGATAATTTTGGAAATGGCTAAATAAACCTAATAATCTCATTCCTGCAATGTTCAATTATGGTATTTTAATTAAAACCTCCTAAGGAGAGGGGTGGCAAGACACAGCCTACCTTAATTATCTTTATACTTAGTAACTAGTCACAAATAGGAAGAAAGAAAAAGAGAATGAAAGAAAGTTACTGTTTCCAGGGAGATAAGTGTATTTTATTTTCGAACGGTAAAAGAGAAAATTTATGAAAAGGCTGTTGGGATTCAGCATTGTTTATGGGCACCTGGAAAAAAATGAGATTTGTCCTTTACTACAGGAAGATAAGATTGATATCCTTATGAAAAGATATTTCATATTCAAGGCCACAGGTCTGAAGTGCATAGACAGATCAATGGGCTCAAAGACATTCAAAGGAAAGAGATAATTGATTCAGGAGGTCAAATAGTTAACAAATAGCCATAAATTATGAATAATGACAGGTATGAATTCTCTGAGATTAAGATATCAGGAAAGAAACACATGGAAAAATAAATCTTAGAATATGAAGTCCCAAATAAGACCATTAAATGAAGATGAAAAAAAACCTTACAAATCATATAACACTAACCCTTTTCTAATGTATTACACACTTTGATAAAATTCTGATATGTTCCAAGGGACAAGCAGATGAAACATGGCCTGTGGGTCCTTAAAGCCCTCAGGCTCTAGAAACAAAAGATGCTGACAGAGAAATACTTTAGTAGTCACTGAAGGCGGCCCAGAAGGGCAGGCTGTACCACACAGAAGATACTCTGATAAAAGATAAAATAGAGATGCGGTCCCTTCACCCTGGCTAAAAAAATCCCAATTGCCTCCCCAGAGGGAGGAAATGAATGTCTTAGACTGCAAGGGTACAGTTGACAGGAGATGCATTTTGCTAAGTGTGCTGCTGGCTGAGTTCTGGTTAGCTGGAGAGATAATGTGTCCATCCCCAAGGCTTCTGGAGGGTGAGGGGAGGCCAGGCTCAGGATGGCTGGATTTAATCAAGGGCGCTATCAGGGACTTGGGCAGGCAGGGCCTCCCAGCTAAGTGAGATAAGGTCCGGCCTATCTCTGGAGCTGTGTTTTGGGGAAGGTTTAGCTACCATGGGAGTTTTTCTCCTGCGGCTTTGACAGGGCGCTCTGGGGTTGGAGCTACAGGCACAGGAGACTTAACTGGTGCTCCCTGTGCTTGTTGCTCCTGAGGGACCATCCGCATCATTCAGAAGTTTTCGTCCCTCACTGAAGGGCCCTAAGTGAGCTGTTCGATTTGTGTCTGGGCAATTTTAGACAATCCCCGCCAGGTCCACATCAGGCAGCCTCCCTCGGATGCCTTGTCGGGCTCTGGCCTGGGGTGGGTGGGTCTATACCCTCCACGGTGGAGCAGGCAAGGGTGGCAAGGATCTAGGACAGTCCTTCTCTGTGACCTTCCTCTCAGGGCCTCCCAGACTGGTCACCGCTGTCTTAATGGCCTTGTTCCATACTGCTTTCTCTAGCATCCCTTATCAGAATCTTTTAATCTACCTATCATACAGAAGAGGCGACACTTGTGGTGCCTGTACCTCTCATTTCTCACTTGCTATGGTACTGTCCATTCCTCACAGGGGCTCAATATGCAAGATCCCCCAAGCACTGTGACTAACTTTGACCTTTTTTAAAGCTCAGAACAGTCTATGTTTTAACCTCTGGGTACCTGACGAGCCACCAAAATAACCCTTTGCACCTAGGGGAGTCCCTCTGAATTACTGCCCTAAGTTGGTACTACTGGAGACAGGGCAAGATTCATAGCTTATGAATGTCTAGAGATTGAGGAGGAAGGCCGTTCTCATGTCCTCAAAAGACATCTGGCTTCATGACAGAAATGACAAGGACCCTCACGTGCAGTGGGTGTGGCTGCCGTAAGCAGGGAAGAGATAAGGCTGTTCTCTTAGGAGGCTGCTTCTAGATCTAGGCTTTTCAAAGGGCTAGGTAGGGCTCAGGCACCAGCGTTTCTAGGACTGGGGGCCAGGCGACCTTCTTCTCTTGGGGCCTGGGTTCTGGCTGCTGTTGGGTAAGCAGGGCCTGGGCAGTGTGCTGGCGGGAGGCAGCTCTCGTGACAGGGACGTATCCATGGTCATATGCCACTTCCCGCGCACCCACCTGTCATGTAGTGTTTGCACATTCTGTCTAATTAGTTTTCCTCAGTAGCTCTTGGATGGCTCCTGCACTCTGTAATTATTTCTTTCACTGGCACTTATGCCGATATTGCACCCTTTGCCTGATAATTACTGTAATTATAGTCACTATATTTGAATCCGGTGCCTGTGTGATAAACGGTTTTATTATATGTGTTTGATGGGAAGCGATTTCTAAGTGGGCGTCCATAGGAAGTTATTGAGGTACTACTTAGGGATGTGTTAAACTGTTTTCGAAGACTAAATAACGTGATGAAGCACAAGGTCGGGGGGGAGGAGCAGGGGAGAGAGAGGAGGGGCACCCTGAATTCAGGAACTGAATGGTTCACCCACAAAGTCTATAGTCTGGGCATCCTGGGGCCTGGATGTTTGTTAATTGAGTTTGTTAAGCCCTTAGTACCATGGTGGTTAGTTAGTTTGTATGTGTGTGTGCATGCGAGTGCATAATATGCGTGTGTGTGCATGCGAGTGCATAATATGCGTGTGTGTGTGTGTGTGTGTTTTGGTCAACTTGACATAAGCTAGAGCTATCTGAGAAGAGGGACACTCAACTGAGAAATTGTCTTCATTAGATTGGCCTATAAGGAAGTTAGCGGGGGCATTTTCTTAATTAGTGATTGATAGGCAGGTGTTCCTGGGTTATATAAGAAAGGAGGCTGAACAAGCCATGGGGAGCAAGTCAGTGAGCAGCGCTCCTCCACGGCGTCGGATTCCGTTCCTGCCTTGAGTTCTTGTCCTATCTTCCCTCAGTGATGGACTGTAAGCCATAAGATGAACTAAATCCATTCCTCCTCAAGCTGCTTCTGCCTGATGTTTTAGCACAGCAGAAGAAAGCATCCGAGGACAGCACTAAAAGTGGTAATAGCAGGCAGGAGAAAGAAATGCGAGGTCGGCTCCTTGTGTGCACTGACTCAGCATTTTAGAAGTCACGGGACTCCAATCCAGAGCTGGCTTCCTGGAACCTATATGACTCTCAGGGAATTGTTGTGTGTGTGCTTTCCCTCTTCTCTCCTCCCCAAACCCAGGACTTGTCTCTACTTCTTTGCCATTGGTAGAAGGAAACAGAAGCAAACAAAAGTTTGGGATCTGGCTTACAAGCTGTGCCCTCTGGGAAGACCTTGGGTCACTCATTCACTTGCCATCTTTGGAGATCTGACTTCGGTGCCTGTGTGCGTCAATTCCGAGTGCTATGTAGGCAATCTGAGCCTCTATTACACCCCAGTCACCCACAGATCAAGCCCTTATGTTTGCTCAGCACATCCTGCGGGCCCACTAAGCTATAATCATCAAACTTCACTTATCTCGCTCTTAACAAGCATTATGCTAAGTGTTCTATACTCATTATTTTCCCTAATCTTCCCACTCATTCTTTGAGCTGTGTTCCAGCGTTATTTCTATTTCAGGTGAGGGATAACTTGCCATAATCACACATCAGGACTAGGACTCCTAGCTAGACTGGCTTCATCCAGGCCCTACATCTCCCCATTTCTATAGGCATTTAGGTGGCACCTAAATTATACCTGCATCCTGATGCCATGCTGCTCAACAGATTTGAGGTTTCCTAGTGCCAGGGGTCTATGGGGCTCACAGAGAGTGATTCAGGAGTTCTTCCAGCATCTTCTGTTTCAGATGTCAACAGATTCTCTCTGAACCCCTTGCAGAATGCAAGCTCTTCAACCCATTACTGCATCTCTCCGCTGACTAGAGGGTTCCTTCCATATCAACCCCTGGGAGGGGTGTGCTCAGGATCAGGATCCTGATGGGCATGCAGATCTTAGCCTAGGAGGGGAGAGCGGGCAGGGCAGGCTCACCTGGACACACATACTCTTTCTTCTGCACATCTGCCACATTGAAGCCTCGCAGGTGCACAGGGGCCATGCAGAG
This sequence comes from Microtus pennsylvanicus, assembly GCF_037038515.1. NCBI lineage: Eukaryota > Metazoa > Chordata > Mammalia > Rodentia > Cricetidae > Microtus > Microtus pennsylvanicus. The sequence continues at coordinate 84,550,807 of NC_134589.1, forward strand.
GGTGAACTGGCCAACTGTCCGCCGCTGTCGCAGCCAATCTGACAGCCAGGCCAAATGGCAATCACAGTACAGATGGTTGGAGTGGAGACGCCTGGGAAAAAGAGAGAGAGAGATGCCATTACACGGAGAAGAGAGTGGGCGAGACCTCTGGTGTCCCTGGCCCCAGCATGATAATTTATCTGAGCCCAGAGCAGCATTCCTGACCCCTATGCACAGGAAAAAAAATCAGAAACCACTAATATCTTCAAGGGTAGGTAATAGTCAATAGTTCTGGTCCTGGAGGTTCGGAGCAATTTCAATGATATAATAGTAATTCTGCTCTTTTCCTTTCCAGAGGGGAGGGAGGATGACATCACTACAGTGTGATGGCAGAGAATGACACCACCCATCCTGGTGTGCGTCAGAGAGGGTGACTCTGCCACACGGGAGTGTAGGATTGACAGCTGGCCAGGAGTTCTGCATCCCCTCCGGTTCTGTTGGGCCATGTGGCTGAGATCTGCTACAGCTTTCTCTGCCTCTCCTTCGTCACCTCTAAAGCGTCCTTTGTGATCCCACAGCATGAAAAGTGGGGAGCTCTAAGCCACTGCCAACTGTGGACCCAGGGCAGGGTGAGGGGACACAGACAGAAGAGGCTTTCTGGAGGACATTCTTTCTCTCTACCCTCCTGTCTTCTGAGCAGGGTCTTGGAATCCCTTACACTTTCTCCATAGTCCTGCCTTCTCCGTGTCAAGATCTGTTTGACCTGGTGGTTTCCCACTCTCACTGACCTAGATGCCTCTGGGAAGAAGTCATCTTCTAGACTACGATTCTTCAGTGGGACCTGGGATTCCAGATCAGTTCCTTGTTCTTCAGTGGATAGGAGTCCCTAGTTGGGTCTGCCTGTCCCACTTCCAAGGGGAAATCTCCTCTGGCTCAGTAACTTGAACTTCCTCTCATGAGCCAGGAGGCAAACTGAGGACACTCGGGAACTTGTGGAGGGCCCTCCGTAAGGACTCCAAGCCATCATCTCCACCTTCCACATTCCCGGCAGTTGTTGGAACTGGTGCTGCATGAGTTTCAGGAGCGTTAGACTCAGGTTTCGTTGTCGGTTCCCAATAGGTAATTCTGAACACACTAATCAGCCAGCTGTTCCCTTGGGACTGTCTAGAGCCCTGTGTTGGGCCCATTAATACAGCGTGGCAGCCCAGAGAAGCAGCTTGGATCATGTCTGCACTATAATGAGAGAACTGGAGGGCCCTTGACTACATACCACTTATCGCCAAGGTCAACATTGCCAAATACTAGCCAAGTGCAGCTAACTCGGGCTGTGCGCTGGATGAGGCTTCTGTGCAGTGGGCACAGGACCTCAGCAGGCCAAGTCCACTGGGTCTTGGCTACCCCAAATCTGAGCATTTCAGGTGGATTAAATGAACATCAAATTAATTTTTTTTTGCTAAAAATATCTGTAGATGTTAAGTACTTTTTGAATTTCAGATTAAGCCGCATACACCTTCAGAAACTCCAAGGCCCTAGACACAGAAACTATAAGGTTTCCCCTTTAGTTTCCAAGTCCAAACCCTCAGAGCTAATGCAAGCATGGCCTCCCCTAAGCCTGGATTCTGAATCCAGGAAGGGCACTGTGGTTAAAGTCCCAAGCCAGAGGGAAACACCTCAAATGGAGGAGGTATCAGCAAGACCTCTGCTAATGAGCATGATTACTTTGTGCCAAGAGCAAAGGGAAGGTTTCTTATCATTTCCTAAACAGCTGGAGGAGACGATGGATTTTCCCGCCAGCCCCTGCCAGGTAGCAGAGGTGCCTGAGCAAATAGCATGGTGGTTCTGTGAAGGGTAGGGGGAACACAGGACAGGCTGCCCTGTAGAGTGGGCTGAGGGGGAGGGGATTCTATTCGTGCCAGGAGACTTAGCCAGTTAACCAGCTTGACCTTTTCTGTGTCCTGCCTGGTAGTAATACAGTGATGTTAAGACAACAGAGATGACTTTGAGCATGGGTCTCGGAGGGGGCTAAATCAGAGCAAGTTCCCATCAGTTCCAATTGAGGGTAAGAGTTTAAGAGAATGGGGTTTGGGCATGCCCAGGTTTACATTAGACGCTTCATTTATGGGTTAACCAAAAAGTTGGAGGCTTCCCTTTTGAAGATTGTGTTAAGTGCATTTTTTTCTCAGCCCCAGGGGGTCAGCCCCAAATGACCGCTCTTCTCAATCTTGCTACAGATGTTTCTATCCCTCGGAACATCTTTCTGAGACCTTCTCCCTTCCTAAGTGGGGGGGTCACAGAAAAGTAGTGACCTCAACTGATACAGCAGCTCCATGGAGCCTTAATCCAGAAAAGCCCTGGGCAGGGGACAGGCTCGGCCCCCCTCTGTTCAGGATATTATTTATCAGAAATGACAGCAGGGTCAAGCTAGATAGATTCTTTAAAGTCATCTTTCACACCCTGCTTGGAAGATAAAATGAGGCAGCTGCTCCAGACGCTAACCACACTTTTTGTTTGTCTGCGTGTCTGTGTGTATCGTGCATGAGTGTGTGGTGTGTGTGCACGTGAGTGTGTGACTATGGGCACAGGAGGAGGTCAGAGGACAACGTAGGTGTTAGTCCTTGCCTTCCTTTGTGTCGGAGATAAAGTCTCCATTGTCTGCTACTGTGGAAGGCAGGCTAGCCGGCTCGTGAGTGTCTAAGGGCTCTCCTGTCTCTACCTTCCATCTTACCCTCGGAGCACCAGAAATTACAGGCCAGTTGTGGACTATCACTCTGGCTTACTAAGTACCGTTTAAAAAAAAATAACCACGAACATCATCAGATTTGGCGTGGAAATTGCCAAGAATGGCTCAAATCCTCTGACTGAGAAGGGAAATTATTTAACCACGTTCTACCATTTTAAGTTGTGAGGGTAATGACACAGAGTTTCTGCGTCATGTGGAAGCTCTGGTGTCTCCTTGCTCGGCTCATCTGACCCCATGGTCTTCTGCTTTTCACCCCTCTGGGTGATGTGAGCTCCGGCTCGGAGGCCAAATGATCTAATCCTGGCACTGGTTCCAGCTTTCTGACTTTGATTTTGGAGCGGTGATTTCATTTTAAGCCTCAGTGCTACGAGCTATAAAATGGGCAGGACCATTCTGCGGGCTGAACTAACTCACGGGGAGTGCTTCACACAATGCCCGGCACATGATAGGACCATGCGGAAATATTTGCAGTACGATGGATTTGAGTCTCTTCCCAAACCCTGCCTGCCTGTGGCTGAGGCTGCTCAGATATGTGAGTGCGTCCAGGTGGCTGGGGTCCCGTGTGCTGTTCTGTGATCTTCTGAGGGTGGACACACCATATTCCACACAGATGAGACCACCTCTGCGGAGCAGAAGGCGAATGAATACAAATGCCAATTTACAAAAGGTGCCTTTTAGCCACAGATGCCAAATTAAATTTCCAGCAAATCCTTTTAGAGAGGGTCAGTGTTCATTTTCCAGCAAATGTGGCCTTCTGAATTCTATGGAAGAGCCTGCCTTTGGAAATCCCATTTAGCACTTCCTTCCTCTCTCCTCCTCCCTCCTTCTCCCACACTGGTCGCCCACCCCCAACGCTTTAATTACAGTGAAGGGGGATTAGTCAGCTTGTCCCCTGGGAGTTCTGTACTGGGCCATCTCTGAATTAAACTAAAGAGAAAATGGCAGCAGGCAGAGAGAGCAAAGGGACAGACGACATTGATGGATTGATCTGAACTCATTAGACGGATATTTGGTACCATCGAGAAAAATCACAAGCGAAATGAGATAAAACTTACCCACTTCTCCTCCTCAATGTGTCCCAAGAGGGTACCCAAGAGCCTAAGCTAGCCACCTCCCTCAGCTCTTGCGGACCTATTCTCCCTCGGTCACGGTCATGATCAGTCATTTGAAAAAGACACAGAGGGAAGACTGTCACAGGGGAAGTGTCAGGAGGTGCTGCAAGGCTGGGTTCCACAGGGAGAACTTCTGGGTACCCACTCCTTTAGGAGAACAGACCCAGCACCCTGAAGCTCACTTCTGACTTCCCGTTTTGGAACCTGGGCTCCAGGCCTTTTCAGTTTAATTGAGGTTGGCTGGGTGCTCAGAAGACGAAATCGAAATGGTGTCTCCTTAAAATTCTATTAATGTAGCACTCCGTTCTCAGAGGGAGGGAAAGTGACTTATTTTCCTAAGATGTGCTGTCATCTGAGGGTATCCAACAGGAATCTGGGAGCAGAGATAAGAGACTGGTCCGGGATGATAATTATTGGTAATAATTAACACTACTGTGTGCACGCCACAATAGGCACGTCCCACATCACATATCATAGGGCACCCTCCCAGTGACTCCAATGTGAGCATGTATTACTAAGACCCTGACCAAAGCACAGAAAGATGAAGGTGTGTCCTCAGTGAGTGGTGGCACCTGCATGTAAACTTGGATCTGCCCACTCCAAAATGCTCTGCCTTGCTTTCCTGTACATCCCTACCTTGGTCTTTGTTTATTCTCACCTAGAGATAAGCTCACTCTTACCAGTGAGGAGTTCAGTGGCTTTCAAACTAGAACAGCACGTAGCTTACAGTCAACAGATGTATGGGCAAGACCCCAAGAGGTCTCCACCCCGTAGGCCTGGGGTTGGGCCTGGGACTTCTGTTTCTGGAAAAGTTCCAGATGGTTCTAAGTTGTGGTCTGGGGAGAACTGCTTACAGGATTTTATGTTGTCCGAGGAGCACAGAGGAGCTTGCAATGGTCAATCCAGATTTCTAGGTAATGGTGGCGATAATATATAATGCTATCTATTACGGATGCTGGGCACTGCATGGTTAGTTCCAAACACTCCACCACCAGCCATATTTACAGAAGAAGGAAAAGTGGTCAGAGAGCCAGTTAAGGTCGGAGGGCATTGCAGTTCTTTGCTTTGGCCCTAAATGGACTTGGCTCAGCTGTCAGGGAATGGCTTTCATTTTCTATTGTGATGCAGACATTCTGCAAGGTAAGAGTATCAAGCAGGAGCTTCTTTGGAAAAGCCAAACAGTTCTACTGCAGAAAACTTACAGATGGGTTACTGACTGAATGCAGAGTGCCCCAGATAATGCGAGTCATGGGCATGCTTCTGGAGCACCCAACCTGAAGGCTTACTCTTATCCAAGGCATTGAAAGATGAGGCACTAAGTTAGTGCATTCTAATACCCAAATGTTGTCCAGAGAGCAGGAGCATGGAGCAGGTGGCACCTTGGTGGGACAGACGAAGGACAAAGAAAGATTCCTTTTCCATTCCAAGAAGGGAAAATCACATTATGACAGAACCTCCAATGAGATACGGCATGAGTAAAGTCAATGGCAGATGTGTGTGTGTGCGAACACACGTGTGTGTGTGTGTGTGTGCGTGCGTGGTGTGTCACTGTATAAGTTTTCTGTTTTTAAATAAGTAGACTTGGTAACATAAAACTAACACATTTTCTATCAAACACAGCAAACACGGTGCAGGAAGGCTTCTCACAGTTCGGGGTGAGAAGAAATGAGTTTTCCCAGCACAGAATGGTAGCTAGGAATCCAGGCTGCACCATGACCCTGCCTGTACCCACTAAAGTCCCCCCTTGCTGTATGACCTTGGATATGGGAGCCATGTGCCCATTCACAGTCCGATAGGTTTTACAGGCAGAGACAGCAGCGCCTGGGGAAGCTTAAGGGAGGAGACAGGCGGGGAGGAGGCAGAGTCTTTACTCACAGAGTCCGGATCTTCGGCATGTGGTTGAAGCTGGTGACTAGGATGCGGCTGATGTTGTTGTTGTTGAGGGTGCTGAGGAGAGAGAGGAAAAGGAAGTTATGAACAAGGGGCACTGAGATGTTCATAAGCATTGGGGAGGAATGGGTGTGGTTGTAAAGCAAAAAGTCAACAACTAAGAACCAGAGCTTCCAAGTGTCTAGAGACAAGAGAAAACTCTCCAGACAATGTGTGTGTGTATGTGTGTGTGTGTGTGTGTGTGTGTGTGTGTGTGAGAGAGAGAGAGAGAGAGAGAGAGAGAGAGATCTACAGTCCTGATTCATGTCTGTTTCCCCACCATCCACGAGCAATAAATCCCTGACTTCATCTTGCTATGCGATGAGTTCCTCATTATAGTATCTTTCAGTCTTTTTGTTTTGACAGATTCCTTGTATTTTGCATATGTGTAAGCATATGTGTGTGGGCATGTGCACATGAGTGTTAGTGCCCATATAGGTCAGAAGCATCAGATAGCCCTGGAGCTGCCTGGCATGGTTGCTGTGAGAGGAACTTGAGTCGTCATCAAGAGCAATATATACACAGAGTGGCTGAGCCATTACTTCAGCTCCGGCGTCTTTAATTCTTACTGGGTTAAGTCAGTACATGTCAGCTACTGTTCTTTTAGGGAGGGGGAAGATGTACCCCTTTTGACTGGGAGTACAAAATCCTCAAAGGAGATGTTACACTCTTGTTACAGATGAAGAGGCTGAGCTGCAGCCAGGAAGGCAACTTCCCAGCTTTGCCATTGCTGCTCAGCTCTGCGGGTGGGTTCGCACCAAACCCATTCTCGTTTTGTTTCCTGTACACACTAGACATGATGCTATCTCGATAGGCTCATCTGTATTTCCCAGGCATCTACTGGTCCTTCAAGAGTAATTTAACTTATCCCAAGAGGGACCAACTCTCTTTCCCGTACTCCCCTTGACCATGGATGGAGTTCCCATGGGGCAATGTTAGCACCAGCTAGTCGCTTCAGCAGGGAAAAACACAGAGAAAGATGAGAGCTGGACAAACAGAGCTAAGGGAATACAGCTGCTCGAGAATTGGAATCAGGGTCTAAGGAAGTCCTGCCTTGGTTTACCCATTAGACACGCCCATTATGAAGCCCAGGAGAACCCGGCAGTGAGGGAAATCTCTGCAGGGGCTTCTGCAGTTCAGGTAGGCGACTACACACTAGGGAGGTGGCCTGGATTGGGAAGGACAAGCCCGGGTCTCCAGTTCCGACCGCACACTTGCTTTGCATTCCAAAAAGCAAGAACTGGATCCAGCCTTTGGTATGCTCCTTCCTGATGCCGACTTGTTCCTGGGGCTTTCTTTGCTCTGATCTTTCCAGAGATTTCCCAGATCCTCACTCTCTTGTCTCTTCTCACCCCGTTTCTCCCACGCTCCTCTAGGCCACCACTGGTCTGTAGCAGCTCAAGGAGGAGCCACTGTTAGGTAAGAAGACGGTGCTGTGGGCTCTTGGTAAATATATTCTCTCTCTCTCCCCCTCCGTCCCCACCTTCCTCCTTTCTTCCTTCTTTCTTTTCTTTTCTTTTCTTTTTTTTTTTGAGACAGGGGTTTTCTGTGTAGCCCTGGCAGTTCTGGAACTTGATCTATAGATCAGGCTTTCCTCAAACTCAGAGCTTCGCCAGCCTCTGCCCCCTCACCCTCGGGCTGTAATTAAAGGCATCCACCACTGCCTGGCTAAAGAATGCATAGCCCTGGCTTTGCTGGAACTTGCTCTGTATATGAAGCTGGCTTCAAACTCAGAGGCCTGCCTTTCTCTCAAAGTGTCTTCTCTGCAAGCTACAGACACAGGGCATAGAGTAAGCGCTCAGTAAACAGAGCCGATCAATTTCCTGGCGGCATTGGAGAGAATCTAGCCTTGGCTTGTCCTGCAGTGGTCTAGCCCCCACTCCAGCCTTCTAAAGGGAAAGAGCACTCACCCAAACATTGTCACTCCATGCTGATTACTTATTCAACCCTTGTGACCTTAGTCCCAAGCAGGGTTCCAGTGATCACACCTGTCATTCAAATCTACTCCTCCAATGCCCTAGTGTCTCCACTACTTGCTTGGCCAACAGGAGGAAGGTAGGGGGCACACAGAAGAAAAGAGCCTGGTTCTTGTTCCTGCACCCTCGGCTAGCCACTGTATACCCACCGTGGGTCTGGCACGGTGTCAGGTATGCAGTAGAGACAAGCACACCCATCTACAACCACATGTGTTTGTGTGCCTCAAAAGTTCAGAAGCAGAAACTTTTTTGGCTCCTTTGTGTAGCTCTCCCTTCACTAATTTGTTTTTGTGTGTGCACGTGTGTGTATCCTGTCTCTGTCCACCCGGGGAAGCCTTTGGAGTATTTTATTGGGCAATACTAGGAAAGAGTTCAGCCCATTAGGCTGAGTTCCACTGCATCAGGAAAACGTCCAGGACAGAAGCAATGCTGTCGCTTCTCCCCTCATCTCAGAATTCCGCCCCACACTTGGGGGACAGCGTTACGTGCAAGGCCATATACAACGTACGGAGCCAGGAAGGGAGCAACCAAGCGCTTGGTTCAGATCCCACGAGTTCACAGCCAGCCCTCACTTGGCTGCAGATACAGGGTAGCTACCACTCAGGCTTCAGCTGGAGCTGTATCCAGCAGTGGCCCAGCAGCAATGACTTATTAACGTATTACTACACTGATATTTAAATGTGAGCCGTAATGAGAGCTATAAAACATTTACGATAATAGCAATTATTCCAGAACCCGAATGGCTAAACACAGTATCCACACTCTCATGATTTGCTGCTTGGGGCTGCCTAGCCCGGGGATGTCAGAAGGTTGCTAACCTCTCAGACACTGATTGCCCTGGAAGCTGCGGTGGCGGTTTTGCAAAGAAACACAGATTCGCTTGATTTCTCGTCTTGGCAGCTTTGGCCCAGGGAGGGAACACTGCACTCTGTCTGGCTTTTAGGTCCTGCCTAAGCATCTGGCATTCAATGAGAGAGTTGGCATGAGGTTTCCAGCGCAGAGGGGGCAGCCCTGGTGAGCAAGGGCCGCAAAGGCAGAGCCCTCGTTAGAGTCTGGCTCTGCCGTTTATAGCCCACGTCACTGTGGGTACTGAATCTCATTACCTTTCTCCTTTGCAACACAGGGGTAATCATAATGATCTCACAGAGTTCAGGGAGTGAATAAGCGAGATGCATCCATCCCCGATATTAATCATGAGGTCCTTATACGGAGATGGGCTCTGGGTTATGGCTCTGTATCCTACCATTCAATCTTTCTCATGAAGGGGTGGAAAAGTGACTCCGTTGGTAAAGTGTTGACCCAGCCATCGTGAGAACCTGAGAGTGATGCCCAACACTCACATCAATTCTTCTCATTACCCCATGGAAGTAAGGGGTGGGGTCAAGCCTTGAATCCAAGCAAGTGTGACCTCAGTAATGAGATTTGTATAGGCTCCTGTTGCTCCGATGACCATGACTTTGGTGGCATGATTTTTTTTCTCCAAACGTTTGGAGGTCCTAAATCGAAAATGGGTCCACGGGAATGTACTTCTCAGGAGTCTTTAGGGGTGGAGCTTTGTTTCCTCCCTACTGTAGCTTGAAGGGGTTGTCTACATTCCTTGATCCATGGCCCCTTCCTTGAGGCACTCCAACCTCTAAGGATCTCACGATGACTGCCTACTATCCCTTTTAAGGAACCTTGTAATGACAGAATGTATCTGTTCACAAGATCATTAATTCGGTCCCATTTTTAAAGGCCTCTTTGACCACTTAGTGTGACACCCACAGACTCCTGGGATGAGGATGCAGGGATCTTTAAGAGCAACTGACCAACTACCTATTCCTTGAAACAAGGTATATAAAGCACCTAGAATGGACCAAGTTCTGAACCGACTTTCAATGACCGTCACTGTTGTCACCGTCGTTTGTGGCTAGCCCTTTCTTATGTGGCTTCACAGAGTCGCACCTGATAAAGCTAGCACTCTGAGGTCAGGATTATCACCCTAATTCTAGAGATGAGCAGTCAGAGGCCAGGAGAGGCCGAGGGTCCTACAGGGGCAGCACGCTGGCTGCTGGTGAATTCTGAACTGGCTCTTCTTCCTTCCCATCTCATTTCCCTGACTCACCCGCTGCCCTTTGCTTTTAGGCAAGGTGGCCGCCGCAATACAGCTCCCATCTTGTCACATCTACTCTGGACCCAAAGCTAGGAAATCTGCATAAGCCTCCTGTCACCTCGTGTTTTATAAGCCTTAGCAGCAGAAAACAAAAGGCTCCCTCTGCCAGTGCCACTGTCCCCACGTCCCTACAGTGGTTAGGCTGCCTGTGCTGCAGCAGCGACCTTGTCAACCTCATGGATTTACCTCCAACCCCTGGAGAAGCCATGGGGTTCCGGGTCTACCTTCGGCCCCCTCGCCTTGCTCTTCTGAAGCTATGTGGAGAAAAGGTGCTTCTCCCAAATTATCCAGGTAAGACTAGATTTTGCCCCTAAAGGAAATACCATTAATTCAGCATTTTCCTTTAAGTTTCAAGCTCAAATCTGGGATCACATTTATTTTGTTAATTTCTTTTTTAATTTAAATTTTATGTGTATGGGGGTTTTTTGCTTCTTTGTAGCCTCTGAGTCACTTGTATGCCCGGTGCCTGTGGAGACAAGAAGAAGGTGTTGGGGTCCCTGGAACTGCAGTTAGAGAGGGTTGTGAGCCACCATGTGTTTACTGGGAATTGAACCCAGATCCTCTGGGAGAGCAGTCAGCACTCATATCTTTTCAGACAAGATTCTGTTAGCTTCAGGACTATCTGGCCTCCACCATTTCCAACCACCCCAAAGGACACTTGATTCTGAAAGGACACTTCAATCTGAACCCTACTGGGGACATCTTCCTTCTTCCTTACAGTGTTGAGATGACAGCCCACCCACTTCTTGAATCTCTCTTCTTAAATCCTTGCCACATTACAAATACTGTCTTCAATACTGAGGTAAGCTGACCTGAATACCAGTCCAGTGGCCCTGAGATTCTTTCATACCAGGAGCATAACTATCTAATAAAAGGTGACGATGTCACATTTGCCTGTGGGTCCCGTGACTGTGAGTACTAGGAAGGGTCTGCTCAATTTTTCACTCCAGAGGCTGGAGACACTGCTCAGTGGTTAAGAGCACTGGCTGCTTTTCCAGAGGACGGGAGGTTCGATTCCCAGCAGCAACATGAGGTTCATAACCCTCTGTATTCCGGTTCTAGAAGACCTGACACCCTCTCTGGCTACTGCAGGTACTGGGGATACATAGAGTCAAAACATTCATACACATATAAATCAGTAAATATAATTAATTAATTACCTTTTCCAGCCACAAAGGATCAGAAAGTTTACTCTCTCTACCATGCTACACACACAGAACACGGGCAGCTTGCAGTTTATAAGTCAGATGCTGGGGTACTGTGGTAGGACAGGGGCTCCCCCACAATGACAGATTCCTGAGGGAGTACCGTGCATGACAGTCAGCCCCAGATTCTGGAAACAGGCCAAATCCCATGCCATCAGCTTGCTTTTGTCAATAAAGTTTCACTCGTTTATTTCTGTGCTGTCTGTGAGTGCTTTTGTGTGATAATGGTTGAGGAGTTACGATACAAACCATGTGGCCCATGAAACCTAAAATATTTACTATCGGGCTCTGCCATTCTGATCCTGTCTGCCAGAGAATGCGCGCTGGTAAATCAGAGCTACGAGGGGATTAGGTCAAAGGCATTTAGAACTTAGAAAGAAAGAAACAAAGCCACAAATGTTTTTAGGAACCCAACAGCGGTAATTAGCAGTTCCAAAAGCAGACAGCTAAGCTCCTAGCCAGCACAACACGCTCCCACCCTGCAAAATGACCCTTGTAATGCTGTGTGGGGACAAGAGATGGCCATACTGGGCTAGCCAGGGAATGGCTCTGGGCAATGATTCCCAGAGGATAGCTCCAGGCATGCAACATCACCCAAGAATATTAACCATGCTTCTCGGTCCACTCAGGCCTCTTGAGTAGAAACCTCAGGGTGAGCCCTGTGTTGTACATTTTAACAAACCCATGCAAGCTCACTTCTTTTTATTTTTTATTTATTTATTTTTTTTAGCCAGCTATCAGGGCTCAAACACGGGGTTGCAGGCATGCAAGACAACATACTACTGAACTACTTCCCCAGCCCTTTGTCATTATTTTAAATTTGGAGACAGAGTTGATCTGGCTGCCCTTGATTTTACATTGCTTCCACCTCAGTCTCCCAAGTAGCTGGGATTATAGGTGTGTGCAGCCACACTCGCATATGAAAACCCATTGAACAAGGAGGGAGCTACAGAACAGAATCCCCCTGCCTGACAGCGTACAGGGATGCCTACTTGCTGCTCCAGGACCTAAGACCTCTTTTTACGATAGGCATGGTGTCTTCCCCATTGGGAAGAGGGGACTGTGATCACCACTGGAGAGCTCTGGAGTGTTCTCTGTACCACCTCACCCCAAAGCTCTCTACTGGACTCTGCTGGGTGCTAATGTGTAGGTCTCTCTTGCATCATTCAAGATAGCCATCTTTGATCTAAGAAGTTCTGACCAGCTACATCCACTCCAGCCTGGCAACCTTAATAAGGCTGACATTTCCCTCTGTCTCCTCCGATTAGGCTGTCGCTTTATCACTCGGAGCTTTCTTGGCTCTGGGTGTAATCTACATGTTGTGTGTCCATAACACCATGTAATTGGCTCTAATGCACCAATATTATCTGCGCACATGTATCACATAATTGCAAAAGCAGGCGTCCGCAGTGAGTGCAATCACAGCCTCCCACTGGGCCAACATTCCTGGGTTCTGAGAACCCCTCTGCTACGTACCCTTTCCAGACACCCAGGCTCCTTGGGTCTGAAGGACTCACTTGGTAGACTGGCCCATTCACTCCCTGCCTTCAAGAAGACTTCCTTCTCCCTAAGCCCAGATAAGAGAGGTGGCTCCTTCCTTAATGGTCCCCGTGATGAATCATCACCAGTCAATGGCAATGGGATATCTTTTATTTAAAGTGAGTCTGGACAGGACCAATGCTCCATGCCTGAAAGCTCTAACTCCCTCCAACAGTGCTTTCGTTGGATTCATAGAAGCGAATGCAGAACCATTTTCTGAAGAGCAGCTGAGTGTCAACACTGGGGTAGAGCCTGTGGGAAGCACAGTGGGGTTCTGGCAGCCTGTGAACTCTAAGGGGTGGGGCTGGGACACCACAGTTTTCTCTCCTTCTAGCTTGACCCAGGGAGGGCAGGAGGAATGAAGCTCAAGTCTTTAGGGCTGTCCCTAAATTGCTGGTTCTCTTCTTTGGCTCATACGCCATAGCAAAACTGCCTGCTTTTCTTCTTGTCCAGTAGTCACCACGCCCCAGGAGTCAGAACCTGTCACTGGTGCCCGAGTCCTTACACTCTTCAAGAGCCTGTGGATGGAATCTTGAAGTGAGTGTTTGCTCTCTCAGCTCTTATCAGTGCGCGTGTCTGCAGCTCGTCTCTGCAAACTTGGTTCCTAGGAGAGCACACGCTAATGCTCCCTGGACCCAGTGAACTCGACCCTAAATCAGCTTCTCCGGGATGGCAGGCCACCCTCAGCATTGCCGGTGGATGAAGCTGGACTGTGGGCCACTCTCAGCATCCCCCAGTGGATGAAGCCTTTTCCACTGTTTCTCTTAAAGGGAGGTGTGACTTGCCTTCCTCCACAGCTCTGAACTGCTCTGGTTTGCCTAGATGCTCAGGTAAACTCTAGAAATCAGGAAGGAGGGAGTGGCACATCCTTTGAGAAAATCTCAACTGAATGATCTTTGTTCTCTCATGAACTCCCTCCTTTCTGTAAGGAGTAGTGTTTTGAGGTAGGGCTGCCTGGACTTCCCAATGAAGATAACCATAATGACAGACAGTCGTGATGGCAGTAACAATGTTGACGCTCTGCCCGCGGCCTGGGCACTGTGCACACACTGTCTCATTTACTTCTCCTAACGTTCTGAAATTCAGACCTTATGCTCATTGCTGGTTCTCTTCTTTGGCTCATACAAGCAAGATGAGTGGACTGCGCCCAGATCACACACTCTCGAGCTGTGGAGACGATATTCACAGCCAGGTGTCTCATCAGTACTCGCACTGTCAACATTACCTAAGACCGCCACTCCCCAAACCGCCTGCAGACAGATGCCACTGTCCAACTCCATGCCTTCCCAAGGTGAGGGTGGGTCATGTGATTGGTGCTGGACTCTTTTCACTGTGTCTGATAAGTCACGGACCAGGCTCACTGCCCAGGCTGCTCAAAGGCAACAACCCTGTTCCTGTACTATGAAGAGGAAGAGTTCAGCTACGCCAATGTGGGGAGCCATTGAGGCTACATGGGAGGGGAGACAGTTTTGTCTCGACGCCTTTTAAGGAAAAGCTTGGTCAATAGGTGGAAACGTTACCAAAAGTCACCACGGCCCTTGGTGTTGTGTGGAATCTTATGAATACACCACAGAACCAAGAGCCGGTTAACCTAAGCCTGTCTTCCTCCTACTGGATCAGGAAATAATCTCTGAGGTCAGAGGAGATGGGCGAAGGATGACGGGCGGCCGCCACACCTCCACTACCTGCTCTCAGTTATCCTGGGTGCCGCGTAAGACCGAGTTCCCTGATCTCCCCGCGGACCGTTTAAATTACAGCTCATAACCATTGTGTGGGCATATAATGAAAACAACTGATGCCGCACTGATTAGACCATTACTCTCAACTGTTAGAAAACATAATGATCTCACAAGGGGCCTTAGTCACTGACGTATAGCAGCCGGGCTCTCATCTGACACCTCAAATTAGCAGCCAAAGCAATAACAGCTGGGGTTTTTGTCTCAATATTTGTACCCGACTCTAAAGTGATTTGGCACTGGGCGAGTGTTATTTTTAAACACACAGAGCTCACCGCCGCCAAGTAACATTTTAAATGGTCTCCAGGTGTCATGTAAAACCTACAGAAATAAATAAAAACAATCAGCTGCCAATTTGGGTCTTTGATGATGCGGATTCCCGGACAAAAGGGGCTCGTCTTTGGTTCTCCCTTCATTATGGATTGCGACTCTTGACGAGCAGAAATCCATCTCCATCCACTCAGCAGAGCGCCAGAGTTGAGAGAGAAAGAAGATTCTTTGAAAAGTATGGAAGGCAGGAGAGCAAAAGAGAAAGACGAGCCCTCCCAGGCTGCATCTCTCAGCCAGATGCCCGACTGTGTCTGTATTGGCCATGCGCTAGTGTTTCTGGAGAGTGCATGCTGGAGAACTCACTCAGAGAGCTGATCCTGGATATTAGTGGTGGGTCTGAATGGCTCAACCACCGCCCGGCTTGGTTAACCGAGAACAATGTTCCTTAGACCAAAATGTGGACAAGAAAGCAGTAGCCTTCCTACTCTCCTTCCTTGGCTATAGGATGGAGTCTTGGCTCCAACACTGCTCTCTCTATTCAGGAGTCAGGCAACTGTTGCTATGCTAAGGTATCTATCTGCAGTGGGCCAAGTATGGAATAGTGACCTCCAACTTCTAGAGCTGGGCAGGTGAGTTTGGAACCAAGAAGAGAAGAAATATTTTTTTTTTTTTTAAAAAAAGTTCTCAGCTGTTGGGTGTCTAGCCTTGTAAGAGAGAAAGGAGGGGGTAGTGATTAATACTCAAGGATGGGATGTGCACACTGTCTTGATGAAGACAGAAGGCTGTTTTAGTTTCTCTTTTTCACTTAAAGATGTATTTACTATTTTGTGTGTATGACTATTTTGCCTGCGGGCATATATGTGCATTGTCTCTGGTGCCCTCAGAGAACAGAGGAGGGTGCCAGGCCTCCTGGAACCAGAGTTACAGACAGCAATTTTATGTGGGTGCTTGGAATTGAACCGGGATCCTTTGGAAGAACAGCCAGTGCTCTTAACCACTGAGCCACCTCGCCAGCCTTAGAAACACTGTTTTGTGCCCCAATATATCAGCAGGACCTGGTGGCATGTTTGGTGCACAGGAAGAATCAGCAACCATTTATCCGATAGGTGGTTTGCTTAAAGATAAGCAGGTTGGTGTTTTGGGCCATCTTTTGATACAAATAAATGTCCACTCTGAATAGCCTTCTCTGATAATCCAGGGGACAACTCAATTATCTACACGGATGGGCTGCAGAGGGACCTCAGTAATCACAGCCTTCCAAAGTGGGTTGTCACTTCGAATTTCCAGCACCCGTGTGAAGCTGGGGTGTGGGTGCAGTGTTTCCAGGATTTCCTTTTATTTTTGAAAGATAAATGTGAACCACGCAGGATCCTCATGGGAAATCTTCTGGATTTTTTAAGATTGGCACCCAGTCACCTTTAGAAACAAAATCTGTAAGCGGAACCTGGAAGGTGGATTTGATTTACAGGGACCAGGTTTTGTGCTGAATCATATAATGAACATTTTGAGCTGGGACACACCACACACACACACACACACACACACTATTGACCTCTTGGTGGCACATGTGAGCTGTGGTTAAAATTTTCTTCTGCGTGCCATCTCCTGAAGGGCAGCTGCCCACTGAGAGGTGCTCCCAGCAAACCAACTCAGATTTCCTGTCTCTAAACAACCCAGCCTGATGCGACGGTGTCCTCGACTCCACAGTTACTACCTGGTGACAAACATCCCTGCAGTTTCTGTTGTTGGGGAAAGACTGCTCCTCTCAGCACGTGTGTCACTGCCTGGTCCATGGTTCCATTCATCAGTTCTGTGTCTACACATTGAGCCACTGCCTGCATATGGTCTGTAATCGAACCACTTCAGAGAAACTATACAGGGTGCTTGGGGCTTTGTTCTCAGGCTGAGACGCAGAGATCACTGAAATTTGTGATGGGGAGGGGCTCCGTCGGAAAGCTGGGTACCACTCACACCTTGCCTTATTTGGGTTCACCAAACAAGCAGGGGTCTTCAGGATTTACTAGAGCCTCCAGCCATCACTGGTAGCTGAGGAATGAGGGGCAATCGGATGCCCTCCGAGGCTACCCTCGGACTAGGCAGAGACTGGGGTGGCTGCTCCCTCAGCAGTGGTCACATGCCTGGAAGGGGCTAGGAAGGCAGGGTGTTGTCCTCATGCAGCATGCAAAATGTTCCCTCTGGCAAGCCCAGGGATCAAGGGACGATAGCACAGACAGGACACAGAGTCTGGCTTCACTAATTTTTGTTTCCTGTCTGGTAATACAGAGAAGCAGACGGCAATAAAAAGCATCGGATAAAGAGCCAAAAGGGATGTTTTCTGGTCTGGTTCTGCCATGAAATTTTCCTACAGCTACAGACACTTTACTTAACCTTTCTAGAGGGATTTCTTTTTCTTTTAAAATGAAGTGAGCCCTTACCCTCCAGGGCCTTTCTATTCCTTAATTTCTCTGATTCCAGGAGGGTGGGTGCTGACTTTAAAATGGCACTGCTAGATTTTGAGTAGCTTTCAAAACACAACTACATGTGACCATGGATTCCCAGCTGTGCATGAGGACAGGACACCTGGCTAGTCTCTGCGAGTCACTTCCATTCCCCGGTAGGTGACAACAGTTACAAGCGGTGACACACGACAACAGTTACAGACAAGGCTTCCTCTCTCTTTCTGCGGATACCTGCTTCAGCCTCTGTGTAGTCAACAGGCTTCTTTTCCTAACTGGATGCTGTATTTCCCATCCAGACAAGGGGAGTGAGTTTGCCACTCAGCTGAGTACCCGGTAAACAGAAGCCATTCACAAGACTGAGAGAGGTAAAAACACTGGCCATGGAAGCTACCTCTTGCAGAGGTCTGACTTTGGTGGGATCCAACTGTTAATCATCTAAGGTTTTTGAGAATGGGTTTTTGGTGGGTATAAGACCTAGATGTCTAAATTAAGGTAGAGGAAAGACAGAGTTGACAGAGTGGAGAAGATGATATATTTACTATCAATATATGACATATTTACTATTAGATAATGCTTTATAATATAACAGCAATGGCAAAAGAGGCTTGGGGGACACAGGCCTGGGAAGAACTCTGGACCTACTTAGCATGCCCGGGTCAAACAACACACAGACTTCCAAATAGCCCTGAACAGGCGCTGTCCCATTACGTGCTAACTGTGGAAATTTTAATTTCTACTAGTAGAAGTGAGATGCGGTGAAAAATTTATTCTTAGGGGAATGCACTCAGGAGTCATGCCTGGCTTATAGCTACCACGTACATCCAAATACTTCCTTCACGGAGCTGCTGAACATGATTCTAGCCACACATGAGCCCAGTATTGTCATGGCTTCAGCTAGTCAATGGAAGTAGGAAATACAGTCATTTATATAAAATTAATTGAATTTTAAATGCCACGATTGGATTCTAGTTTTGTGACTCAGTTTCACCAAGTGGCTCAAGGGGATTGAAACTCACTACGGAGCCCAGGATGGACTCCAACTCCTTGCCTCACCTTCCTGAGTTCTGAGATTACATGCACAAAGTGCAAAAAGAATTCCAAACCTTATACCCGAGTGTCAATCACCAAAAACAGGCGCTTAACAGCTTCAAAAATCCTTTGTTGGTGAAGAACAGTTCAGCGAGCTTCGGCGCATCCTCTTTACCCAGGAATATACGCCAGTGCCATTTCCAAATAAGCCACTCTTAATTAGTGGGGGAATGAAATCGTAAAATACCCCAGATGGTAGATCCTTAAAGACCGAAGATGTTGGTTATATGATTGTACAACTAACTTTAGACTTCAAATTAATTTTCACTTTTGCTAAAGCTGGAGTTCTAGGAAGCTATTTATGCTAAACACATGACCATCCTCAAACATGGAGACTGAGGGCCTCTGGAAGAGGCGTGTGTGTTACGTAGCACAAGAGTGCTCAGGGAGAAGCCGGTATCTGTCCAAGTAGGCTGAGGACTGAATGGAATCCACAAACTGCAATTTAATCCTGATAGTTTGGGTACATTGCAATTTGCAGCGTGGTGTCAAAAACTCATATTCAGGGATATTTTGAGAGTTTCATTAAGTAGTGACAGTTCTAAATTCAAAACTATGTCATAAGCAAACACTATCTCCAGGACTGTTAAACGTGCAGCCCCCAGAGAGATCCAGGTGAAGCATTTTGTAAATAAATGAAAACCAATCTCATCTATTAGAATGCACCAATTTTCACTGTAGCTCTGATTTTGTTCATGATTAAAAGTAAGGGGGGGCGTCACCATTTAGCGGGAGAAATATGAAATTAGAGGTGAAGTGAGAAATGGGGTCACTTTGTCAAATACCTTGTTCAACCTTTAACGTGACAACGATAGGCATAGCCTTGATTTCGTTCTGGGCCAGAATGCAATAGCGCTCGGCAGGGGAATTGTGAGGTGGTGATTCTCTATTTGGCTTATTAATTTCACCCTGGCTTGGGGCCTTGTTCTTTAGCTGATGACCTACTGTGTGTGGCAGCCAAGCAATACCAAGAATCCACCATCATCAGTTCTCCAGAGTCTCCACTCGCCATTTCTTAGGCACACGTCAGTGACATTGCCTTTACACAAGGGCTCTAAGGGATATGGGCAGCTGTCCTTACTGTCCAGTGAGGACTGAACCTCTTCCGTCTAGTTTGGTGACAGTGGACTGGCCTCCAATTAGTTGACAGTTCCCATTAGCCCCATGCTCAACCCTGGCTTCCTTCCTCTTTGTCTGGGGCAGGTCTGTAGACCCTTACAGGACGGTGATTAAGCTAGGTTTGAGTGTTGATCTGACAATCTTATAGATCAGCTTTTCAAAGAGAAAAACCATGGTCCTCCCATTATTCCCCACAATAAGAATGGCCACTGGCCTTACTGATGCATATTCGTGCGTGTATAGCTTCAGCATTACAGTCCATCTTTAATAATTTTTAATATCATTGTTGTGGTAGAGTATTTAAGGGCAAGGGCTTAGGTTTTGTGCAGAAGTGAATCTATGTGCTGGAAGAAGGGTCCCTGGACCTGGCCAGTCTCAGTCTGGGAAATAAGTCACATTTGCCGAGCCTCGGGCTCCTCACTGGCTGAGCTGGACTAACACAGTCCTCCCTGTAAAGTTATGGCACGCACACAAGTCGTAGGCCTCTAAAGTCTTAGCTAGTTATCTGAAACACACTAGAAAAGGAAGACAGCAAAGGCTCACGCATGGAGGAAGTAACAATATTCCTCACCAATAATTCCTCTCTGACATCACTGGGTATGTAATACACTACCATTATGTCATCATTGTTACCAAGACAGAGGCAGCTCAGGTGAGGTGGAGGACAGTTCCTCTTGTACTGAGCTCCAGGTTTTTCTGACCTGGACCGTCCTTGACCATCCCCAAAACCAGCGTCTCACACTCCTAAGCCAGGGCACCATCCCATGCTACAAGAGTATCAGGACCATTGTCAGAAAGAACTCCTTCACATTTGCCCTTCTCTGTCTATGTGTGGGACACAATGTCCGGCACATGCTATCCTGCCCGAATGTGGCTGAATCAGAACATCAGGAGTCTGGGAAACTGTTGTCACTTGGATATGCCCTTTGTCCTCATCTTCAGATGCCTGAGCTCAATGACTACCGCTTTAAAACCAGAATGAATTCGGAGGCTAGCTTAACCTTGAGAGGAATCTCCTAGGAGATGAGTCATAAGACAGTTCTGGCTGTTTCCGGGGTGTCCTTGCTCAGTTTGGGGAGTCCTAGACACTGTGTTGCTCAGGTCTCTTTCTATGATCATTCAAAACTTCTGGCAGGCTCTGGCCTGCAGCACTTCCCCTGGCACTCTGCTGACACAGTGTGCTCACGCCTCCTGGGTGGATTAAATTGGGGGTTGCCTGGGTTGGCAGGGAAAGTGAGCGGCAAAGCAAGAGCGTAAGCAGGGCGGGTGTTCCTCATCCACGGATGGCCACTGCAGTGCAGAACTGTGGTCTCAGAGTAGCCAAATGTGTCTGGATTTTTGAGAGAAGCTGAAAATTTGGAGTTTTATGTAAGTGATCCCAATTTTAAAATGTGAAGTGTTAATCATATATATTACAGAATAAAAAGTATTCCTTGTCTATGCAATATGGGTTTGCGGTCTAGCCCACAGCCTCTGGTGTAGAAGAGAGGAGAACGCCAGATTGGCCTTCGATTCTGTCACAGACGTTTTTGCATTCCCTCAACCTCCTTATCATTCATTATCAAACTGTAATGGTAGGTGGACAAGCTGTGCTTAGCTTCCCAAACCTTTCCAGGGGTCCCTTCTGAACATCTGTATTGCACACAAAGCCCAAAGAAGAAAAAAGCACAGACCGCAAGTCCAGGACCCTAGGTTCTAATCTCTACTAAATACAATTTACTGTTGACCTTTGGCACACCAGGACTAGGTGACCCCAAGGAGGTACCCAGGCTACAGACAGTTATGAGGTATGGCTCTCCCTCTAGTCCCAGCCTTTCTCTATGCTCTGAGTTGTAGTTGGTCATTTTGGAGACACCAAAAGGCCCTGCCAGGGCCAACTATAGTGAAGTCACCGTATTTCCCAAGCTGGCTAATGACCTAAGTAGGAACAAGACCTTGAAACCCACACACACTCATTATCTACAGACCACGGGATCTCCACGCTACTGAGCTGGTACCTGGATCTGTTTTCCTGACATCTATAGTCTGGCTTTTTTGGTTACCTATTTTCTGATAAAGACCATCTGAAATTCTTACTTGCTACATTTACTCCAGAGATGTCTAAAATATATCTTTTCATCTCTTATAAACTCCTGAAAAATAACTCCATATCTTATTAATATCCTGAAAAATAACTACATATCTTATCAATAGGCTTTCTCACTGTATGTGTGGCTGAGCCTGTGCGTGTCTACACAAACGACGATCAAACGACAACTTCCGGTGTTGTTCTGCAAGCGACAGTCATTGAAATGGAGTCTCTGGCTTGGGCGCTCCAAGAAGGCTGGGCTGGCTGGCCAGCAAGCCCCAAGGATGCACCTGTCTCCCCCCCGCCCCCGCCCTCTCAATGTTTATCCAAGTTAAACTCTTTGCTGCTGCGTTTCATTCACACAAACATGCTGGGCAGGGATACGCCTGGTCTAACTGAGAACTCCCTGGCCATTTTCATATTAGGCTGACAAGGGCTGCAAACCTAGGTTATGACATCCCGAGCACAGGAACCTCAGACTGCAGGTTCATCACATGCGGCCACCGCGTGACTCAACTTACCTGGAGAAAGATGCAAAATGCGCAGGGCAGGCAGAAGTGAACAGGTCACCACTGGAGTGACAAGGGGACGTCTGACCCACAGAAGCCTGTGTTCCCCAAAACTTTACATAACAGAAAATCACATCTGGATGTGTGTGTGTGTATGTGTGTGTGTTTGTGTGTGTGTGCATGTGTGAGCTCACACATGCGTGTAGAGTTTCTGGAAAACAAAGCCCCAAACTGTTGAGTGCCAGGAAAACAAAGCCCCAAACTGTTGAGTGCCAGAAACAACAGAAGTGAGACTAAATCCTCCCTGCAGTTACAGCGTTAGTACGTGAAAAGAAAGATTTTTTTTGTTTGCTTTTACTTTCTCCCATGAGTTTGATTTATCTTACTCTTTGGGGGGGGGGGGCTTTGCGCCAGGAGGCACCTTGCACTTTGAGGGGCTGGTTAGCTGGGTAAAGGGAACAAGAAGAGCAGTTCTGTGAGCTTGTGGGAAGTTCTGACGAGAGGCACTGACAGCTTGCCTAGCTCAGCTCTTGGAGAACAGGTCACATCACCCTGCAGCACACAGGGCTTGGGGGCGAGCCTAACATCTCAAGCTTTGGCGACAAGGACGAGTGAGGCGGCTTGGTGTAGTGGCCACAGAGGCTGGCCTGCCTATTGCCTAGTAGTTTATTGGCTACTGTAAAACTACTGTGAAAGGAGGGTGATGGGAATAGTTTCCTAGGGGCGCTGAGGGCAGGCAGATAGCCAATGTGAGGGAGTGTTGGGTGTGGTGTGGTGTGGTGGGATGAACTGCCAGCTCTGCCCATTTCGCCATCCCTCCTCCACTGTGAGGGCGTGCCAGACTTAAGAAGTTGCGCTCCTGTTCTTCTTCCTCCCCTTTCTGTGGACTGGAAAACAGAGGGGACATTGCCTTTCCTTGTTCACTACACCTTGAGCTGAACAGTCCCCACAGGGCACAGCCACCATGGAGGGGACACTGTGCCTTTCACTCTTTCCTACCCTAGCCCCATGATCTCCTCACTGTCTGTGGTTCCCGCTCAGAGCCACGTTTTGAGTTCACGTTCAATGTAATGAACAAAACCAACTTTTCAATGCAAAGGAAAGTTACGGCATTTCCAACTATGAGAAAGACGGGAAAAGCACAATACGAGTGTGAAATATTCCCTGAGGGGTCAACATCTCAGATTGTCCTTAAGACAAATAATCTCTAGAACTTTCCATGAGATAAGCACACCACATTCCTCGTTTCCTACCACACACTACATAATGTCACAGTACATCTGAACCATGACAGTTTTCTCAATATGCAAACAATTATTTTCCAGGATTCTATAAGTAACCTTTCTAGGGCTAATGTATTTTGAACATATTTATAGCTGAAAAAAATTATTAATATGCAATGCCTCCACTTAGTTCCTGTCCATTGTTTCATTGATAAGATTCCTTATGGTGCCTAACTTTTGATCACAGAGATGTGTTATAAAATGTCAATGTGTAGATGATATTTTGAAGGTCTAGGGTGGGGAGGAGAGGCTCCTTAAATGGAGATGTCAACTTTAGCCAATTTCAGAATGGCTCACCATTAAGATGGATGTTCTCAAAGCTCCGTGCCTCTGCTGGAAATTAAAAAAGCCATGGAATAACTGATTGTGATTAATTTTAAGTGCTTAGCCATGTGAAGCCAAATGAGCATCTTTAAAACAAAGCTATTGATCTGTCTTTGTTTGGAATTGAGAAGATAAACGATTCAGATCCTGCAGGCCTTCTGCAATGATGAGGAATGAGAAGTTTTTATTACTGTTATTATTATTTGGCCATGGATTTCTAGATTTTAACTTTGCAACACCTGATATGTATGGATATCACTTTTTTTCCCCTGTAAAAATCTGAGAATGGAGGAATTGTTCAAATATGTCCCGGGCAGGAATTTTGACCTGGACAAAGGCGCAGTAGGGAGAAAGATGTCGGAAGGACAACATTTACAGGACCTCCTGTGTGGTCCCTTCTCAAAGGTGACAGGTCACAAAGCTTGACCCAAGTCCATGGCTTCTTAGTTCCCTCTAATGTGAGCCTATCCTAAATGCTTCTTTTCCCCCAAAGACTACCTCAGACATCACTGGTAGAGAGCTAACCAAGGGCTGACAGGTCATCACAGCTGTTTAGTGCCAGCTGTGACTTCTATTTCTTCAGAAAGGCATTTTCTCATCTTTCTCATTCTCCTCTGCAAGGAGTAAAAGGTGACAGGTTCCTAACAGACCTTTCTACAGAGGCTTTTTTCGAAGGCAGGGAAAATCACGCTTCCCCTTCTCAACTCCAGTTTCCCAGGAAAAGAAGACTTGGGCTGCTAAATTCGAGCTGGCACACTCTCCCACAGACATGCAATTGTTGCCGGTTCCGGGGTCAGAGTTTGGTGAGGAGGGACCATCCATCTCAGGACTGACAATCTGACCTCTCCTGTCTGTGGGTCCCTTCTTTTCTATACCAGGAATCCTCAGCTTGCAAGCGATTGCGAGTAGCTTGCAGCATCGGCATCCCCTCTGTTTCCCGTGATTCCTCCTAAAAATCACCTTCCTCTCTAGCAAGGTGCAGGGGATCTTTCAACCCACTGCTGGTGGCTTCCAGGTGAAAAGGCAGACTATGCACCCTCCTTTAGGTACAAAGGGATATTCTGACACATTCATTCATTGAGCCAACCATTCATTCTTCCACTGCAAGCAGCGCAGGAAATATCTAACTATGTAATTTCACCCCCAAGGATGCTCAACTCATCCTATTCTCTCACCACTCTGAAGCTAGATCTGCTCCAATGTAATGATTTTAGCAGATTTTGGAGAAGGCAAGTCACTCTCAAGTGAGAGCAATAAACTCCTTTCTTTTAGGAAAGAGAACACTGAGGCTCTGAGAGCCAAAGGGATTTGCCCAAGGTCACATGACTAATTAGTGGCTGGATAAGGACTGAATTGCACAGCCCCTGACCTAAGTTCTACCATGCTTTATTGCTTCCTCTCCAGGTTTCCCCACATCAAAGGCAGTGAGCAGTGTACCTGCTGGGGAAAACAATCAAAGTGTTTTCTAACACAATCTAACTTTAGTTGAACGACCCCAACATGACCCCTCAGTGACTTTTCTCCAGAAAGCAGGTTTCTTTAGTGAGAGCATGTGAAAAATCCAAGACACAGGAGGACAATCTTTGTGTGTGTGTGTGTGTGTGTGTGTGTGTATGTGTGTGTGGTGTTTCTACATAAGGTATACACGGTGGGATTTCAAGGAGGAATCATTTCCCCCTCATCTTTTCATCCCCACTACTTTAAGGCTACTATTTAAAGTTTGAATTTAAGCCTCAGATAAGATCTCAGGAGCCGAAGCAATAACTGGACCTCACCAGCCTGTCTGTCATTCCCCCTTGTCCTGTGCCAAGGTCCCTCCCTGCTTCTGGCTAATTCTGATTCACCTTCTGGTGATAACCCCTCTGTCACTGGCCACAGACCTGTAACCTGTCTCCCTGTCTTGCCCACACTCAGACAGCCGCTCCCTGAATACACAGACAGATGCTGGGGGGCTATTCTGGCCATCTGCTCCAACAAATACAGCGGGAGCATAAGAGAAACGGCTCGACTGAGGAACCCCAGTTTGTGGGAGGTGAGAAATCACACTTTGCAGCCGGCAAACACTTTGGCCAAGGTAAGCCGGAGGGATCTCCTGGTGCCCGATTTTAATAGCATTGCAGCAGAAGACCCAGAAATGCACCCACAAGGACCCCCCCTGCGCACACGCTCCCCCTCTTTTCTCTCCGCACAATGTATACACTCTCTCTCTCCCACACACAAGGCAGCAATCGCAAAAATTAACTCACAGGATCTCCAAATCGCGCAGCGCTCGGAAGGCTCCATCTTCAATGCAGCTGATGTGGTTATTGTCCAGTTGCCTGTGGGAAAGCAAGGGAGAGCATGAAGGCAGAGCAGGGGCAGCGGTGAGGGGCTGGGCGGCTAGCCGGCTTCCCTGGCCACCAAGCGCCTGTCCCTCCACCCATTGCAGGCTCTGCTTGTCCCTGCCAGGAGCTCCTGCAGAGCCAGCCTGTCTGCCACGCTGCTCCGTCTCTTCTCTCTGACTGTCTGAGGGAACTACACAGGCGAGCGCACCAAAGGCTGTCAGGTCTCAGTAAATATTAATTGCGCATTTTTTTTTTAGGCAGAAGGGAGTAATTTCATTACATTAGGGCATCCAATCCATTACGAGCTCTTACCGTCATGTCACTGAAACAATTTCATTAAGCTAAAGGCCTGTAAATCATTGGAGGTCACTGCTCTGCCCTCCGCGACCTCCCAGAATGCTTTTTCCCCCCCTCTCCCTCATCTCCCTTTTACTGGAACTTACAGTCTTTGCTTTGACACAGCGCTAAATCTCAAGGCTTTATCTGCCCAAGAGCGGTGAGGGTGCATGGGGAATATACCAATTCCAAATTAGACTCAACTAATCTAATTTTATAGTCTTTTTATTATTCTAAGCACCAAATGTCTGTGGTGGTTTGTTGTCTCCGTGCATTGTTATGGGGCCCATCTGGTAGGTCATTCTATGGGAACATTTTCTGAATAAATACAGATTCCCTCAAACTGCACTAACTATCGCCAACAGTAAGGAAATTCATTGATGGAAGTGTGTTTGTGATGGAGAAGGAAAAAGAACAGCATTATTGCCTAAAAGATGCACCACTTATGTTTAAATTGGGGAGAATTAAATGCACCTATTTTTAGGATTCCTTTTTAATTCCCCTTTCCCGTCCTAAATGCAGGAAAATAATGTGTTTCTAAAAGATGCCTTGAGTAAGAGACATCCCAATTGAGGACTTAGGGATTTTAGTTGAGAAGTAATACACAACAGACACCGCTTCAAACAGACAGCCCAAAAATGTTTATTATTTGTGAAATAGTAAATCAGGGTATATATTACCATGACCACACCCAACTTCTACTATATGCCATACATTTATTCCTAAAACGGCAATGTACAGAAAAGAATGTCGTACAGAAAATGACTACGGCCCTTTGCAGAGGACACCGCTGTTGGGGCAAGCTGAAAGTGTGGCTGTACTTAAAACTTTTTCCATGGAGACATATAAG
The DNA here is from genome assembly GCF_037038515.1 of Microtus pennsylvanicus. Classification (NCBI taxonomy): domain Eukaryota; kingdom Metazoa; phylum Chordata; class Mammalia; order Rodentia; family Cricetidae; genus Microtus; species Microtus pennsylvanicus. Next base: position 84,577,806 of record NC_134589.1, read on the forward strand.
AAATGAAAAAAAAAAGAGTCCTTTTTAGGAAGATCATTTCCTATGGCTGGTATTTTGATTTGTAACTTCCATTAATATATCCCAAATCAGTTCTCCACGAAACACGCCAAAGTAACAATAAAACTCTCACAGAGGGTTTTATTTCATTTTATTTTTTACCAAAGGAAGATAGAATATTATGATCATTGCAAAAGTATATGGATTGTGAGCCTGTAAGCATATGTAAGTTCCCGTGCTGTCTCAGGTCCGGTACGGCATTATGAAGCCGCATCACCCAGACAGACAGTCATCACGGGGCAAGGCTTAAAATCGATGATGTCCAGAATTGAAAGTAACTAAGACACAGATCTCCGAAAGCAGAAGCATCCTTGAGGTTGACCAGTTCTACACCTAGTGTTCCAAGTCCTGGCTAACGTTAGCGTACATGGGCTTACAGGGTTCTTCAGTCCCCCAGCTTTCTGGAGCTGTTCTTTACACGGTTTTGCTGATGCCTTTGGATCTGTACTGGAGCAGTCACTTTCTGGGCAGTGGTTCTATTCGGGCAGTCTAGTCTTGCTGCACAGTGCCCAGATTTATCATCAATTAAAAGGCCGATGAATCAACAGCCTCTGCTCCACGTCAAGGCCACCAAACCTTACCAAGCAGAAACTCGGCAGGGCTGGCTTTGGGCTCCAAGAAATTGTTCAACGAACATGCTGAATTCGGCAAAAATGCACCATTCGCCTAAGTAGAAAAGTATCTAAATCATCAGATTGTCTGGGGTGTGGGAAGATGGCCGTTTGTGGGGAACCCACTCGAGTGTGTGTGCAGCCCAGAGAGGGCTTTGCAATGCTAGCACACTGCAAGCAGATGGATTTGGGGAGTGTTTTCCACTCTTTTTTGGGAGGCATCAGTAACCAAAGAGGAGATTCTAAACATACAGATCCCCGCCCAAAAGGGAAAAGAATGGAATCTTCAGGAGAAAAGAACAATTTGTAGAAATAAGAGTGGAGGAAATCCTATCACAGAGTGGTGGGAAGAGAATGAAAAGCCTGGGGAGGGAAGCTTAATGAGTTATAAAAATCTGCACTCAGTGTTACATGAGACCCATAAAGCCCAGGTCACAAAATGATGTGGACAAGAGGACCATGATCATTTAAGGTAAAATCAGAGAGGTCAAATACATTATTAATTGTGTGATATTTAAGAATTTTCAGTGAGAGGCACACATTGACACCTATTTGTTTATTCATCAGAGGGAAGACGGAAACGGAATGTAAGCATCTCTGTGGCTGTATTTCATAGCTTACTTTAGCACATATGAAATGTATCAAAATTTAAAATATTTATGCTTAGGCGTGCTTGCCCAGGAGACGTTTATTGTAATGGAGATGGTGTCCTTTCACACTCACTGTAGAGAAACCAAACAGGACCTGTATCTATCCCCACCTTGCTAGTCAAAGGGCCAGGCTCAAGGTGCACTGTGAGGAAGTCTACATGGGTGCCACACGCCTGTGGGGTTTGCCAGGCACATGGAAAACAGTGCTGACTCCACCTGCCCGCTGGTACAGCTTTGTAGAGCCGAGCAGCAGAGGATTCACAAAAAGCCCAATTAACAGTTCACAGTCACTCCCGTTTCATGTAAACACTGGGTCCCCAAACAAAATGAGCAGTCGCCTGCTTCAGACAGATGCCTTTTCTTTTACACTTATTTATTTATTGAAGGGAGCGGGTGTGGAGGTCAGAGGACAAACTGAGCGACTCTGATCTCTCCTTCAAAATACGTGAGCTCCACGGATTGAACTTTGGTCATCAGGCTTGGTGGCAAGCATCTCTAGCCAGAGAACCATCTTGCCATACCCAGATGGCCTCTTCTTCCCAAAATAACAACGCAGAGACATCCAAGTCTGAAAGCACGTAAGAGGGACAAGAAAACAAAACAACAAAAACCACAACAGAAAAAGCAAGCTCAGCGTTTCTTTGCCAGAGTTGGAATAGAGAACTAATAAACACACAGAGAACTTTCTGGTAGCTGAAGCCAAAGCATTTGATTTAGCAGTTTGCTTCAGAGAGTCTGGTATGCTGGAGGCTGCTGATGTGTGTTTTAAGTGCTCGGGTCAAAGGTCTGTATCACGCCTTTGAAAAATGTTCACTCAAAGACCCTCTTCAAGACGAATGAGAAAAGCTCGTTGCGCGCACCATGCCAAGCACACCATCACTCAGGGGGGCATGGGCAAAAAGAACTCTGAACATGTGAGCAGAAGGAGCCCAGCAACTGGGCATGACACGCTTTGCCCCTCTTCTTCCCGGATGGCAAGAAGTGTATTTCTCATCGATGCTAAATAGTGTCTCCTTGTGCTTAGCACAGGTCCATGGAAGAAAATGCTGAGCCATTTGTCACAGGGTCCTGGCTGCTGCCCTGTGGTCCCTGTTATGACAAGAGAAAACACCTAAGTATTATTTCCCTCTGAGTCCATAGAGGGTTCAACACCTCCTGGCTCCCTAAGACATGGTGTGTCCTCCAGCAGGGATCCCCAGAAGGAGACGCTATGAGATTTCTATGCTCTTCTTAGGAAGAATAGGAAGGCAGTTGATGGGAGAGCGAAAGCCGCTCTTTCTTTTTATTTTTGAAGGTAACTTATTGTCCTCTACTTTATACAGAATAATTTGATTTGCACTCCTTGGTCTCTGAATAAGTTGAGAAGCCCCAAAACATTTAATGATATTAAATTAACCACCCTAATTTCCCCGGGAAGCTTCGATTTCAGCAAACAATATGCCTGCTAACATGATCCCAGAGCCCATCTAGGAAGAAATCCTCAGACAAGAACTAAGTGCAGACCCCCTGAGAGCAGTACTCCAACTACTGTGCTCTCATAGTCCGAGAAAATAAACAAGTCAGGAAGGAAAGCCAGCATGAATGGGGACTTAAGGTAATCTCTTCGTACAGCAGACTCAGAGACAGCACTTCTGTGAGAATCCCTGACCCTAAGCGTAATAGACTCCGAATTATCCCAGCTCGTCTCTTTTGCTTGCAGTTTCAATTTTCATAATTGAAGCAGGAGAGAAACATTTTTTTTGCAGTTCAAACATTTTTACAAAGCACGCGGAAATCCTTAAAAGAGGTGAGAGCTAGAAAAAGCTGGTCTACAACATGAACACTAATCCACCCTACATCAACTACCACAAAAAGTAAGATTAAAAAAAAGAGTAAGAAAATTCCAAGACTTCAGTGATGCATGTGGGTTCCCATGAGAAATACCTGGGAAATGGGAATCTCCTGAAACAGGCTTTGGCTATTTGGAATAAGAGTAGCATTTCCAACAGAATTCCCTATGCACACATAACGTCTGCACACCTGGGCTCATCCCGCTGCTGGGATGGAGGGTGTCCCAGCATCTCATCAAATGGTTGAGGCATCGTTGCTCCAGGGCCCCCAAACAGCAGCAGCAGCAGTAGCAGAAGCAGTGTGCTGCTTCAGAACTACAGCGAGGGTCGCTAGAGTCCTCCTTGTGTGAAGTGCAAGAAGCAGCCGAGGCTGAGCATTCTCTGGGATTAAACCATTTGCTATTTTCTGAACAAAACCAGCTTCAAAAAATATACAAAATCAGCAAAGGACTTTTGTACAAAATACACAAGGGATACCCTAGTAGAAAGCCAAAGAAGTCCACGGCCCTGAGATTCCCTAGCAGACAGCCAAACAAGTCCACGGCCCTGGGATTCCCTAGCAGACAGCCAAACAAGTCCATGGCCCTGAATTAGAGTAACCTAGAATAGTCACAGCGCATTAGCAGAAATGCAGCCTGCATTCAGTCCCCAGGATGCAGAATGGAGTGTAAGAGAGCTTTTGCAAACAGAAAGATGGTTACCTCATTTGTGGCTTTTGTATGCTAACCAACCATCTTTCTAAGAATCCAAACGAATGTGAATCTGTTTACAAATGTGTGTATGGATGTAGACGCACATCTTCCAAGTGTACTTTTTTTCGACTGAAGAGAAAATATTACAATTAACAAAAAAAATGTGGAAATCCTGCTTTTTTAAACCAAGGCTGGGGATCAGACAGGAAGAACCTTGACACGCTGTTTGTCTTCTTGGTGTTACCTATTTGTTCTTTAAGTAGAAAACAAGAAATACAGCAGCACTGTTTTTTTTTTCTTAAATGACATCTTAAGAGAAAAATCATCACTGAAGAACAAATTGTAGGAACCTTTGTCTGCTGCTCTTTCCAAACATAATATAAAGCTCAAGGTTATTTTAACTGGCAAAATGAAAAAAAATGTGTTCCAAAGAAAAGCATACACTTGATATAATTGAGTACTGGTCACACTTTGTAGGCAAATCAAACACTTGATCTTAGCCACAATCTGTTAATGAATTGTCACTACTTCTCATCATTAAGGAGCTACGGCCATTCCACATTAAGATGACATCTCACATGCGCAAAAGGAGGGGAACCCATTATTCTGCACATTTAGTACACTTGTCCACTAGTCCCAGGCATACATGCATAGAGATATGTTTACCCATCCATGAATTATTTAAGTATCTGCAAAGATCTCTGTCTGCACAACTGACATCTCTATGCCTGTATCTCCTACATATGCACGGACAGGTGTAAGATCTCCCTCACGGACACATGTAAATGAATGCATACCTTACAAAACAGTCAAAGGGATACTGGACCTCTGACATTTAATGTGAATATACTTAACAAAAATTATTTATAAAACTGATTGCTATCGTTCCAGTGAAGTCAACCAACCAAACCTACTTTGTAAACGGGGGACAGAGTCGGGTTAATTAAGCTTCTGATCACAATAGCCTGCCTGGAACACAGTTGAAAATTGAACAGAAATCTATTTTAACAAGCGTCGTTAAGGCATACTTTGCCACACAGCAAGCGTGGAACCTCTTGCTCAGTATATATCACATTGCTGTTCAACACATGCAACTTCTCAGCAGGAGAATATCTGCGTCCGCTGAGGTGATGCTTCTGGAAACAAGCTCTGCAATAATGCAAACACAGCTGATGGACTAGCAACAAAGAGGCACACCCGACCTTGGAGAATAAAGAGGGTCTCACACATCGCCGGGAAATATCAATAACTCCACTTCTGTGTCTGGAACCTTCTCATACTGGGGTGTTTGACAAGCACATTTGCATGGAAATATCCAAGTGGAGGATCCTGCGAACCAGTGTAGCACCAAGGGGACACCAGGGGAAAGGGCAGAGCTCCTGTTTCATTCGGACACATTATATTTGATGTTTAAACAAATCCTGGCATCTCTAGGCAAATAAGAAACAACAATAAAATACATAGAAAGTACATCATATAAAATGACCCACGCTTACAATGAGAGTGCTTCATTTGATTGTTTAGATCAGGGAACCAAATAAAGCTTGGTTACTGTTTACAAATGTTTTAAGGCTCACGTTTCAAGTCAGCTCCAGGTCCTGTGGCCACTTCTGTATCAGGACCAAAGGCTGACCAAGCCACTGTGGCATCACGGTTTGCCTATGACTTTATCTGTCCCATTCTGGGAAAACCCATCATCCCGAGGCAAACTATGAAGACACTTTGTAGGCATCCAGGTGATGGCTATTCAGCCCTTTGTGTTCTGGGGCGGAGTCCATCAGAAGGGGATTAATTTCCAGGGCATCATACTCTCGCTTGGTTCTAAAGCTTCAGATGTCTTTGGATTTACAAGCTTGCTTCTGGTTATACTCATCCTAAAAGTCTCCTCACTCCGTTATAGAAAGTGAGCTTTGTATAGCTAAAACTGGTAGGCGAGGCTGGTGGGCACCTGAAATATACGAATTGTTCCACAGTGCACTCTCAACCTTACTGGGAATTTGAATTTCTTTGTAAGACGTATGTATCCGTGTTTTACTCCCTGGCCTTGCTGATGTCATGACTACTCAGAGGCTGGACAAATAAATGGCTGTCTCCATAGCGATTGGGGCAGGTCTGTGGTTTCCCTAGTTACACTCCTGAGAGATAACCATCTGTGGTTGGTCCTCAGCAAAGGCGCAGGACAGAGGGAGGGGTGAGAAACGGGGAGACGAAAGGCATGAAGTTATACCTGCTAACAGAAGTTGTTTCGTTATACTGTCTTCACTCCTTCTAAAGCGACCAGCACAAACTCGAGTCAGATAGTGTTTTTCATCCCACGGGGGTTTCAGAAAAATTTCATTTTGAACACCAGGGAACAGATACAGCCCATGACTATAGCCAACAAGCTGAAGCCAGCGTGGAGGTATTTCTTTCTCCCTGGGTGTCCACAGGAGAGGTTGGATCGTAGGTGTCATAACTCAGGGTTGAAGGCAGGTGTCACCACAGCTTGAGGATCTGTCCCTGACAGTGCTTTGAGTTCCCTAGACCCTCAAAGAGTGCTTAAGAAAATTACACGGACTGCTCATCTAGAAAATCTGAGTTTACTAAGTCATCCTAACAAATCCTTTGTGAGTTATCAATGTTTGATAACACACAAACACACACACACACACACACACGCACACACACACACACACACACGTATATATAATGCAAGGCCACAGTTCATGTGACTTCTAGCTGTGGAAACTAAGTGATTGTCATTAGTGTCCTCCAATTTCAGTTTCCGAGAGATGGAGACAACAGTGTTCAGCCAAAAGGCCATCATGAGGATTAAAGTAATGAAATGTGTATGTGCTGGAAATATATTTCTGAAGCTATTTAATTTTATTTGCTTTAAAACTAATGTTATTAAATAAAGGAATCCATTTTTTTTCTTGCATAATCTCTAAGGTCTCTTTCTGCTCTGAAGTTGTGTGTCTGGAGATTGATTTCTTATGAGTTCCTAAGGGGGAAAATCCTGTTCATTTTACTCAGCCTCCTTTGCCATCCAGCATATCCGTTTATCTCTTCCTTTCCCGTCCCAGCCTAAAGAATCTATTATTTGAGATATTTAATATATTCTTCCTGGAACAAGGGCAGCAGTTCAGACCCACGGGTTCTTCTAACTTCTCCAGCCACTAGGAGATTGAAATTCAAGACGCCACTAAAAACTTACATCAAAGAAAATGCATATTTTCCCTCACAAGAAAATGATCCCAATATGGTGACATATTTGGAATCCCATGGGGGAGATCTTCTAGAGGAGGGCGATTGCAAAATTTAACCTCATTTATCAATGGTTATTTCTAATCAATTATCCATCAAGTAATATACTGAGCACCTAGAGCAGTTCAAGGTCACA